>NC_056739.1:578815791-578920791 GCF_019279795.1 Protopterus annectens | reverse complement strand
ATTGCCAAGAGGTGTTAGGCCTGTTTGTGTAAGACAACAGTGATTTTCCCACTTCATTGGTAGCAATGTCTGTATGTACATGGTCCCCATATAAGCAGATTTAGCTTGCTTTTAGAAGAGTTCTGCTAACCATCAGCTACCACCACCTCCGCTACTCATTCACTGGGTCTATGAGATCCACCTTAACTTCCTGTCGACCAAATGTGACCCTCATCCATGGCTGATGAGAACGTGCATGCTGGTACAGCATCATATTGCTGTTATGGAGTGTGTCATAACCCACCCCAGCCTTCAGTAACCTGACGAGTACCACAATTGCTGCATTAGGGAGTTTGTGCACCCATTTCTGTGCAGATGCGACGTCTGACGGTGTAGTATACCTGCTTTGCAGCACTAACCTCATTAGGCTCTTAATGCTGCTATTACAATGAGCCTAGGCTGCCTTCCTCTCTCAACCCAGTAATGAGTGAGTCTGCATCTGCCTCTCAAGCCCAGTGATCCCTCCAGTATCTGTACTGCTAGATGAACATGGATCATTTGGGTCTCTGTAAGGGCTTTATCCTGCTGCGCCATGGAGCCACTGCCTTCTTCTAACCCCTTTTAATGTGTTGCTCAGCTATGATCACTGCTTTGCAATCGCATTGCTATGAGTTAGGCCTTATCCTTGATGTTATTTCATATATTATAATGACTATTCATTGACATTTCCTCAGCCATTTCTATTTTTGATGATAGTACCTTTCCTGTATGAATCTATTAACAAGTATACACAAATTGCCTCAAAGGCCTTTCATCTTAGGGGATTATTTTTCAGAGGGTGTTCTCAACTGTGACAGATGTAAACATTACAAAAAGTTCAACAAAGCTACGTAACTTAGGCATTTAGAGGCTTTACACTCTTATTTAACTAAGAAGAAGCTACAAAGACTATACATTTTCTAAGTTACATGAAAATAGAGGAAAAACATAAAAAGCATCTCATTCAAGTACTTCTGTTCATGTGAAAAAATGGATAGAAAGCATATTTGAACAAAAAGGGGCATTGGTAGAGAAATGCATACAGATATGTGTGTATATGTGTATGCACGTGTGTGTGTGTGTGTGTGTGTGTGTGTGTGTGTGTGTGTGTGTGTGTGTGTGTGTGTGTGTGTGTGTGTATTTTTTTTCTTTTTTCCTTTTTCCAATTCCCTTAGAAGAAGCACTTTCAATAGTCCCCAGTTCTGGCATAGAGAAAATGTTCTCACTGCAGCCCAAAGAGAATCATTTGTTGATTCAACTAGCATTGAAAATTAAAGCAGCCAGCACCAGCATAGAGACAATCTTTGGGGTCACGGACAGTTGTCCTTCATGTGCAGGAGATGTCCACTTGCAGGCAGGGCTATAATGTTTACAAGATGAAACTTTTGAGGTGACCATCTCCACCAGTGCCATTGAAGAACCTGTAGTCTGTATCTTCTTCGTCCAAACTCCACAGACATCTATAGAAGTGCGCATGCAGGCATTTGTCCATGAAGCTTTCATTAGAGAATATTTCAGTATTGCCCAAAGGACAACAGAGGAAGAGATCTTGTCTTCCTAGCAGTTTTCCTAATCATGGCTTTGGACATATCTGCATCACTTCCTTCTGTGACCTACAAAGGAAATAGCAAAAGGAAGGTAATCCTCCTCTCGCCTTGGAGGAGGAAGAAAAGGAAAATTATATTATTTATTCACATATGGGTTTAGATTTTAGACAGATTTTAATATATAACCACAATCTTTGGACTTCCTTCCCAAAGATGTCATTTTTTGCAGAAACTATTTTGATTGACTCTCCAGGAAACTTTTCTTCCTGAGCAACATTTCTGTTCAGTTAGGAATTTAAAAAGAGATCAACTGGTATATTTCTCCTTCATAGACATTTTCACATACTTGTGCAAAAAAACAAATAATAGCATCCAGATACTCAAATTAATGCCCTTAAGAGAGCAGACATATTGCAGAGGTCACATGCAACTAAGCCGACCTATTTCATAATGTGAGGGCTGACACTGCTACATCTATCCTTAATCCAAAATATTTACAAAGCTGCTCCCTTAATTATTAACCCACCAGACAGGGGTAAAATGATGTTGGACCGACTTGGAGCAAAGGTCTTTACTTCTTCAAATGTTTTTGTTAGGGCAGCCAGTTACCTTTCCCATATGTTAGCCTGCCATATTCCCATACTAAGCCAAATGCAAGAAAACAATTGTTTCTTGAGCCTGCATCCTACAGTCTAAGTAATTTCCTTGTAAGTAAATATCATACTGCAGAAGGCAGCAAACTGCACATTCATTAGCTCTATCAGTGACCACACAATCATTTAAGATTTTTAGCTCCAGTGTGTGCCCATTCAATACACATCAAATAAATATTACTGCATCTGAGCAGCTGTTTGATAATGGTTCATATTATGAACACTTTGTATTATCAGATTTCAAATACCCTGAGTATGTGTGTAAAATAGATATAACCATATCCCTCATCTTGGGAACATCAGAAGTAGGAACAAATGCCCTTGAAAAGTAGATTCATCCAGCCAAAAATCTGGACATTTAATCAGCATAAAATCTGAATACTGAATAACACATGGCTTTTCCTGTTTCCAGTAGGAATGTGGGATGCTACCCAAAAACAAATTTATTGCAAAATTCTACCTCACAAGTTCATTTATTTATGCTTTTGAAAAACGGAGATGTATGATGTTGCCCTATTTCTCTAAATTATTAGTGCCACCAACATGTTGGTCATTTAGTGTGGTTTTCTCTGTACTAGACCGCGTTAAAATCATGTGCTATATGGAGGAATCAGAAAACTGTATGAAGGGTTAAATCAAGACTGAAAACAGAGACACACTTCCAAAAATAGAAGCATTATGTGTAGGGATAAATCAAGCCTGAAGATAGGAACATTTCACCACAACAGGGTCACTTGAGGGGTTTGGATATAAAACTAAACAATATTCATATCTACTTCAATGGGGGGGGGGTTTCTTGGGACAATACTGAATTCAACACAGATGAAAGCTTTACCACCTCAGAGCAAGATGCAATATATTGCCCTACTTTTTCACTTAAACCTTGTTTGACTGTAGTCATATCAAAACAGTTTTTTTAGAACTCTGCATTACATGTCTTCTTGCATCATAATAATTCCGTCTGCAAAATTTCACATTGAAAATTCTCAGTAGTTTTTAAAGCATGTTTGGAGTCACTCCAGGATGGACTTGGTTTAGTGGACACATCCTTGTAGTTTGTCACTTGAATTGCAATTCCCCTTATGTTCTCAAGGGCTGCAATACGGGTACCAGTAACTGTAGACTATAGACTGGATGCATAACAAATTTCAAGACTTCATCATCCCAGAATTTGTGGTAAACCACAGGAACAAACCTTTCATATCAACTTAAAAAATCATTTTACAAAGGATCTGATAATCTTCCCAACTAACTTTGCTCCTAATCTTCTACAGATCAGCATTAACAATACCACAGTAGTGTATTACATTGACATGAATTCACTGATAGATGTGATCAGCACTCTCACTCACCTGACACATAAATGGCTAATGAAAAAGATAGTGCATCTCAGGACTATATCTCTCTGAGACACACCCAAAATGGACATTGCTAATCATTTCAGTCCTAAAGTGTTAAGCTTCTGTTCCCTTCTTCATTATGTTAAACCATGAAGACAGGATGATTTATCTGTCCATCAAATTCCACACAAACAAACAAGGCTAGAAAACTTAGGCATTTAGAGGCTTTACACTCTTGCATAACTGAGAGAGAGAGAGCTACAAAGACTTTATAACCTTTCTAATTCACTTAAAAATCTTTCTTCCATTTCAGTGTTCTTAAAATGAATGACAAACAGTGCAAGAATAATTCTGGTATATCCTGCTAGGCCCAGACAGACCCAATCCTTTTTAATGCTGAAACTCACCAGCCTTTTTACTTTCCTCCAACATATGACTTGTATCAATAGGAAGGAAAAGTATTTCATTTAAATCTAGCCAGCTCTGTGATATAGAGGGTAAATCCCTCACTATGAATAAGGTGTGCTTGGTTCGATTACTGATACTAGAAGAGCTGGTGAAGGGGAGAAGATGAATGACAAGAGAATGTTTGTTTGCCACTCTTGGGGGAGATGGAGGTATAAGATCGTCAGTAAGTACTAGGCTAGCTGCCCCTGTGGGCCATTTTAAGCCTAGGCAGTTTCCCTCAAAGGTGAGAATCAAGCCCTGGTCCTTGTGTCTGTGTGGTAAACACCTTAACCTTTATGTCAACCCCTCCCAATGCACATATGCACGTGCTGGCTGCATATTTCATGCTTGAATCCCCAGTACAGACCTGAAATCACATGGAGACACTTACTTTGAAGGGGAACAGTGTTTCTAAGGTGTTGTTACTTGCAGAAGCATGTGACATGCTTGTGCTAAGGCCTATTGCATGCCAAACCCTTCAACATCTATAAGTATGTTCAGTAGGTAAAGTAGTTGGAGCATAACAAGGAATCCTCTGATGCCTGCCTGGATGATGGGCACACCATGATTAGCTAGTTCACAGACAGGGAGCAAATAGGATGAGTAACAACTAAATGGTCGACAGGCATCAAAGGAAAAAAGAAAGTTCAACCAAATCTAAAACAAACCCTCTCATTTATTATTTCACTTTACTTCTCAGCTGCTCCACCTTCATTTCTAAAGTCCTGCAAAATCCTCATTGAGGTTAAGGGTGCCACTACAAGAAACTCATACCTTAAAACTTGGAGATGTTTATGTTGGGCAAAGTGTCAAGGTTTGTATCTACTAATTTTCCCTTTTTCTATATTACTTGGCTATGCTAGTCATTTATCTAAGCATAGCTTGGCTTACTGCTCACTAAGAGGAATGCATCTGCTTTCTGTATACCATCATGATCTCAGATTGCGGCTAACCCCTTGCTCAAAAGCTTGTTAAATGGTATCCTTCATTTAAAATCATTTTTCTTAAAATTGCATTTTACCTGACTCTGGTCTAGCACTCAAGTGTGGGGTCATTTATTTCACTGTTCTGACTTTTTTTCTATTTGTGTATCTCTGCTACCTTTAAACTAAAAAAAAAATAAATAAAATTCTTGCTTTTTTCCCACGTTCTAAAATTTAAGAAAGTTCAGTTACAGATTTGCTGTTCTGAACTGTTTGTAAGTTTCTTGGAGGCCTGTGCTTGTTTGGGCTAAAGGGAAGTCTCTGTGTTCACCAGTGGCAGTGGTTAACACTGAGCAGCCTGCCTGTCCCTGTAGGAGTGGTTACTGCCTAGAAGCTGTAGTTTTATTGGCCATTGTGGGTCAATTCCAAACTCCTTGATCTCTCTCACTTAAAACCCTGCAACTCTCTTTTTGCATGGTCTTGCGCACAGAGCAGCATCGGGCAGCGCCGCTTAAACAAGTTTAAACTATTCCCGGCTCCACAAAGTCTGCTCTTCACTTTTTCCCTTAAAACTGCTCTAAATCTCAAAATAAGCACTCTGTTTTCATTCTAAAGCCCTGCACTTGCTCGTATAAGTAATCTCATAGGTAAACACTAATAAACTTAAGCACTACATCCTGTTATACTCCTTTTAAGCACTTGCTCCCTATTGGTTCTTCTTGATCAGTCAATAAGTAGTTCCCTATATTATTCAGGCATGTCCAAAGGTCAGTTTCGCGTTTACTCTCCAGTCCAGCTGGTGAATCTGGGAATCTTGAGGCAATGTTAAAACTGCCTTACGTATACAGACCACCCACTCCTCCTCCCAACAAGCTCAAATATATGTGAGAGATGCAACTATATAGCCAAACTGGAGGCTAAGCTCTCTCAACCCAGTACTGGCACAGCCTGTCAGGAGGAGAAGGTAACCGCACACACCACAAATCCAGTCTCGCATAGACCTCTCACATCAGCAAACCAAACACATAAACACACAAAAACATACTCGGAGGCTCTAAATAAAAATCTGCCTAAGCAGTAGAGACCTCCAAAGCAGACATCCAAACAACCCCTACCACGAAACAATACCACATAGCTCTCAAAGTCAGTGTGCCACACAGTCACAGCCCTTAAGGCTAAACAACACACCTATTACACTTGTAATAGTTGACTCTATTGTCAGACACACTGATGTCCCACTCACCAGGCTGAACAAGGAGAAGGTCACTGTAAGCTGCCTGTCGGGTGCCAGGATCCCCAACATAACACAAGCACTCAGGTCACTCCAAAGCAAGTACAAATATGACTCCGTCATTGTCCATGCTGGTGTGAATGACCTGAGACGTACCTCCCTGGACTACATGAAAACTGACATAGAGGAGCTCTTTGATCATGTAGCCCTGGTCGGTATGACCCTGACCTTGAGTAGCATCTTACCCTCACCAAGAATGATGCCACAGTATAAAGAAAAAATGATCAATTTTAACAATTGGCTAAAGTATTGGTGTCACTCAAAGGGGATCCAGTGTCTGTCAGCCTGGGATGACATGCCCGACAAGCCATGTTGCTTCGCTAGGGACGGCTTGCACCTGTCACCCCTGGGTTTTCGAATACTGGCAATGGCTCTTGCCTCCCCTATAGTGCCTTTTTTAGGCAAGGCTCAAAAGACAAGCCCACCTCCATAGACAACACAAAGAAAAAATAACTAGGGGTAATGCTGCTCAACGCCAGAAGTCTAAACCTCAAGATGCACGCACTTGAGACTCTCCTCAGTATGGAGAATATTGATATCTGTGCAGTAACAGAAACCTGGTTCAAGGCTCCCGAGAGCACCCCAGCACTAACAGGTTATACTTTATGCCATGCTTTCTGGCCCCAAAACTCAGACCAAACCACAAAAGGAGGGGGAGTATCCATATTTATCAAATATACCCACACCTCCAGGTTAGTGGCACTGCACGAAGCATCGGAGACCATCCATGTGTAACTAACAGTGGGAAAAACTGCCTTTCAGTTTGCAGCCTGCTACAGACCACCCTCCCAAACACAGGGACCTCACTCAGCTTTCCTGAGAACACTGGAGAATATGAAGGTCTCTACAAACACCATTATATTGGGTGACTTCAACTACCCAAACATTGACTGGGAAAACTACTTAAGCCCAAACACCCTCACCCAACGGTTCTTAGAATTTATAAACTCAAATGCTATGGAACAACTGGTCACCACTCCCATAAGAGGGGAAAACATATTGGATCTGGTCATCACCAACATGGGGTCTCTATGTTCCACACCAGAGGTATACCCCTCATTGGTAGATCAGACCATAAACTAATCTCACTGGACATCCATATTCCGTCCCCACCCCTAGCCAAGGAAACCACGGTGAAGAACTTCTCAAAAGCAAACTTCACACTTCTCAAAACCGAGGTGGAATCCTTCAAAGCCCCCGGGCCAATGGAAAATATGGCCCAAAATGCAGAATCCTTTACAAAAACATTCTATGGACACCTACAGGAATGCATGGAGCATGCTATCCCAAATAAAACCAAAACTCACTCCTCCAAAGGCAGGAGACCTGTTTGGTGGACCCCAGCCATAAATAAGCTATACAACAGAAGGAGAAAGCTACTACATGATAGAGCAAAATCTCAAAAAGGGAAGGCGTCTCTGATCAGTACTAGCAAGAAACTACAATCCCTCATAAAATCATCTAAGGCCAGCTTCGAAAGAAAAATTGCACAAGACACTAAAGATAATCACAAGGCCTCCTTTAGTTATGTCAGAAACCTGGGAGGCAACTCCCAGATATGCTCTGAGTTAGTGCAAAATGACAAAAAAATACACTGAACCCACAGACATTGCCAACATCCTGGCAGAAAAGTTCAGTGCAAACTTCTCCCCCCTTCCCCCCCAAAAGAGCAAATGTCTATCCCAACAGAGTGTAGCCTTCCTGAGATCACAGATGCACAGGTGAGAGCTGCCCTGTCCAAAGCAAATAACACAGCATCAATGGGACCAGACGGTGTCCCAGGCTGCATCTTACATGAGCTCCAAGAAGAACTAAACCCTCATATAAAGTCATTGTTCAATCTCAGCCTTACTACAGGATATACACCCAAGGAATGGCATACAGCAACAGTGGTCCCACTCCACAAAGGTGGTGCCACACAGACCCCGGAAACTATCGCCCTATAAGCCTGACTAGCCTGGTCTGCAAAACTATGGAGCGTATCATCATGGAAATCATAAACAAAGACATTAGGAACCTCCAGACACTGGATCCTACCCAATTCAGCTTTGTTAAGGGCACATCTTGCCTCGTGAACCTGGTTGACTTCTTTGAAATAGTTACCAAAGCCATAGATGAAGGGAAGGTAGTCCACACAGCCTACCTGGACCGCGCAAAAGCCTTCGACACAATACCCCACTCGGGCATCATAAATAAGCTCACCAGCTTAAATATCAACCCCTATGTCACATGATGGGTTGCAAACTGGCTCAGGGATAGAACCCACATGGTCAGAATAGCAGGTGCCATGGTCAGATTCTAAACCAGTTACAAGTGGCATCTCACAAGGCTCAGTCCTGGGACCTCTCTTGTTCGGTGTATATTTCTCAGAGGTACAGGCTAACACGGGTGGACTATGGCTGACTAAGTTTGCAGATGACTGCAAACTGGGTGCCGTAATCGACTCTCTGGCTGACACAAGCATCCTCCAAAAGGATCTCACAGAGATGGATAACTGGTGCCAGAGCCATGGCCTAAAGCTAAATGCCAAAAAGTGCATAGTCATCCTCTTTGGGAAAAACAAAGTGCCCATAAATTACCACATAGGTGGTAATCCATTAAGTACGGAAGAAGTAATTAGGGACTTGGGGACGCTAGTAGATAGCAATCTCTCCTTTGACAATCACATTGCCAAAGTGGTTAGAAAGACCTTCTATATAGCCCACCTTATCACAAAAGGGTTCACATCTTGATCGAGAGAGGTCATTGTGCCCCTACTCATCACTTATCAGGCCCATAATTGAATACAATGCCCCATTTGGGATGTACCTTACCTGACACCTGCAGCAACTGGAAAGACCCCAAAAGTACCTCACTAAGAGGATCAGGGGGCTCAAACAGATGCCCAATGCAGTTCAGCTAAAGAAACTCCAGCTCTACTCAGCTGCGTACCGCCTACTCAGAGGCGATCTGTGTCTGACGTATAAAGCCATGTCCAACCCAGAATTAATGGACATGCTTCACCTCAGGAAATCCAAATCCCTTAGAGCTACACACTCCAGGGACTTGAACCTCAGCACAGAAATAAATAGGACATGCTGGAGGGACAGATTCATATCCCAGAGGCTCCCTTCACTCTGGAACAAAATCCCAATCCATGTTAGGCAGAGCCCCTCACTGACCCTCTTCAAGAGAAATCTTGACGAGTGGATGGGAGATAGTAAGTTTACCCCTGAGATCTCTTCTGTGTCCCTGCTTGACAGAGGTACAGTAAACTAACCTTAAAAGGGCTACCTTCTGTGACCTACTATACAGAGGCACAGTCAACTAATCTAAAAGGGTGGCGAAAGCCAAACACACTCTGGCTAGGCTTATAAATGCCCAAGGGCAGATAGCCTAGTATCAACCTATGAACCTATGAACATTAACCGCAAGAGATACCACTTCATCAACTGCCAAGTCATGTGTAATGCCCAGGGAATTATCTTGAATGTGTGTTGACAGCCCTGGCAGTTAAAATGACTCCCATATCTGGCACACATCACAGCTGTACCAGATGTTTGCTAGGGGGCACTTCCCAAAGGGCTGTTTACTAGGGGATGTTGGCTATGCCCTGGAACCGTGGATGATGACACCCATCCAAAGTGCACACACGCCCATGGAAGAGCGTCATAATGAGGCACACATTCAAACTTGAAACATCATATAGAGTGTGTCTGAGTTGCTGAAATCACAGTTCCAGTGCCTAGATATATCTGGTGGAGCCCTGCAGCATAATCCACACACATGTACACAGATATTCACACTATGTGCTATGCCCCACAAACTGATCCTGAGGAAACAGCTGCAGCAGGAACAGCAAGGGGAAGGGGCACACATACCCCCACTAATGCCTAGGGCACCACAGTCACAGTTAGAGAACTCGGAGGAGGATCCACCAGCTGCTGTCCCTGTAGGCAGACATAGGCATCCTCAGTATGCCCTTGCTTTGCAAGGTAAGTCCTGAACCTAGACTGTATTCTTTAATAATATTATGACATATCCTTGTATTTCTTAATCTGGTACAGTAACCATGTAAATAGTGGTGGATTTGTACATAAATTAGCTTAACATGTGACTACAGACACTTATTTTACTAATATGTATCCATTTGTAATTAGTAGGCCTCAGGCATGAAACATTCACACAGTCATACTTCTACAAGAAAACTGATGCTCACTGCATGGTCTCAGTTTAGAACCATACCTTTGTACAGGTAAATCATTCAAGAGAGAAGTTAGAAAGTGAGGATACACATTGCAGGTTATGACTTCAGACTTGTGTGTGTCATAACAGTAACTGAGCTTTGTTCCCTCACACCCAAAAGAGGAGTCTACCCTTGTTCCTGCCATAACAGTAACTCAGCTATGCTACCCCCAACACAACAGTATATGTATGTTTATGCCACAGTTAATATTCTCTCACATTGTAAGGTTGTGCCGGTCCCAAGCCCGGATAAATGGGGAGGGTTGCATCAGGAAGGGCATCCGGCATAAAACCTCTGCCAAAAATTACTGATGCAGAGAATTTTTCATAATTACATACTGGATCTGTCAAGGCCTGGGTTAACAACGACCGCCACCAGTACTGTTAGCCAACAGGGTTCTGGCTGAAATTGGGCTACTGTTGGCCAAAGAAGAAGAGGAGGGGGAAGGCATGCCCGAAGGCAGGAAGAGAGGAGGAAGGTTAGGAGTGTAGTACTGAGGGTAGGAACTTTGAATGTTAACAGTATGACTGGTATAGGGAGAGAGCTAGCTGATATGATGGAGTGAAGGAAGGTTGATATATTGTGCGTGCAAGAGACCAGATGGAAAGGAAGTAAGGCCAAGTGTAAAGGAGGCGGTTTCAAATTGTTCTATCATGGTGTGGATGGCAGAAGAAATGGGGTAGGGGTTATCCTAACAGAACAGTATGCCAAGAGTGTTTTGGAGGTGAAGAGAGTGTCTGATAGAGTGATGTTTATGAGGCTTGAAATTGATGGTGTAATAATGAATGTTGTTAGTGCATATGCTCCACAAGTTGGGTATGCGATGGATGAGAAAGAAAAATTTTGGAGTGAGTTGGATGAAGTGGTGGTGAGTGTACCCAAGGGTGAGAGACTAGTGATTGGAGTGGACTTCAATGGGCATGTTGGTGAAGTGAACAGAGGGGATGAGGAAGTGATGGGTAGGTATGGTGTTAAAGAGAGGAATGCAGAAGGTCAGATGATTGTGGATTTTGTGAAAAGGATGGACATGGCTGTGGTGAATATGTATTTTAAGAAGAGGGAGGAGCATAGGGTGACGTACAAGAGTGGAGGAAGATGCACACAGGTGGATTATATCCTATGTAGGAGGGCCAGTCTGAAGGAGATTGGAGACTGTAAATTGGTGACTGGGGAAAGTGTAGTTAAGCAGCATAGAATGGTGGTATGCAGGATGATGTTGGTGATCAAGAAGCGGAGGAGGAGTGTGAAAGCAGTGCCAAGGATTAAATGGTGGAAGTTAAAAAAGGGTGATTGTGAGGTGGAGTTCAGGGAAGAGTTAAGACAGGCACTGGGAGGTAATGAAGAGTTACCGAATAGCTGGGTAACTACAGCAGAGCTAGTAAGGGAGACTGCTAGGAAGGTGCTTGGTGTGACATCTGGACAGAGGAAGGAGGACAAGGAGACATGGTGGTGGAATGAGGAAGTACAGGAGAGTATACAGAGGAAGAGGCTGGTGAAGAAGAAGTGGGATTGTCAAAGAGATGAAGAAAGTAGACATGAGTATAAGGAGATGAGGCGCATGGCAAAGAGAGAGGTGGTGAAGGCTAAGGATAAGACATATAGAGAGTTGTATGAGAGATTGGACACTAAAGAGGTAGAAAAGGACCTGTACAAATTGGCTAGACAGAGGGACAGAGCTGGGAAAGATGTGCAGCAGGTAAGGGTGATAAAGGACAGTGAGGGAAATGTACTCACAAGTGAGGAGAGTGTATTGAGTAGATGAAAAGAGTACTTTGAAGGGCTGATGAATGAAGAGAATGAGAGCGAGAGAAGGTTGGATGATGTGGGGATAGTGAATCAGGAAGTGAAGCAGATTAGCAAGGAGGAAGTAAAGACAGCTATGAAGAGGATGAAGAATGGAAAGGCTGTTGGCCCAGATGACATACCAGTGGAAGCATGGAGGTGCTTAGGAGAAATATCAGTGGAATTTTTAACCAGATTGTTTAATGAAGTTTTGGAAAGTCAGGGGATGCCTGAGGAGTGGAGAAAAAGTGTTTAGGTACCTATCTTTAAGAATAAGGGTGATGTGCAGAGCTGCAGTAACTACAGAGGGATAAAATTGATCAGTCATAGCTTGAAGTTATGGGAAAGAATAGTGGAAGCTAGGTTAAGAAGGGAGGTGATGATTAGTGATCAACAGTATGGTTTCATGCCAGGAAAGAGCACTACAGATGCAATATTTGCTCTGAGAGTGTTGTAGAAATACAGAGAAGGTCAGAAGGAGTTGCATTGTGTCTTTGTGGACTTAGAGAAAGCATATGACAGGGTGCCTAGAGAGGAGTTGTGGTATTGTATGAGGAAGTCGGGAGTGGCAGAGAAGTATGTAAGAGTGGTACAGGATATGTACAAGGGTAGTGTGACATTGGTGAGGACTGCGGTGGGAGTGACAGATACGTTTAAGGTGGAGGTGGGATTACATCAAGGATCATCTCTGAGCCCTTTCTTATTTACAGTGGTGATGGACAGGTTGACAGATGAGATTAGACAGGAGGCCCCATGGACTATGATGTTTGCAGGTGACATTGTGATATGTAGTAAGAGTAGGGACCAGGTTGAGGAGACCCTGGAGAGGTAGAGATATGCTTTAGAGAGGAGAGGAATGAAGGTCAGCAGGGCTAAAACAGAATATATGTGTGTAAATGAGAGGGAGGGTAGAGGAATGGTGAGGACGCAGGGAGTAGAGTTGGTAAAGGTGGATGAGTTTAAGTACTTGGGATCAACAGTTCAGAGTAATGGTGAGTGTGGAAGAGAGGTGAAGAAGAGAGTACTGGCAGGGTGGAATGGGTGGAGAAGAGTGTCAGGAGTGATTTGTGACAGACGGGTACCAATAAGAGTGAAAGGGAAGGTCTACAAGAGGGTAGTGAGACCAGCTATGTTATATGGGTTGGAGATGGTAGCATTGTCGAAAAGGCAGGAGTCAGAGCTGGATGTGGCAGAGTTAAAGATGTTAAGATTTGCATTGGGTGTAACTAGGATGGACAGGATTAGGAATCAGTATATTAGAGGGTCAGCTCAGGTTGGACAGTTTGGAGACAAAGCAAGAGTGGCGAGATTGCGTTGGTTTGGACATGTGCTGAGGAGGGATGCTGGGTATATTGGGAAAAGGATGCTAAGGATGGAGCTGCGAGGTAAGAGGAAAAGAGGAAGGCCTAAGATGAGGTTTATGTATCTGGTGAGAGAGGACATGCAGGCGGTTGGTGTGAAAGAGCATGATGCAGAGGACAGGAAGAAATGGAAACAGATGATCCACTGTGGCGACCCCTAACGGGAACAGCCGAAAGAAGATGATGATGATGATTGTAAGGACAATTATATAGATTGATTTACACATAGCATGTGTTAGGTAGCTGATGAATTACCAACAAACACAGATGTAAGACAGAGCTGTATATTTGTAACCATAATTATGACAGGTTGTGTGACTATTAACTGCTCTATGTCTAGATATAATACAGAGAATTACATGGACAAAATACAGTCCATGTTTTGATAGCAGTGTATATTCTTATGCAGTTGGTTGTGTGATGAATAACCTCAATTCTGTACTAGCAAGCTGACTAAGACATCCATCCTGGTTTCTGAAGCTGCATTGGTGCAAGGGTTCATATCCTGATATATGTAGATTTTTGGGATGTCTACTATCATTTGGTAGTGTGCAATTACAGACTTTGATTATGTGTCCCTTACTTTTAATATTTATCCTCTTTGTCTTCTTTTAATTCCACATTTGCACGATTTGCCACATCTAGAAAACATTTTTGAGAAGGTTTATCTAGTTTGCTCGAAGTGCAGCTTTGTAGAAACAGGGAAAAACAAGATAAGATTATGTTGAAGCAGACTGCCAACAATAAAAAGTGGATACTTTCAATTATTGTTCTTAGTGATTAGGAAATCTCGGCCTGGAGTACAGATAGGACTGGGCTATAGTAGCAGGTATAGATTACATAATAGTAAGTCTCAGACATTGGCAATGCAGCTCACATTTGCACACTGCTTACCATCGGCAAACAGGTCTATCTGGCATGTGTGTACACTTAGTTAACCATTGTGCAAATCTGAGGGTTCTTGTGCTATTACAATCTATATCTATATATATATATATATATATATATATATATATATATATGTATATATATATATGTATTTTTTTGTATATATATATATATATATATATATATATATATATATATATATATATATATATATATATATATATATATATATGGGTCCCCTTGACTTCATCGACATGCCGAAACACTGACGCTAAGAAGACCGACTCGAGAAGACCGACGAGACAGATGATCGACAAGGTGAAATCCCAACAGCCGAAACACCGATATGGGCAACGTGTGAGCGCGAGTCGGTAAGTATGCGATAGTGAGGGATTTAGCTTTAGGGAGTGGACAGGTAAGTGTGTGATAGTGAGGGATTTAGCGTTAGGGAGCGGACAGGTAAGTGTGAGATAGTGTGGGATTTAGGGTTAGGGTGCGGGAAAGGTGAGTGTGCGGTAGTATCGGACTTAGGGTGCGGGTAAGGTAAGTGTGCGATAGTGACGGACTTTAGGTGTAGTGGTGGGTTAAGTGAGTTAGGGTTAGGGTGCAGGTAGGGTAAGTGTGCGATAGTGATGGAATGTAGGTTTAGTGGCGGGTTAAGTGAGTTAGGGTTAGGGTGCGGGTATGGTAAGTGTGCGGTAGAGTCGGACCTTAGGGTTAGGGTTTGGGTTAGGGTTAGTGCATGTATAGTTGTGTGTAATGTGTAGTTTACGTTTTGTGTGTCAGTGTTTTGGGTGTCGGTGTTATGGTGTTCGGTTTTGTGAATTGTCGGTTTTGTGCGTTTTCGGTGTTTTGGTGTTGTTGTTTTGAGTGTCGGGTTTGTGGCGTGTCGGTGTTGTGATAGGGATCTATATATATATATATATATATATATATATATATATATATATATATATATATATATATATATATATACACATGTATGATATGATATGTTCTTATTGCACTATATTTCTCAGTTCCTTTGTCTGACATAAAACTACATGTGGAAACATTGCAAACTAAGGGCACAATATAACTATATGTCCATATATTTACAATCCAGCCATTTGTTTTCCCACCACCAGCCACACCAAAAATCAGTACAAACCTTGGTTCTCCTTACTTTTTCAACACATATATCAACCACAATAGAAAGCTTTTGTTTGCTGGCTAAGACACTTGCCTCCACCATAATATGCCTTTATTAGGCAAGGTTACAAAGACGGAATTCAATATGTGAAAATATACAACTCCAACAAAGTAAGGGTCATGCTATTAAACTGTAGGAGGTAACATCAGCAACTGCACTCTCTGTAACACTCTTCTCACTGGAAGTTGTTGACATCTTTGCAGTCACAGAAACCAGGTTCAATGCTGCAGTAAGTAAACTGGCCTTGCAAGGCTACAATGCCATCCACATATTCCGACCACAAATTGAAGTTGCGTGAACCACAGGAGGTGGAGTATCTATCTTCATTGCAGATAATTCCGCATCTAGACTGGTTACACAACATAAGTATATGGAGTTAATGTAAGTCCAGTTTACTGTGACTAAGAAACCCCTTCATGTTATCGACAGTTGTATGTCCCCTTCCATGAACAATAAATCCCATACAGCCTTTTTATAAGTATTTGGAACAATTAAAGTTGAACAAAACAACCTACTCAGGGATGATTTCAACTATATCTGCATTGATTGTGAAACTTATAGGAGGCCAAACTAACTTGCACAATACTTCCTGGACTTTAGTAACTCATATGCCATGGAACAAAGACTGCTCCACCCCAGAAGGGTCTGTTATATTCTAGATCTGGTCCTCACAAATAGCATTGACCAGTCCAGCACCTCATGTGTAGGGCCTGCATTGTTTAAATCCAACCATAAAGCAGTCTTTTTAGCATTAGCAATAGGTACAGAATTACAAAAAAAAAGAGAAGTCAGCTGAAAACACATGTTCCAAGATAAATACACCCTCCTAAGGGATGGTATAATCTACATACAAACTTCATTTTCCAGAGAGGACACAAATGCATAGACACAGACGTACCTGATAGGATTAGAGAAAGATCCTCATGAAAATACAAACCATGCTGATGGATGTCTGACATTACTTGATTATACAGTAAGCGAACAAAGCTGATGTCTACAAATACAAAAGTGGGAATCCCAAACTGGAAGAAGACCCTGCCCATCCTAAATAAGCAAATTAGACACCTTGTAAAATCCTCACAGAGCAGCTATGGGAAATATGTAGAAATCATAGCCAAAGAAAAACTTTTTTCTGCTACATCTGCAATCTCAAAGGTATAACTCAGATGTGTGCTGAACTGATTGTGGATGGTATTGCAGACACACTTACCCAGTGTAAATTGAAAATCTGCTAGTAGACAAGCTTGGCTAAAAATTAACCCACCACCCACCCCCAAGCTTACCACAAAATGTGTCTTAAACATCACCTCCAACCTCCATCTACAAAGAGCAAGTAATCACTGCTCTCCCCAAGACTAGGAACACAGTTTCAATGGGGCTAGATGGCATTCCGGCATGTGTTCTTAATCTTCTTAACCAGCAAACTACTGCACTAGACACCCTATTCAACCACAGTCTGAATACTGCCTTTATCCACACAGATTTGAAATCAGCAACCAATTTCCCTCTACACAAGGGTGGATCAGCAACATACACATGTACTTATAGCCAATGGATGTCAGATACAAGAACAGAGTTGACATCCAAACAATACATCTGTTCCACCTTGGTTTTCTCAAGGGTAGGTTGTGCATGCTAAAACTGGTGGTATTCAATAAAGTGACCAGAAAAATAGCATGTGTGCACCACTTTGACTCTGTCTGTCTTGACTTGGCCAAGGCCTTCCACACAATCCCATATTTTTGAGAAAGTAACCCAGATGAATATCAACTCCTGTGTTGTCAGGTGGGTTGCAAACTGGCTCACAGACCAACAACACTCATTCAAAGTAGAAGAGGTCACCTCTAGCAGCAGAATAGTCACCCACGGTTTACTCCAAGTGTCAGTGCTGCGGCTATTCATATTTGCCATGTTCTTTTCAGAAGTCCATACCACAACAGAGTGTCTGTGACTAGCCAAGTTTGTGGTTGAATGCAGCTTAAGTGTTCTCATTGAATCTCCTAATCATGTGAGTGCTGTTTAAAAGGGGCTTACATAGACTAATGACTGATGACAAATCTGTGCTGTTCAATGAACTTCAAATAAATGCATCATCATTTCTTTTGGTATTAACAATGCTTCAGCTTATTATGGCTTAACCCTGAATACCCTAACCACCAATTCTGTATTGATAGACTTGCAAACACAAGTAGACTGCAACATGTGCCTACTGTGGTGAGGAAGATTTTCTACATCTCACATCAGATTAGCAAGGGCATTGCAGCACTATCACATAAAGTTCTAAATCCCCTGTAGTCATCCCTGCTCAGGCCTATTCTTGAATATAATGCTCCCTTTGCTATGTAGTGTAACAGGTACCTGCAGGAACTTGACAGACCTGAGATTTCTATGTTATAAAAACAGGGTGTCAAACATGTGCCTTATATGGACAGACTGAAGTAGCTGTCATTGTACTCAGTATGATACAGACTACATTGAGGTGATTTATGTATTCCTTACAGGGCTACCTGTGACCTAGTTGTCATGGAAATGCTGACATACGAGACTACAGTCACCCGACTGAAATATATAGGACATGCTGGAGAGACAAATACATGTTCCATACGTTGCCATTCCTCTGGAATAGGGTTCAAAACCATGTCAAGCAGAGCACCTCCAAGACCCATTTTCATCACAACCTGGATGACTTGATGTGAAACTTTTAATGTCTGTCAAGGATTGCCCCTGCTTCTCACCTGGACATGGGTAGTCCTAGCTAGATAAATCTTGACCATATATAATATCTGTCATTGAATTTTATATTGTGATTTAATGGCTGGGCTTCTAAACACATCATGTCAATAGCCTAGTAACATCCTATGTACCTATGAACCTATGGTGATGTACATGGCAGAAATACTGTTATACTGTATTGCTGTTTTGATGAGCTTTGACTACAGTGCTGACATAAAATCCTGAGATCTGAATCTGATGTTGTGACTTCTCATGTGCACCATAACTCTCTAATAAAAATCATTACAGAGAAAATTTGTAAATGTATGTGACACATTTCAGTTGTTAACTTCACAATCCTTACAAGAACATCTACTATAAAGTGGAATGATGATATGATCTTTATAACTGGCCAAGTACAATATAACTGACAGGTGCAATCATCAGTTCAACACCACACATGCAGATGTAATCATCGTTTATGTAAATAGTCACCCTGTGCATCAGACACATAACTTTACTATCCCTGAATCCAAAAGAAAGAAAACAGGGATATGGCACAGTTATCATCACTTACACAGGGTGCTGTGTGGGGGTGCAGGAGGCCTAGGCTGACACTAAAGGTGTGCAAGTATGTGTGAGTAAGCAAGGGAAGCAGGCAAGATGGGCCATGAAAATGTTATGTGTGTGTCTGTAGATGCCCGCAACGTCACATTGGTGTGTGAGCAACTGCATGAACACAGCCAAGCTCAGTGCTAGCTCTATGTGTCTGTATGTTATACAGCTGTTAGCCATGCATGGTAGAATTGACAGTTCATCATTGTCACCCCCCCAACCATAAGAACTGATTCTACCAGGAGTTGCACTCACACCTCCATGTCCAAGATCAAGGAGACAGATGCCTGCTGGATGTGCAGCCTTCATGGGAATGCCCAGAACCACAACCCCATGGCTGCCACATCTGGGTGTGGACAGCTCACACCCTGATAGAGCAGTGGAAGTACTGCCATTATGGGAGCATGATCAGCCACACCAGATGTAGTTGCTGACCTTTGCCCATGAGGCCGATGTCCCTGTCCCAGCAGATGTTCCATCACAGACAATGTGCGTTCCATGACAGATACTCCATGGTCCATCACAGGCACACCTTACTCGAACATGTTATTTCACCAATCCATGGAATCAACAACACGGTGGAGCCAGTCATGGATGTCAGACTGTGCTACATCTAAAACCCTCTGGATTTGTCTGGAGTGCCTTTCTGAATGTGCCTGTGCCTCCATGATGACCCTAAACATATGTTGAGTTACACGTGAAGAGACACTTGAACCAGATGGAGGAGAGACAGCAGGCCTCCTCTGAGCACCTCATATCAAGCCTCCTGTGTGGCACTTCACCAATAGTTTAGCTACGGCCAGAGTCAACAGGCCCTGAAGCTGCAGTAGCCACACTTCCTTGGCAAATGTCCTCGCCCTCCACCTGTCCAATATCTGTGACCTCAGTGGACTGGGGATGCATAGGCATACTGGCTGTGTATGAGGAAAATGAGGGGGTCTCTGGGTGTCAGATTCAGCCTCTGCACCCCCTGACTGTGCCTCATTTTAGCTACCATCATCACCAGAGTCTGATGAGACACTGACATCAGGTGGCACAGGGGCTGCAGAACCACTTCTATGATCACCTGTGATAAAAGGAAGAAACACAGGAATACATTAATACCTGCACTACTATACTGAAATATATGCTAATCAATTTAGACTGTTGATGCTATTACAAACAGTACAGTAATACATACATACAGCAAGCCTGAGAGGACACATTATCAGATTTCTTGAACTTTATCTACAGTACTGACATAAATGTATTATGCTTACCAACTGCAAGATGCCTATGCCCTGCATTCTTGATGGTCCTGCAATAAGTACAAGAAGAGGTAATGGCAACAGCACAACATTTAACAGTACAACAGGGGTAATACATTAACTCATCTATATCTGCAGTAACTCAAATGTCAACAAGAATTGGCTGACAACTTCAAAATAAGCTTAAATACTAATAGGTTCATAGATTAGTACTAAGCTAACTGCTCTTGCGAGGCATTTTAAGCCTAGCCAATTATCTCTTGTGAGACTCAAACCCTACACCTTGTGTTTGTAAGGCAAACACCTTAACCATTAGGCCACCCTTCCAACTGATCCTGAGGCTGCAGATGTTAAATTTATGGCTAAGTCTAGATGGTATTGGGATCTACTACAAGGTTTGCAGTTTTTATTTTACTGTTGTGACACTGCAGTATATAGCAATGAAATTAGACATAGACAAGCATTTTCTCAATAGTTGTAAGGACTACCATACATAAGGTCCAGGATTCAAATCCAGCATATTCCATTCTGTTTTAATGGTGTTCCACTCCACATTATAGCCACTCTCAATTATAGCAATTGACCTAGTGTATCTTATATAATATTTATATTCATGAAGGCTGACACACTAATATTGTGTCAGTTATATACTTATGTATTCATCTCTGTATTGGTTACCATTGTGCAAACATGTTGCCTGTGTTTGCACCATGGTAAGCAATGCTCATCATTTTCAAATGTTGCAAAATCCAAAAGTGCACACTCTCATTATCTGTGAGAACTGGAATTGGTGTGAAAGCATCATAGTGGATTTGTCTTGAACTGTAGTATACCTGGCTGGTGTTCGTGCAGAAGTTTTGAGATTTCGTGCTCAAAGTTGGGGTGTCTAGGAGTCCAAAGTGTTTATTGGATTCCTGGTGAATGAGTATGGGTCCCAGCTGTTGTAGGAGCACTATCATGGATCAGATTACAAATCAGATGCATGGAATAGTTTAGGCCAGGCTTTGACCAGTGCTACCAGTATCCCCTGCAATGGCAAGCAATGTAGAAATCACTACAGGCCCTCACAATGAAGAAGAGAAATACCCTTGACTGTTGGATCGAGAAATGTCGGGCTGGCAGCACTCAACAGATATGTAAATTTCACTTAGAGGCACTACTTGTAAGAGTTAGAAACTGCATTTCTTAAGGACTGGTATTCTTAATGGTATTCTGTTCTGTTCTACATTTTCCACAGCTCCTAGAAATAAAGCACTGAATCAGTGAACCTATGAAGCAAGACTGGCACGGATGTGAGACGCATGTGATATGTATGCATCCAAACAATACTATTATTGTAGCATTAAAAGTAAAGTCAGATTTTTTTGTGCTAATTAAACATTTGTATCACAATGAGTATGCATCTGTCAAATGTAAAAGAAAAGTATGCAAGCATTAGTCTGGACAAAAACAACAGTCCAAGTCAGTTCAAAAACCACACTTCCCAAATATACAATACTGTTAAGTTTAGATCAATATTGCAATGTAACATCAACCCTATAAACCAGGGACAACAACAGCCTACTGTAAAGCGTAATCAGTATAACTGGAACACACATATGTACAATATATGCACATATCCATGATTGCTTGATGCAGTCAGTAATATACTATGCATCTGTCAAATGTAAAAGAAAAGTATGCAAGCATTAGTCTGGACAAAAACAACAGTCCAAGTCTTTTCTTTTGTATTATATTACTATTTGTCTCTATATGGAGCTTTTCTCCCCGGGCCTCTGCTGAAAATGGAAATATATCCAGTCAGACTAGTCCGGTTAACAAATGTAAAATAAAATAAAATAAAAAAATAAAATAAATCTGATATTAGCTTGGTTGTCTTAACAGTGTAAAAGCGATTTGTTAAGAGTTGGTAGTGTTAAAAGTAAAGGTAGCAGAATCACATCTCCCAGCTGTCCAGACTTTCAAAGAATATCTGAATTTTTAGTTCATATTTTTTGGTCTGTTCCCCATAATATTTGTGGTTTTCTGACAAATTGCCAGGATTATCCCCCCCCCCCCCCCATTTTGTCAGGCTTTGTCCAGATTTCCTGCATTGAGGTTGAGAGGTATGAGCAGAACAGAGTCAAAGAATTGTATAAATGAGCATTGTATGTCACATATCAAGTTACTAATGTTCTCCTTTTATTTTTTCTCACTCCACCCCTTTTCGCCTTTTATTTTTTTATTGTTAATTTTCTTAATTGTTGTTTTATTATGGATAATTTTGTATTTCTTACCTATTTTTTAATTTATTATTTGTAATTGTGTTTGTATTTTTTTAATTATTTGTAATATTGTTTTTCTTTGTTATCTTTTTTATATCTCCTTTGCTTTTTCGGTTATGTTTTATTTTATTATTGTGTTTTAATGTTTGTTTATTTTATTACTACAGCACACCATGGTAGGCAGGTTTCACATAATCCACCTATGCTCACTCCACTGGCTACAGCACCAAGGCCCAGCACTTCTGAGCTGCAGCCTGGCTACACCCCCTGGTGCCCCTGCACTACCTGGTCCCTCATGTAGCTCTGCCCCCTGAGGATAGGCCTGTGGTTCCCTCTACGAGCAGTGGCAGAGGGGGTAATTTTGTTACCCAAGTTGAACTGCCAGGTATGGTGCATAGGACTGTGTGCCACACAACTGGTGCATACCTACATCAGGTGAAGACACTGCTCTCTGTCATTGTATTGAATAATAGAAGGATAAGCAGACATCAGACACTGCAGCCATCAGTGCAGTGAGGTGATGGTAATGACAGTCCAATGGGTGAGGACTCAGTTCTCACTGCCACCCAACTTGACATCCATGGGTTCATGATTTCCCAACCCTCACCCTAACCATGGTGCTCACCCACCTCTTATATCCTTCACCAATCCTGTGTCTTGTCTCATATATCATGTCTGCCAGCAATTGCTTCCTCACCTTGCCAATTTACCTGCCCCAGACATACCTACATCCCTTCCCCAACATTCATCTCTCTCCTCAAAAACAAAAGGGCACCTATCCCCAAAAACAGAAAATTATTCCATATATAGCTCTCCATTTCACACAAGTGTCTACTTCACACACTTAATTTAGTCTTATTGGCTACACAATACAATTATGCGGTTGCCAGCTGTCTCTGTGGAAGTGACAGTCAAATTTAGCTAAGATTCTGTACTTGTACTCAATTGTTACTGTTGAAGAAATGGATAGCTATGGTAATTTCCTACACCCTTTGTGCACCTTCCTGTCCTCCCTTCACTTTGTGTTACCACCTGCTTGCTCCTCATTTCACCACTTTCCTGTCTTCCCCCATTTCTTTTCTTTAAAGAATTTGTGTGTCATGGTGCGCAATGCGCAGCATCACTAAGTAATGGTAAAAGCAGTGGTATCAGTTATATAAACTTGTATTTGAAACCACTAACATGTAGCACCAAAATGTCATTATTACTCCACTGAGTGCATAAACAGCTGATGACACATATTCATAAGTATCACATTTTATAATTTTGATTTAGACTTACAAGTATTTGAAACTGATAGATACACCTGTATTTGAACCCAGCACCATTTGAACCAAAATAAGATGCCATCAATGCATTTAACAGATGGTGCAACAGAGTCAGTTGAGTAGCTGGTGTATTTTACACATTGAATAGAAAATTGCATACATAACTGCTGTTACATACACCTGCTACTTGACTAAATCTCTGGCTACAAGTAGTAGTTGACTTACTGTAGTGATAAAGTTCCTTTCTTAGCCCACATAGCATTGGTTTGGAATAAGGCTGTAGGTGATACATTTCATAATTATTTCATTCCTGTTATTTAGTTAATTTTTTATTAGTTTTGGTTAGCGATGCTGCACGGTGTGCAGCATAGCGCATACATGCTTTCTAGAGAAAATGTGACAATTAATACCAATTGTATAAAATACATCTGCTAATTAACTGACTCTGAGGGTAGATGGGTTAATGCATTGTTGGTAGCGGCAAATGGTACTGGGTTCAAAATGGGATTTAGGCAGCACTTTTACAAGTGTATATGATACTTTTACATACATTTACTGATACTAGTGCCTTTTACCATTGCTTAGCAATGCTGCACATAGCATACTATCACGCACATATTCTTTAAAGAAAAGAAATGGGGGAGACAGGAAAGTGGTGAAATAGGGAGCAAACAGGGAGGAAAAACAAAGTAAAAGGAGGGCAGAAATTTGCAGGAAGGGTGTAGGAAAGAACCATAGGTATCCATTTCTTCAACAATAACAACTGATCACATGTACAGAATCTTAGCTGAATTTGGATGGTCACCCCCACAAAGAGGGCTGACAACAACATAAATGGGTTGTGTAGCCAACGGGACCAAATTAAGTGTGTCAAGTAGACATGTGCAAAATGGAGAGCTATGTATGGGACAATTTTTTTTTGGGGGGGGGGGCAGATGCCTTTTTTTTTTGGATGGGATATAGGCACATCTGGGGCAGGAAAGTCGGCAAGGTGTGGAAGCAATTGCTGACAGATAAGCATACAAGACAAGAGACAGGGACAGTGAAGGACACAAGAGGTGGGTGAACACCATGGTTGGGATGAGAGTGGGGAGATCGAGGTCCCATGGACATCAGGTGGGGTAACAGTGTGCCATCACTGTTCCCTCACTGCGGTGCTGACTGCAGTGGCAGACATCTGCATCTATGACTGGTACTCAACAGGATGGAAAGCAGGCTCACCATCCAGCATAGACATGTGCCTACTGTGCAGTGTACAAACCTAAGCACCATACCTAGCAACTTGTCCCAGGTGATAAATCCACCCCCCTCCACCACTGCTCCCTGCGGCAGAAGTACCTCAGGGCCCAGGTACAGCAGGGTCACCAGGGGGTGCTGCCAGGCTGCAGCCCAGAGTGCTGCGTTTGGTGATGTAACCGGTGGAGTGAGAGTAAGTATATCATGAGGGACCTGCCTACCCTTCTGTACTGTAGTAATAAAAAAAAAAAATTAAAATACAATAATAAAATAAAACATAAGAGAAAAAAATGGAAATAATAAAATTATAAAAACAAAAAAAAAGATAACAAAGAAAAACAATATTATAAATAATTATAAAAAATAAAATACAAACACAATTAGAAATAATAACAAATCCTAATTGATTTTTCTGAAAAGCCACAGTCTTTATGAGTAACAGACCAAAATATGAAGTACCAATTCGGATGCATTCTGCAAAATCATTGAGAGTTGAGAACATTTATTCCCTCAACAGACACACACATATATGACTATCAATTGGGTAACACCAAAGAAATACAAAGTTATACATAATAAAAAAGAGGGTCTATATTAGAACATCAAATATTCTAAATAGCGAATGCTCACATGAGTGAAAATGCAGGACCTTGAAAACGTTATTGTGGGAGGCTGCACCCCAACACCCACCGGTAAATATATATTCCAATTCCAAGATCGCACTACAGTGAGGAAAGGGAAAATATTCCGATCTTCACTGTACTGCAATAAAAAAAAACTTTGAGGTCCTGCATTTTCGCTCATGTGAGCATTTGCTATTTATAACATTTGATGTTCTAATATAGACCCTAAAAAAAAATTAAGAAAATGATCAATAAAAAAAATAAAAGAAGATAAGGAGTAAGGTGAGAGAAAAAAAAGTAGTAATTCACTCTATTCTGTTACTTTTTACTTTTAACACTACCAACTGCTAAGAAATTTCTTTATTACTTTGAATACTAATGGCCATGGTGGTGTACTGGTTAGTGTTGCATCCTCACAGCAAGAGGTTCTCCAGTTTGATTCTTGGCTTGAGTGCCTTCTGTGTGGAGTCTGCATGCCCTCCCTGTGGTTGAGTGAGTTTTAAATACATGCAGGTAGGTGCGTGTGTGTATGTGTGTGCCTTCCATGAAGGGTGGGCACATGGCTGGTAACTCGACACCATAAAAACACCACTGCCAATCGATCTGCAGACAGGTGATCTGCTGTGGTGATCCCTAACCAGGAAAAGCCAAAAGACATTGCCTAACAGATACACATTACAGAACAGATCAGCTTGCAGCTAGCAATCATTCTTGTGTGCGTAGATTGCACATATACTATTTATACTGATTACAATTTACAGTAGGACATTCAAGCTGCAGGTATAGAGGTCTGGACTTAAAATGCTATAATGATGAAAACATAAATGCACTGTATATTTAATGATGAAAACATCACAGTATTCTAAACAGTACATTTTATATTTGGGAGTGGGTTATTTGAACCCACAACCACTGACTATTGTAATACAGATCTTTTCTTTTGGACAACAGACTAATGCATGCACCCTTTCCATTTACACTTTTTAGGTTCATGCCCACTGTTATTTGAGGATGTGGAAGTATTGCTTTGTGCTACAGACAATACTTGTCAACCTCTTAGAGCAAGAAATCTGGACAGATCATAAAATAATGGGGTGACAATGGCCCAAAAATAGGGGTAGGCTTTAAATATTGCTCTTACAAAAATGGAAAGTTGCTAGAATAATATTATTTGTGTTAACATACATTTTGACACTCATTATTTAGTGACTTCAGTCCTCACTGATTTGCTAGGCAACCACAGGTTTTATGAGGAACAGACAAAAAAAGTGAGGCAAAAATATGGGCATTCAGCAAAAATCTGGGAAGTTGAAAGCTATGCTACAGACTAATGCATGCATACTTTCTTATACAGCTGAGATTGTGATACATGGAAATATTAGCAGCGCAGCTATCTGGATTTTTTTAAAATAATTCTATGTCATTTGTGAATATTGATATGATTTATACAGAACTGCATGTTATGTTCTGAATTAAAATGTAACCACAGTATACCCTGCAGACTTAGAACAGAAATGCATATAAACTATATGCCTGTGCAAATGTATGTTTTAACAGTAGAAGCTGGAACATAAAAGGATTAACTTCCAAAACATAAGAATAGTTGAGATTAAGTTACTTTATAGCTGGGCCATAAACAAGAGAGGTTGCGTCTCAGTTTCAGTGTAGCAGACACAATGTCTAGAGCTAGAAGTTTTTTGTATTGTCTTGGAGAGAAGTAATTATTAGGTTTAAAATGTAAAAGTGTTTTATTATTTTACAATTTTCAAGTTCTGAGCAAACATCTAACAGATATGTGTTTTTAACATAGAGATGTTAAATTATTTTAGTTTCTGTTTTAGCTTGGGAACTGAAGTCAGATAACAAAAAGTGATGTCATCCAAGCTAACCAAGCAGTAATACTTGACATTGATGAAAGAACTCTCTCAGAGAGAGGCTGGGCATTTTGCATTTTGTCTTGGACCTAGCAAGAACATCCTCTCATCATCATCATCTGCCCTTGCCTTGCTGTAAGTAAGATTTAGGGCATAGTATCTCTTTTAGATATAGATGGGAATATAGTAAAGATTAGTTTATATGTTTTCTGTATTTATTTGAGACTGTCCTTTAATGTTGTTTTAAAATATTTCCTGTGATTTTGAACTATGAAGTTACTGTATTGATTGACTGAATATTGTCTTGTTCTTTTATTTATTATTAAATATATTTAAACCCATCTTTCTGGCTGATATTTGTGAGACATATTTAAGCCATTAGAGTACTTGCATATGTATTTGGTGACACCATACAGGCCACTCCTAAATAACCTTGCAAGTCTTGGTCAGAATACCATTTGCATTAATAGTAACATTACACAGTAGGATTGGATACCTTTTTATGGCCTTATAGTATCTGATAGGTAGGGGTTGGTGGCAGTGGGAACTACCTTATAGTCTGGGCAGAAGGAGCAGCCTTCCCCAGCTGAGTGTGTGTGTGTGTGTGTGTGTGTGTGTGTGTGTGTGTGTGTGTGTGTGTGTGTGTGTGTGTGCCAGCTACTTGGGCAGGGACACGAAGCACTGGCTGGACAGAGAGGGTGCTGGAGGTTTGGGCTTGGCTCCTCAGCTGAGAGCTTAACACTATAGCTGTGCTAGTGGGGAGTCTTATTGGGGATCTACAGAAAGAGGGAGAACTAGCCCCAGACTGACTGTGATCTCTGTGTGCTCTTAAGGAAAATTGCACCTTACTGTGTGTGCACTTGTCATCTTCCCATTGTGTACATCATTTGCTGTTGCCAGTAGTGAGGATTGAGGCTCCTTGATTACTGGGGCAGCGCAGGGGCATCACATATTAATTGGTGGCCAGTGGTGGGATATTCACATCACATAATTGGTTGACAGTGGTGGGATAGCCACATTACATATTAATTGGCTTGTAGTGGTGTGGATATTGAATTCCTGTAGCCTGTGTACAGTAGTCACTGAAGGTGTTTGTAGTCTCGATCAGCCACACAGTGAACATTCAGAGTTTCATATCACAATTGTTTTATTTATTTTTTTGTTACCTTAGTTAGTCAGGGAGAGCAGGCAAGCATGTCAGCAGAGGAGTATGGCAAGCTGACAAAGAGCCAGTTGGCTGAGATTTGCCAGGCTAATGGACTGATGCATCCCAACATGACTAAGGCAGAAATGATTGTAGCTTTGGACACAGCTGCTTAGTAGACCAGTGATCAGGAGGACAACCAGGATAGCCTTGGAGATGTACAACTCTCAGAAAATGGGGAGCTCAACCTTTGCACAGAGGACATAAAAATCAATCTGGAGTTAAAGAGACTTGAGCTGGAGGCCAAGTATTTGGAAATAGAGGCAGCAGAGAGACTGAGATGTCTAGAGGCTGAGGAAATTGAGAAACTGAGACATCTTGGGGCTGAGAAAATTAGAAACTGAGATGTCTAGAAGCTGTGGAAAATAGGAAACTGTAACGTCTAGAGGCTGAGGAGAAGGAGAGGCAGAGGCAAAATGAAAGAAGATGCTGACTCTTTGCCAGAGTCATGGAGATAATGGGAAAGGGGGTAACCAAACCCCAGAAGCAACAAAAGTCAGTAAATTTCTTCCACAATTTACAGAGGGAGATAATTTTGATAGTTTCATTCATTTGTTTGAAAGGGTATGTAAACAGCATAATGTTGACCAAGGGCTCTTGGTACGGTTCCTGACCACCTTACTCCATAGTAAAGCTGTAACTGCTATTTCTAAATTGTCTAATACTGATTGCTAAATTTATAATACAGTCAAAAATTGTTTGTTAGAATGCTTTAAGTTAACACCTGAAGCTTATAGGAAAATGTTTTGTGGGCATAGATGCAAGGCAGATGAAAATGTGTGCGACTATATTGCTGAACTAAGCACTTATTTTCATAAGTGGGTGAGGATGTCAGGTTGCCACTTTTGAAGGGCTGGCAGACCTTTGTGTGAGGGAACAAGCCCTTAGCACTTTGCCTGAGGACATGATAATCTGGTTAGCTTAAGACAATGCAGTACTGCAGATGAGCTGGGGAAAATGGGAGGCCTATACCTAGCAAGCAGGGCATCACTGCACATGAAAGGGACACCCAGTGCTGCTCATGGGTCTAAGGGAACCCATGGTGGGCAGCCCAGACTGCCCCAACAGAGTCTGCCAGTAGCAGGGGAAGCCACTAGTCTAGGTACATGTCCAGGACCAAGGGTTAAATGTTTTAAATGTAACCAGTGGGGCCATGGAGCATACATATGTCCATGGAGGGAAGGTGGGGAACAAAAAGTGGGAGAGCCAGTAAGTGCGAATGACAAAATGCCAGCAGTAAATTGTCTCAAGACAACTATGGTACCAAACTACTACAAGAGGTTATAGCCTATGTTAGTAGATAGAAAAGAGGCCACTGCTAAGAGAGACACAGCCTCTGACCTAACCATTGTGAGGCCTGCAATGGTTAAAGAGGAGCCCTACTTGCTTGGACAGTCCACTACAGTCAGAGCTTTAGGTGGGACCCCATTCCAAATACCTTTTGCTAGAGTTAACCTTGACTGGGAGGGTGAAAAGGAAGCCAGCAAGTAGGTGTATTTGAGGATATCCCTGCAGATGTCCTGGTATGGAATGATTGCAATAATGCAGTACCCTGTGTGCATGCAGTTACAGGCAGTCAGGCTTGGAGACAAGTATGTGGGTCTGGTAGCCTGGAGGAGACCCAGACAGACTGCACATTTGCTGCCAGGACTGGTGAGTTGCTTACTTCAGGGAGGGAGCTACCCTCTAGTAGTGAGACTAAGGTGAGCTACAGCTGCTTCTGGGTACTGATGTTCCCTTGGACAGAGTGACTGGAAGGGCAGAGGTGAGTGGTAGTACCCAGGCTGACAGTGAGGCACCGCTGTCAGAGAATACCAGGCTTCCTGTGGAAGGGGAGCTAGGATGGATTTCAAAGAGAGAGCTGAGACAGGCTCAGCTCTCAGACCCTACATTACAAGGCCTGAGGGAGGTAGTTAGTGAGACACCTGATTCTCAAGGGAAGGGGGAATCTGTATAATGGGACAAAGGGTTGACCATTAAGCCTAGCAAATGGCAGGTGAGTATGGCAGAGGTCTTCTACCTGGGACATATTGTGGGGAGTGGTAAGATCAGGCCAGAACCTGACAAAGTGGAAGCCATTCAGGCATGACCTGCTCCTGTTACTAAAAAAGCAGGTGAGGGTATTATTAAGGACAGTGGGGTACTACAGAAAGTTTGTCCCCAATTATAATTCCATAGATGCTCCCCTTCACAGACTTGACAAGAAAAAAACATACCAGATAAGGTAGTATGGATCCCAGCATGTGAGCATGCATTCCAGAAGCTTAAAGAAACTTTGTGAGGACCCTCTGTATTAGCCAGTCCAGATTACAGTAAAGAATTTGTTGTGTAAGTGGATGCTTCCAAACATGGGGTAGAGGATGTACTTAGCCAGGTTTCCTCAGAGGGAGAAGAGCACCCAGTGGAATATCTCAGTCATTGTCTCCAACCCAGGGAGGAATACTATGCATCTGTAGAAAAGGAATGCCCAGCCATAGTGTGGGCAGTGCAGAAACTTCAGCCTTATCTGTATGGAAGGAAATTCACTGTAGTTACATCCACAATCCCTTAACACGGCTACATCAAGCCAGCCAGCAAAATACCAAGTTACTAAGGTGGAGCCCAGGGTTGCAAGCATATTATATGACAGTGCCGCACCACAGTGGGGTTAGCAATGCCAACGCAGATGGGCTGTGAAGACAGGGAATGGGGTAAGGTATTCCCAGATAGACTCAACCCTCTCAAGCAATGTTTCTCAAGGGTCACTTGAAGAACTAGCTTGAGTTTTTTTTTGGGGGGGGATGTGATATAGGGAAATAATGCCGTCCCAGCTATCTGGAATTTTATAAATACTTCTATGTCAATTGTAAAAATTGATATAATTTACACAGAACTGTATGTTATGTACTGAGCTAAAATGAAACCACAGCATGCCCTGCTGACTTAGAACAGAAGGGCATAAAAACTATATGCCTGTTCAAATGCATATTTTGACAGTAGAAGCTAGAACATAAAAGGGTTAACTTGCAAAACTTAAGAATAGTTGAGGTTAAGTTACTTTATAGCTGGGCCATAAACAAAAGACATTATCTCTCAGGATCAGTGTAGCAAACACAATGTCAAGAACTAGAAGTTTATTGTATTGTCTTGGAGAGAAGTAATTACTAGGGTTAAAATGTGTTTTATTGTTTTTCGACTTCCAGGTTCTGAGCAAAGATCTCAGAGATATGCATTTTTAACACAGATATGTTAAATTATGTTAATTTATGTTTTAGCCTGGGAACTGAAGTCATGTGACAAAAACTGATGTCATCCAAGCTAACACAGCAGTAATATTTGATATTGATTTAAGAACTCTCTCAGAGAGCGACTGGGCATTTTGTATTATGCCTTGGACCTAGCAAGAACATCCACTCATCATCATCATCATCATCTGCACTTGTCTTACCAAAAGTAAGATTTAAGGCATAGTATCACTTTTAGATATAGATAGGAATATAGTAAAGATTAGTTTATATTTTCTGTATTTATTTGAGACTGTCCTTTAATGTTGAGTTGGATTATACTCCTAGAGGTGAAGACCGTAGGAAAGAGGCACTTCAGTCGAGGTTTCAACAATATTTAAAAGGTACTGTCAACGCTTCCTGGTATTTTGAGAATGTTGCTGTATCTGATGATGTCACAGAGGTGACGGTGAACACTGAGAAGCTGCACAGGCTTCTTGACGCTATGGAGAAGGACTTTATGAAGTTAAAACATTTCCAAACGCAAAGATTACATTTCCAGTTCTGTTTGGATAGGAATATTATTCCCAGAGGGCTTCGTGTGTTTACAATGCCAAGTCAGGGGAGAGAGTATCCAGATTTGCTTGCACAGTGGCAACGTTTGAATATCGAGGTAAGCAGGAAATATCTGCAGCTCCTCATTGAATTTTTTCGTCCAGAGGAAGCTAAGTTAATTGACAGTATTAATATGACACAACAAGCGCTCTTTGGTGAATTCCCTAGTGAAGTAGTACAACCACTCTTCAAGAATGTATTGGACAGTGTGTTAGCGTTTGAATGTAAACTACTTCAACAGAAAAGGCATAAGGCTACTAGGGACATTACGGATTTTAAACTGGGCCATGTGTTTATGTGGCCCAGAAATGGTAATAATACCGTTACTCCCTCTACTGTTTATACAAATAGGAGGCATGGTTCTGATAAGTTTGACCATGACCATATTACTAAGGACAATAATAATGTGAACATTAATGTAAATACTAGGACTTTGGAAAATGAAGTTGTTGGTACTGTGACTAAATGTAATAATGTTGTTAATACAGAGTCTCATAGGTCTGAAGTTTGTGTAGAGAACACTACAGGAAAAGATGTTGGTGGTCCCCTGATTAGAGGGGAATCACTTGTCAATGAAGCCTTTGTGCATGATTATAATGATTCTAATGATGTCATACATATTATACATCCTAGTATGCAGCCAGGCGCTAATCTATATCCTGAAGTGTGCATTAATAAGGATAAACCCACATCTTTGGCTGGCAAATCTGAAGTTGTGGTGAGACCAAAGATAAGGGCAGAGCAAGTAGATTCAAGTAGTAATATTAGCCCTGATTTGTCTTTTCCTCTACCTACATGCCTGGAGAAAGGCCCACGGAGGTCATGCTCCATGAGTCAAGGCAGACAGAAAAGAAAGTCTTCAGGGGAACCCTTATCCCATCAGACCCTGAAAAAGATGTGGACCAACAAACATTAGTTCACAATATATCTCAAGTGATACTTAGTATTGACGACATTAGGCTTTTGAGTAAAGGGTTGAATTTTATTCCAAAGACACAGAGTAAGCTGACAGATACTATTACAGACCTTAAATTGTTTTGCAGAAATGTTATGTTAAAATATATGTTTAAGGGTTCCAGTAATGAATCAGCTGATAATAGGGAGTTCATATTTAAGAATTTGAGTGAGTCTGTGCCCACCAATCATCCTTTGGTTGAGGCTTTCTTAAAACTAACAGAAGATGAATTATATAGCTTTTACGACAGCAAGAGAGATAGGAGACCTATGAGGTCTGATAACCTTACCTATAAGGAGAGGTTAAGCTTAAAGAAATTACAAGATGACTCCACCATCATTATAAGGCCAGCAGACAAGGGTGGTAGGATTGTTGTTATGGATACTTCGCATTATAACACAACCATGGAAATGATGTTGCTTGATAAGTTTTATGAAGTGATTACAGTGGATGATGTTAATGACATTATTAGGTATGTTGGCTATACACTTTTGGATATTTTTAAGAGTAATTTAATAGGGAAGGAGTTATATGAATACCTTTGCATCAGGGTGCCTGTTATTCCTGTGATACATGGGCTACCCAAGATACATAAAGACCCTAAAGACCCACCCATGAGACCAATTGTTTCTGGTCGTGGGTGGGTAACTGAGCATCTCTCTGTCTTTATAGAAAAACATTTAAGACAAGTTTTGAATAATAATACTTTTGTATTACGAGACTCTAAGCAGTTCTTAATAGACCTCTATGAATGCATTAAACAACAAGGAACTGTGGCGGACTGTATATTTGTAACCTTTGATGTGCAGTCCCTTTTTACAGTTATACCGAATGGGCTAGGACTTACCTATGTTTCAGAATATTTAAAGGAGCATAGTGACTACTTGGATGTTAAGATTGACTTGATAACACACTTTCTAGAACTGGTTCTAGAAAATAACTTATTTATGTTCAGAGATGTTATTTACAGGCAATGTGATGGCGTAGCCATGGGCACATCTTGTGCGAACAGCTACGCTAACATATTTATAGCCCATTGGGAGGAACATGTGTTGTTTTGTCAAACATTGTTCAGGGAGCATGTAGTATTTTATCGGCGGTTTGTGGATGACCTTTTTGTTTTATGGAAAGGGACATTGGCACAGTTGCAATCTATGTATACAATGATGAACAATCTAACCACCTTCCCCAAGTTTACTATGCATTTCTCTGAGCATAAGATTGAATTTTTGGATCTGTTTGTTGAAAGGTTACCAGATGATATTATCAACACAGGGGGTTTTCGCAAGACCTGTCACTGTAACTCATTACTTATGAGAACGAGCATGCATCCACCGTTCATATTTAGGAATATTATGAAAGGACAGGCAATTAGAGCCTCAAGGTTAAACCCTATGGATATAGGGTTTACCAATGAATTAGATAACCTGACAAGGAGGTTAACAGAAAGGGGGTATAATGTGAACGAGGTCAACCACCATCTGGATGAAGTACACAATCTACGTTTGACTGTAGCCAGTCCTTATTTTGGACCCATATATCCTAGTGTTGCTGGGGATAAAAAGATTGATTGTTGTGTTAAGTTCTCCACAACTTTTTCATCAGATCAGTTTGAAATCAGGGAGATTGTCAGTAAGTTTTGGGGTGTCCTGCAGGTCGATGATGACCTTAGGCAGATAGTAGGTGAAGCTCCACGTTTTCTTTTTAGGAATAAGAACAACTTGAAAAGGATGTTGTGCTATCCAAGACATGATAGACATCCTAAAAAGATAGGATGTACCAGACCCTGTGGTCACTGCAACTATTGCCCTTTTATAGATAGCAATGTGGAGTTTTTTCATCCTGATTTGAGAAGAGTTTTTTATACTAAAGTGGAGGCGAATTGTATGACCGTACATGTAGTCTATTTGGCAGTGTGTCAGTTGTGTTCCTCTTTCTACGTGGGTAAGACCAACCGCCCACTCAGAGATAGGATGAGAGAGCATAATTACCACATTAGGAAGGGTACATTGCATAATGCTTTAGCTAAACACATGGTCATGCATGGTCATGACCACAAGTTTTTGTTTAGAGTGTTAGAGGTCATCACCCCAAATCAGAGGGGTGGTGATGTTAGGATATACACTGAAGGAAATGAGAGTGACTGGATAACACTTTTAAGGGTTGATAGGGGACTGGGTTTAAATGAAAGGGCATCCATAAAACCTAGCCTAAGACAGCGCAGGCATGTAAAGTGACTATTTGTAATTACTTATATGCGTATGCCTACATTATGTCCTTATGTCTCAAAGTTTTTTATGTATTTACATATAAAATTTTTTCATGTATTAGTTTATGTGTTTTGGAAAATCTTTTATATATTCTATGGAGTGTTTAAAGTCATTTTACGGATGTTTTAAGTTATTTTATGCATTTATATTCTTGTAGTGAGCTTTTTTATGTTACTTTTCTGTTCTTTGCAGTTTGCTATGCATTTAAATAGAGGTTTGTGTTGGATCATCTTCTTGATAGGTTAATTATTTAATTGTCTCAGTGTGCTTTTAATATATAACTAGTTTGTGTTAGGAGGTTTGTTTCATGGATCTGAAGAAGCTGATACAGTGAAAGCGCTTATCCTTTTGTTCTTGTCTGCAATAAACTACGTGGATTTTACATCTTGGATTGTTATCTTCTGTTATTTTCTCACTCTCACTCCTGCTCAGTACTTGGTTGTTTTACAAAATTTTTTGTCCTTTAATGTTGTTTTAAAATATTTTCTGTGATTTTGAACTCTGAAATTACTATGTTGATTGACTGGGTATTGTCTTGTTCTTTTATTATTTATTATTAAATATATTTAAGCACATCTTTGTGGCTGATATTTGTTAGACATATGTAAGCTCTTAGAATACTTGCATATGTATTTGGTGACACCATACAGGCCACTCCTAAATAGCCTTGCAGGTCTTGGACAGACTACCATTTGGATTAATAGTAACATTACACAGTAGGATTGGACACCCTTTGTAAGGGCCTAATAATAGCCAATAAGTAAGGTTTGGTGGCAGTGGAAACTACCTTATAATCTGGGCAGAAGGGAGGATAGCTAGTAAACCTGTGCCAGCCTTCCCCAGGTGTATATGTGTGCGTGTGTGTGTGTGTGTGTGTGTGTGTGTGTGTGTGTGTGTGTGTGTGTGTGTGCCAGCTAGTTGGGCAGGGACAGGAAGCACTGGTTGGATGGAGAGGGTGCTGGAGGTCTTGGCTTGGCCAACAGCTGAGATATTAACCCTATAGCTGTGCCAGTGGACAGTCTTATTGGGGATCTGGATAAATAGGGAGAAACCAGCACCAAACTGACTGTGATCTCTGTGTGCTGTTAAGGGAAATTGCACTTTACTGTGTGTGTACTTGTCATCCTCACATTGTGTACATCCCTCACTGTTGCCATTGGTGAGTATTGAGGTTCCTTGATTACTGGGCCAGTACAGGGCCATCACAGAGATATGCATGCTCAGTTTTATACAATTATATAAAATAACTAAGGATGGGCGCAGTGGTGCAGCGGTTAGTGTTGTCGCCTCACAGCAAGAAGTTCTCCAGTTCGATTCTCTGCTGGATCGCCTTCTGTGCGGAGTCTTCATGTCCTCTTCATGGCCAAGTAAACTTTAAAGACATGCAGGTATGTGCTTGTGTGGGTGTGCCTTCTTTGAAGGTTGGGCACCAGGCTGGCAACTCGACACCATAAAAATCCACTGTCAATCATTAGCAGACTGGTGATCTGTTGTTGTGACCCCTAACCAGGAAAAGTCGAAAGACACTACATGAAATAACAAGTAAGCTATCTTTAACTGTTAAAGCTACAATAACAGTACTTTTTTATATTTATGCATACATACCACATGCTTCTCTCATCCTTGCCAGCCATACTCCATGGAACCTCACATTTGAGGCCCGTTCTGCAGCAGCTGTGGAAAAAGAAAAAAAAACAAAAAACAAAATGCCATTAAGAATACCACTCCTGAATATATTCAGTTTTAACTTTTACAATTAGTCAATTCAGTTTATACTTACACATCTGTGGAGTGTTCCCTGCTTGACATTCCCTGATGCAAGAGTATCCCTTTTCTTCCTATGGAGATCATCAAAGTGATGAAGGCATTGTTGTCCAATGAGTGGGATACCTGTTGCACTGGTCAAAGCTCTAGCCAGACTATTCTAGGCTTCAGACATATACTGAGAGCCTGAATTGTCACCCTTTAAAAGGTTTAAAATGCGTGGGTCATGCTCCTTAGCAAACAGCCCAACAAAGACCATTGGAATACTGAACACCCCAAAGTTGCATTCGGAAGCCCGCACCATCTTCAACAATACCAGCCATGTCTCCTAAAGATAAAGCTCAATGTATAATGAGCATTTCCCACCAATTCTTCTTTAAAGATCTTGTTTCTCTGCCATTTGCACATATTGCACTTACTGAGAGTGCACACTGTCTGTTTTTTGCTACATTTAAAAAAGCTGCACCACACTTACCATTGCAATGGCATGGTAAGGCAGCGTGCATCTGTTTGCACTATGGTAAAGCAAAGCACAACAGTGGCAAAGCAATGCTATTCCAAGGTTATTTCATATATAGGCACCTGTGCAACTCTGTTATTCAACTGGGATAGCCAGAATATATTTTCATGAACATTGCATAGATTATACCCACAATCATACTTTTGATAATATATACACAATACTCATATAAATAGGTAAATAACTCACACAATATTAGTGTCTCAACCCTCTCACAACTATGTCAGGTGTTATAAGTGACAGTAAATAGAATGTGACATGGAACAAGAGTAAAATTGCATGGAGCATGCCATTTTTAAACCCGGGACCATGTGTACAGTAGTCCTAAACTTACAGCTCTTGCCACAAGAAGGTTGAGGAACACTTCTTTATGTGGCACTTTATTTGTATAATCTGCAATGTCACAACAGTAAAAGAAAAGATGTTAAGTTGTCAATCTCGCCTTCATTCTTGCTTGATGGGTTCGGAGCCGATCCCTCGGCTCCGACTCGGCACTTGCTTTAGCTCGAGAACTCCTTTTACCAGCTCGAGGCAGCCCCATATCCCATGATGCAAGGCAGGAAGTATCCAGATCTCGTTTGCCGCTTCGCTTGGGAGGTCTTCTCTTTACCAGCTCCTGGTAAGTAATTCACATTTGTGACATTTAAGCCCCTTTTAGTTAAAAACTTTTTGTTTTGATAGTTTAACTTTAAATTTAACTTTTTCTGACAGAAATCCCTGTCTCTTTTAATTTTTTAGTCGGTTAATTTCCCTATCCCATCCCCCCCCCCTGTTAGGGTGTGTGTGTTGGTATTTTTTACTAAATACCCTTTTGGTATTAGTTTAATTAATTGGACTGGTGTGTGTGTGTTTTGTTAGTCACCATGTCTAAAGAGAGGGTTTCAGGTTTTAAGAAGTGTGACTCGTGCTGTCAGAAGATGTCTCTGACAGACGGTCACACTTCTTGCCTGTACTGTTTAGGCCCTCTTCACCTGCAGGACTCCTGTGCTATTTGTCACTCTTTCAGCCAGAGAGTCCTGCAGGAGAGAATAAGTTGATTCTCAGGGGTCTTCTTAAGCGGAGGGCTCTCCGCTAAGTCGGCCCCACAAAATCAACTAAATCTGCCAAGACCCAGGCTTCTGTTTCTAAGCCTGTGGCCTCGGCTCCGACTCGTATAGAGTCGAGATCGGCTCGGCTGGAGCCGATTCTGATCCACTAAGCTTTCGGCCGATGGCTATCGGTGCGAATCTACTGACCACTGTGGTGTCGGTTCCGACCGGCTCCGACACCCGTGTACGGGCATCGGTGTCGGCTCCAATCGGCTCCGACACCCATGTGGCACAGGCATCGGTGTCGGCTCCGATTGGCTCCGACACCGTTACTGGTGGCTGTATCGGCTCCGGCTGGAGCCGATACATCGGCGTTCTGCGGCTCCGAAATCGGTGCCGACAGGATCAGTAATATCGGCTCCGATGACCCATTCCAGGAAGAGGTCGAGGTCCCCTTCCTTGGAGCCGATACTTTTGGCTCCGGCCTCGCCTCTTCTATCGGAACGGAGCCATCGGAGCCGATCTTCAAGGTCATCCAGGTTGTCAGACCATGACCTAGAGAGTGGTCAGTAGATTGCTCAAGTCACAGGTACTGGCCCAAATGCTACACAGTCCGTCTCAGCAGACGACTGTTGGTCCACACCCCGTTACAGTTCCTCCTTCAACTCTACCTCAGAGATTGGAGTTGGAGTCTTCGGGCATGGTTACTGCTACGGCTGGAGGACGGATACCCCCTTCTGTTCCTTCAGCCCCTACTCTTATCTCCTCTTCCTTAGAGGGATTCGTGGTCGGGCTTCCATGGTCTCCTCCGAGGGGTGAGTGGCATCGGACCCTTGTCCGAACCCGCTCTTCCCCTTGGAGCCTCGGCCTTGGTGAGCTCGGCTCCGACATCTGCCTCGGAGACTTCCCTTCGGTGGCCCCGGAGTTCCTAGCTCTTCGAGCGGGTCTCTCGGACCTGCCTGGGAGGGAGCATTCGAGGTGATGAAGAGTGTACTGGCCACTGGTATCAGTCAGCAGTCTCTTCCGTAGCTCCTCCCTCTATTGTACCTGTTGACATCTCTGCCACTTCTCTTGCTACAGGACCCAGAGATCCTCCGCCTCAGGTTTCCCCATTGGGAATTTCCCCTCTTCCGAGGATTCTCCTGATGTTTCGGGAGATCCTCCTAGGAAGAGGAATAGTAAGAGGAAGCATGTAGAATCCCTGGAGTCTGTCAGTTCCGATAGTGAGTTTGATGAGTCAGAGGGATCCCCTAGATCCCACTCTGAGGATGTCTCCTTCTCAGACATCCTAGAACTTCTGAAACAGAGGGGAAACTGGCCCACCAACAATCCCTCTGAGGATGAGTCAGTATACCTAGAGGCGTTTGGATCTCGGCCCTCCACCTCCTGGGTGTCTCCGCCTTTCGACCCCCTTATGCAGGTTATAGCTCGAAGGCGTGGACAGCTCCTGACTCTGTAGAGCCAGTCCCTAGGAGGCCTTCTAAATTTATAACTGCCCCTAGTGACAAACAATTCCTTACCAAGGGTGTCCCGCTGATGCCATGGTGGTGGCTGCGGCCACCAAAAGGAACTTGCAGATCCTTCCGTGCCTGTCCATCCTCCTAACAAGGACTCTAGGACCATGGATAGGTGCAAGCGGATGTTTTCCTCAGCGACCTTTGCTATGCGTTCGCTGAATTATCTTTGTCACTTCACCAGACTCCAGAGAGATATCCTGAAGGAGCTGGGAGAAGTAGTTCAGGATCCTACAGCTGCAGGGGCCCAAGAAAAGATTGCTTCGCAGCTAGGAACCCTCAATTCCATTGCTAACTCCTCCATGCGGCTAATATCTTATGCTGCTGATGGAGCGAGTAGAGCTGCAGGCACAGGTGTGGCTCTTAGGCGCCAAGCCTGGATGCGGCTATGTGATTTTTGGATCCCTTTAAGGCGTCCTTCACAAATTCTCCCTTTGATGGGTCAGCTTTGTTTGGCCCTCAGGTGAAGGAAACCTTGACCAGGTGTGAGCAGGACGGCAAGACTCTTTCTGCTGTTGGAGTCCATTTTTCCACCCCTTCTAGGCCTTATCCCAAAGGACAGAAGGGTGGGAAGATGTGGTTCCGTAAATCTCAAGGAGTCACGCTGGATTCACGTGGTCAGTTTACCCCTAGAGGCAGAGGGGGTAACAACAACAGACGCCGCTCTAGAGGCAGAGGGGATCCGAAGAATCAGGGCAACAGGGAGTCTCTTCCTGAGAAGCCTTTTCAGCATCCCTGAGGTGTTGCCCGGCTGTCCCTCCTTGGAGGCAGTCGGGGGAAGATTATCACTGTACCCAGAAGCCTGGCATTCCCTCACTCAAGACAGATGGGTACAGTCGATCATATCCAAGGGTTACATAATTCCTTTCGAGGAAAGTCCCTTCCCTCAAGTTCCCTTCCAGATGTACCACCGGTCTAAGGGACATTGCAGAGTTAGAGATCGCAAAACTACTGCAAAAAAGAGCCATTCAGCCAGTTATAGACCATTCAGAGCCCGGAATCTACTCAAGGTTCTTTTGGTCCCCAAAAAGACGGGAGACTGGAGACCAATATTGGATCTCAGCAGACTCAACAAGTCTGTCAGGAAGACAAGATTCCGAATGGTCACTCTTCAGTCAATTCTACCCTTCTTACAGAAGGACAACTGGATGTGCTCAATAGATCTTCAGGATGCGTACTATCACATCAAAATTCACAGACGCTCCAGGAGATTTCTCCGCTTCGGGTGGGGTCCAGTCATTTCCAGTTCAGAGCCCTGCCCTTTGGTCTCACTACAGCCCCAGAGTGTTCACCAAATGCATGGCAGTGGTCACGGCTCACCTGAGACGTCAAGGATTCCAGGTGTTTCCGTATCTCGATGACTGGCTCCTGTCAGCCACCACCAGGCATCAGCTTATACAAGCCAGGGATTACACAATAGACCTTTGTTCTCATTTGGGCATCTCAGTCAACTACGAAAAATCATCCTTATCGCCCTGCCAGTCTATTACCTTCATAGGCAAACTTAAACACTGTTCGGATGTCAGCTACCCTTACAGAACAAAGAGTTTCAGACATTCAGACTCATGTCAGGATCATTCTGGCCAGCAAGAAGGTACAGGCCAGAATGGTTCTAAAGGTGTTAGGTCTTATGGCTGCGGCCATCACTCTTCTTCCCTGGCTCGATTCTACATGCGCCTCCTTCAGTGGATGCTGTTCACACAGTGGTCATACCAGCAACTCCCAATGCGTCACCAGATTCTGGTGACACAAACATGCAAAGAACATCTTGCTTGGTGGATCACATCGTCTCAGGTTCACCAAGGCAGGTGCTTTGTACCTCCGTCCCCGATAGCCACTGTCACTACGGATGCCTCCCTGATCGGGTGGGCGGGTCATTATCAGGGCAGGATGGTTCATGGGGCGTGGCAACCGTTCGAGTACCATCTGCACATAAATGTCCTGGAGATGAGAGCAGTGCTTTTAACGTTGCAAGCCCTCAACGACTTTCTTCCCGTAGGGACAATTGCAGTCCACACAGACAACATGTCTGTAGTTTGGTATATCAACAAACAGGGCGGAACCAAGTCCTACCCCTTGTGTCGAGAAGCGCTCAGACTATGGCAATGGGCGATCTCCTCTCATCGGTTTCTGGTAGCAACGCATATCCCTGGGAAAACCAACATTATAGCGGACAGATTGAGCAGAGCTATTCTCATGCCTCACGAGTGGTCTCTCAAGCAATCCATAGCGGAAGAGATTTTTTCTGGAATGGGGTCGTCCATGTTGCGATCTTTTTGCTACTCCCCAAAACAGCAAATGTCCAGACTTCTTCAGCCTCTTCCCTCTATCAGGCCATCCCCCCAGAGACGCTCTGACCCAGGATTGGCCCCAGGGACTTCTTTATGCCTTCCCTCCTTTTCCTCTGATCCCTCAGGTGATCCAGAAAGCTACCGCTTTGAGAGCCAAATTGATTCTCATTGCCCCTTACTGGCCTCGACAAGTTTGGTTCCCGTTCCTCCATCATCACCTTTTGGTGCAGCCGTGGCATCTGGACCCAGTGCCAGATCTACTGATTCACCAATCCGGTCAGCTGCACCGGTCAATCCCTTCTCTCAACCTCACAGCATGGTTGCTCCACTTCCTTCCTTAGCCAGGCTTCCTTTGATCTCTAACCCAGTTAGAGATATCATAGTAGCTTCACTAAAATCCTCTACCAGGAGGATTTACACAAGCAAATGGAACGTTTCTCTTATTGGGCTAAGGCCCAAAATATTGATCCTTTTACTGCCCCTGTTCAGGCAGTTCTGGACTTCTTAGCAGAGATTTTCATGCAGGCTCCTCTTCTTCCACAGTCAGAGTTCAGTTGGCTGCTATTTCTAATTTTCATGTCGGGATAGCAGATCATAATATTATGTCCCATAGGCTCTGCAGGGCCTTTTGAAAGGAATTTTCCTACTAAAGCCTCCAATCAGGAATCCTCCTCCTCAGTGGGATTTAAATTTAGTGCTGACATCCTTGATTCTTCCCCTTCGAGCCAGCTGTTTCTTGTTCCCTGAAATATCTTTCTTGGAAAACTTTATTCCTAGTGGCTATTACATCGGCCAGGAGGGTGTCTGAACTTCATGCTCTTCGGTTCGACCCCCTATTTGATTTTTCACAAAGACAGAGTATCTTTGAGAACTAATCCATCCTTTTTACCTAAGGTCGCTTGAAAAACAATCTGAATCAATCTATTGATCTCCTGTATTTTTCCTAACTATTCAGATAGAGCTGAACAAAAGCTACATTATCTTGGCGTCCACCGTCAGCTTAGATATTATTTGGACAGAACAAAAATTTAGAAAATCTGATCAACTTTTTGTTTCCTATGCGGATAATAAAAAGGCCTTCCTGTTTCTAAAGTGACTTTGTCCAGATGGCTTTCTTCGGTCATCACTGAAATTTATACGATCAGGGGAAAACAGCTGTGCTCAAAACCTAAAGCACATTCAACTAGGAGTTTAGCTACTTCTACAGCTTTTCAAGCTAGACTGCCTTTAGACACTATTTGTGCAGCGGCCACTTGGGCCACTCCTCACACTTTTGTTTCCCATTACAAATTGGACTTGGCCTCCAGGGACAGAGCCAGTTTTGGCTCTACAGTCCTCAAGAGTTTGTTCCATTGAGCCACCCAGGATAGAGGTGCTAGGGACGCGGTCCCATCAAGCAAGAATGAAGGCGAGATTGACAACTTAACATTAAGAAGTTATGTACCTACCATAACATTCCATGTTAGTTGTCTTCTCTCTTCTTTCTTGACCCTCCCTCCTTCCCCTGGCCTGGACAGACCTTGTACAAGAAACTATAATACTAAAGACCATTCAGACCTGGTCCTTTTTCCATTTGTAAGTTTCTTCTTCCTTTGGGAAGTATTGTTTATGCTTGGTGTTATTGCCCTTTTGTCAACAAACGAGATCTGGGTACTTCCTGCCTTGCATCATGGGATATGGGGCTGCCTCGAGCTGGTAAAAGGAGTTCTCGAGCTAAAGCAAGTGCCGAGTCGGAGCCGAGGGATCGGCTCCGAACCCATCAAGCAAGAAAGAAGGCGAGAGAAGACAACTAACATGGAACGTTATGGTAGGTACATAACTTCTTATTTGCACACTCTGTACCAGAACCCAGAGCCATCTGCACTCCAGTCCTAGACTTAGCAGCTGTTGCCACAAGTTGTGTTACTTGAGATCCCCTGTATTTGTATTCATTGTTAACTTGATGTTGTTAGCCACAGAGCAGTGTCATTTAATGGGTTTGTGCAATGCACAGCAGTATTAATGGAATGCATCCAGTTTCTATTTTTGGCTATCCGGTTCATGTCTGGTACATGGGTGGTCTAGTCATGGAAATGAGATAAGCACAGCCAAAGCCGTAAGCAGTGCATTGTGCAAACATGGGGAAAAAATAATAAAAAAAAGAGAGAGAGAGAGAAGAGAACACAATTAAATGTACAATATTAATTAACAATAATCCTAATATATATCGAACAAGGGAAAAGAAATTGCCATGCTGTCACTCAAACATTGAGGACAATCAACCTTTCACAGACAGCAACCTTACATGGAAATACTGTCTGCAATCACAAAGAAGTTTCACAGCCAGATGTATTGCTACATGCTGCGAATTCTTGTTTAAGTGCACAGCAATTCATTATTATGCATTGGTGCCACCGCCACAGGCACAACTTCATGTACACGATGACACTCTGTGCAGGTTCTACACAAACCCTACATAGAGCTTATTAAATTATGGGGCAGATTTAACAGGCTACTAGTAATAGACTATCCTGTAGCTTAGTCATATATACTGAAACATAACATATGATTTCTGTATTAAATTTTGTCTTATGAGAGTCAAGTCAAGTAAAACTTTATTGTCATTCAGACCATATAGCACGTGCACAGCTGAATGAAATTACATTTCTCAAAGCTCATTTGCAAATAACTTACAGTTAAAAATAAAATAACAGCAATGCCAACAGCAGCAGCAGCAGCAACAGCAGAGTCCAACGGATCAAGATACAAATAACCGTTCTTTGCCAGACTCAGAGTTGATATTCAGTGACCGCAGCCATCCAACCATCCACACCATCCATACTATTGCCAACTCCATCCAAAACACCAACAAAAAGTTCAAGAATCCCATCCGTTCACCTTGAATCACTCCAATCCTGTCCACTGGCACACTACTACCTTAAGCTTGATCAATTTACATTGGCCACAGCAGTCTTTTCCTTCCACACCATCCTCACTGACATCAGCAGTTCTATTCACCAACACCGTCATCATTTTAATGTCTGGACCAATCCTCAACCACCACCAAAGACCGAAATCCACAAGCCCGGTTCCGGTTCCTACTCTTGACACAACCGCCATCCCTGAAGGCCCAAAACAAACACGGCCAACTCAACGGTCACTACAAGATCCAAAAACAAGGCAATCCACAAGAACCCATTAATAAAACATCACCACTGCATTCACCACACACTGACAACAAAATGTTTCCACAAAACCGATAACACACTGATAGGAAAAAAAACATAAATTAAAAAAAAAAAAAAGAACATGTAACACACATTCAGGAGCCAGAGAAACCACTGCCATTCAAGGCTCCGCCATCTTGGATCATGGTCATGTTATGTATTTTGATTTCTCTGTGAATGCACCACATATTTTGTGGTTTGTTGGTAGACATCTTGCTTTTGATGCATAAAAAAAGAATAATTGATGTAAAGTAGGTAATTATAATCAACTGATAAAGATTTAATAAGAGTCTACAAGTTGGTAACGTCTTTTATTCTTAAAATACAGGAACCCTTCTACCCAGAATGCACATATTGGGTAGATTCAAAAATGTTTGGGGTAGAATAGCAGACAGCATCACCATCCAGCCTCACTTCATGAATCTGAAGTTGGTCCCCGCCCATGGAAATTATATCATACCAAAGGGTGGGGTATGTACAAATCAGTACTTTGTAACATTAGAGTACTGAATGCCTAGGAGTGGGTAATGATATTCTAAGACATTCTACAGTAATCAGTCTCATTACTCATTCTTAGAGTAGCCTTGTACTATCCAATAACTTGCCAAAGTTGCCATGTACAACTGCTCCACCTGTACAGCAACTCCGGTACTACCACAGCTGTCATACCGGTGAAGTTACACAGCCTTGAAGCTGTCTTGTACGGTAGTTCCACCTATGTGTGGAACTTGATAATGCAGGCAGTCTGGCTTCCAACTAGGTCATGCCTGTGGTACCAGTCGTCTCATATAGATGGAGTTGTTGCTTTGCCCAAAACAGGCCATTGAGATACTCTGTTGTTTCAGGGCTATATACTGATGGCCTTCACCAGATATATATATATATATATATATATATATATATATATATATATATATATATATATATAGATATAGATAATATATGTGTGTGTATATATATATATATATATATATATATATATATATATATATATAAAATATATATGTATATATATATATATGTATATATATATATATATATATATATATATATATATATATATATATATATATATATAGATAGATATATAGATATATATAAGGTGTTTTAGCACTGCAAGCCAGATTCCCATTTTAGATTTGTGTGTATGACTTTGCCAGTACGCATTATCATATTTTATTTATTTATTTTACATTTGTTTACTGGGAAAGTCCGACTGGGATAAGACGCATTTTCAGTGGGGGCAAGGGGAGAAAAGCTCCACATACAGAGATTATACAAAACTTATACAAAAATTATACAAATCTTATACAAGAAATTATACAAAAAATATACAAGACTTACAGTATACCAGAAATGACATTCTATGCTATTAAAGCTGACATTTGTATTATACAATCATCTGATATGCTGAATGTGGACTGGGTGAATTGGCACAACATGCTACTCCAAACCCATATTCTTCTTGAATCTGGGGCACACTGTAACATTATTAAATCTATATAAAACAGCTAGCATTCCTTATAAAAGGTCCAGCATGAACTTCTTCTTTCGGCTTTTTCCCAGTTAGGGGTTGCCACAGCGGATCACCTGTCCACTCATGATTGGCAGTGGAGTTGTACGGTGTCGAGTTGCCAGCCCGGCGTCCAACCTTCCACAGAAGGCACACACATGCACACACCTAGGGCCAATTTAGAGTGTCCAATCCACCTACAGCATGTCTTTGGGATGTGGGAGGAAGCCAGAGCACCCAGAGGAAACCCATGTGACCACAGGGAGGACATGCAGACTCCGCACAGAAAGCACCCCAAACGAGGATCGAACCAAAGAACCTCTTGCTGTGAGGTGGCAACGCTAACTGCTGCACCACAGCGGCCGCCCAAAAGGTCCACCATGAACAAGTCTGCTAAATCTGTGGAGAAATGACTGAAATTAAGCAATGAATAGTATAATATTTGTAAAGGTCTAGCAAATATATTAAAAAAAAGAATAATATGTCAGGATTTTGGACTGCATGAATCATTCTTCTTCAGCTAATAATAACATGTTTCTAAACCAATAACAATATGATGGCATGTGTTTCCTTCTGGTTGTGCCATGGAGCCAGTGGTAAAGTAAACATCAGCGATGTTGGTGATCCTTATTTGTTAGGACACCTAGGACACTGAAATTTCAGCTAAGGAGGTAAGGACTGATTGGCTGATATACCATTCATATCAATGCAAAGGAGGTATGGAGGTTGCTGTGTTTCTGTCTGTCCCACTTCTTCTGCCCTATCCATTGTGTAAAGGAATCAAATCACTACCCCGTCAAGCATCTGGAAATTATTTATTTATTAATTTATTTACATTGGGACAATCAGTGTCCATCTGAGATGATTCAATTTGCAGTGGTTTTCTGGGGAGAAAGGCTTTAAACCTGTACAAAAAACAAATGAGAAAAAAAGGACAGTCTGTTGCTAGAGACCATGTTCTAGCTAGGATATTATAGATATTATCTACTGATTAATAGGAAATGTTTGGGTTTTCTGCAATAGTAAAATAAGTTAGATTTAGTTAGGTAAAAGCTACATAGCTGCATAACACCACAAGATCATACTAACTTTAAATCATATCTGAAATGCATTTTCATTGCATTGAGAAGTGGTCCTTTAATTTTTACGTACATGAGTCCAGAAATGGACATTAAATTAAAAAGAAGGCTATTCACAGAGCTTGTCTGCTTAGTTTAAGTAACATATCTCTCTAAGATATTTGAAGATTTAGATCACCAGTTGAGGACTGGAGGATGTGTTGAGACTTCTGATGGTTTAGTATGTTAGCCAGTATTAGACATCTGAAAGAACAGAGCTTGTGGAAAATCTCAGCTGCACTGAGATAAGCAATATTCAACTTCAAGCCAGTTTAGGCTATGTAGTGAGAATCAGAGATGCCCAGTTCCATGATGACCAGCAACAGATTTCAAAGTTCTGCTTTCTCTTAATTGAAGCCTATGCCTTAATGCTGAGTATAAGTTAGTGAGCAGGTGTGCTGTAATACTGAGGGGGGAGTACACTGCTGCAGTGTTTGTCTTCCAGTAGGGAGAAGTATTTTGGCCAGTAAAAACAAACTTATTTTTGGTTCATTTTCAACAGTAAATAGTTAATATGCAGAGCACATTTCTGTAGATCATCAATAATTATGCTTAACAATTTATGAGAAATGACTTCTAGAAATTCTGAACCTTTGAATCAGAAGTTGTTAAGAGTGTCTAAAATATGAGATATCCTAGAAATAAGCACTCTTGTCTTTCCATGATTAAGATGCAATTCTACAGCTGTGAGCTATGACTGAAGAGAGTTAAAACTATACTCTAGCTTAGCAATAATTAAAGAAAAAGCAGTATCAGCAAGGATGATAGTTCCATCATCTGCATGGTGCATGAGACTGGCTCTTTGACAGGGTCTTACCATGCCATTTATGAAGCTAGTGAATAAAATGGTCCTAATACAGAGCTTTATGGGACCCCAGTTGTCACAGAAAATAGAGGTAATATAATATTATTTCATTTGACTGACAAACCACCTGGTTGCATTGCATGAGAGACTAAAAATCAACATCTTTCAGTAATATTATGTTTACCCACATGAATACTTTTGAGAGAACCACAAAATATGTCCCAGATACCTTATTACTCTTTAGCTGAGTATGTATGACATCTGTACTATCTAACAAAGCTCTATCAACTTCTTGTGCTGGTCTGAGGTTCTGCTGCATTTCAGAGATGAAGCTGCTGTCAGTTAGATATTGCAGGGATATGACTGTATAATAATAATAATAATAATAATAATAATAATAATAATAATAGCAGTGCACTTCAACAGTGTAGATTTCATCTATTAACCTTCACACCACATAATCAACAGAAATGCTATTAAAAGTCAATGCAATGGAAAATCAAAAAAAAAAACAATGAACAGATACAAAGGGCCAAACTCAAAACAACCAGCATAAGGTAGGCTATAACACAGAGCCCACCCAATGGGAGCTGTCAGAGGCAAGAAAATTAACTCTGTCAAGACTCTGTGAGGCCTGAGGGGGAGGGCAAACAAAATTGCCAGGCATGCATTTTTAGAAGGCTTGGGACTAGCTAATGCTTAACCTAAAAACACAATTAGGGCCAAGGTAAACAAAGGGGAGAAAGATAGCCAAGTCCATCCCAATGCCTTGTCTTATAAAACTGGAGAACTATTAGAGGCCAAAATGAGAGGCAACTCTTAGCATCACAATCTTATGTGTACCAAACAGCTGTTCAGCCATGTAAACAAAAAAAGGGGAAGTGGAACCGGATAGCAGATAGAGCATGCGCTGGGAATTTCAGCCACAAGAAAAATACTAAGTGATGGTGGACTGAATAAATCAGTTAACAGAAGCTTAGTCTGGTGTGTTAATAGCCAATGGCAAACTGAAATGTTCCGACCTATCAAGTGCTTTGAATCAAATGCAGTGGATAGTAGAAGAAATGATTAATGGGAAGCAAATCAAAGCACAAGCCATAGATCTTGTACTAACCCTATAGCGCAATACCATCTAGCTAACAAGGCACGTCCACTATGGAAACAATGTCATCAGTTTAAAATGGACACACAATAGCCTGGCCCACCAAAACTTCCTTTGCTGGTGAAATAACATCTATAAAGGGAACTTTGTGATAGTATGCAACATGTTGACAGAAGGATTCCTAAATGACTGCTCTGAAAAGTTCATATGAAAATTCTGTGTATTTATATAGTTTAAACCCTGCACTTCAGTCAACTAACACTGGCAGATTATTTTACAGTAAATTGCAGTACAAGACATATAGCTATCATATATAATATACTAAACATTAGATAAAAATAAGGCACGTGGTCACGTGCATGTTACAAATATTGCCTTACATATCAGGGTTGTAAGGCATGATTCTAAGGGGTGAATATTCTAAAACAACCCTGGGCATGCAGTACCTTCTGTACCAGGTACACCCCACACAAACACTATTGTATAAATATCTATGGCTGTCATTCAGCCATATAAAATGAGTAACTGAGATTAAAGCCACAAGATCTGAAACTAAGTAAATGCAGTTTAAGAAAGAAAATTTATTTCACGCATATCAGAATGTGATTCGTGTAAAGCCTCTCAGTGACACGGAAGGAAAAAGCCCTGAGTACAATTCAGGTGACCCAAGTTCGGTTAGCAGCTTGGGTGACTAACATAAAGGCAAGAGAGGATGGGTATGCTTATCTGAGGGGGAGGATGGTGGATGCTGGCTGGCTATTTCTGCCACTGTGGTGCAGTGTAGTATGGTGGATGTCACAAACAGCATCAGCAGCCTGCAGTCATTAGGAAAGGGTGTGCTCTGAGGCTGCCTAAGCTGATGAAAGTAGCTCCTGTCACATGGAAAGGAGCATATATGAATAGGTGTGGTGAGAGCATGGGCAGCCCTAGCAGAGATGCAGGAGAACACATTCATATCAGGGGATGGTATAATATATCTACATCTATCTATCTATCTATCTATCTATCTATCTATCTATCTATCTATCTATGTGAAGTGATTTGTGATTCAAAGATGGAACAGTATGCTGGGAATATTCATTTGCATACCTACCATGGATATGGACTCATCCAGGTATGGAGTTGCATATATCCACATATAACAGCGATATAGCATATTCAGCAATTACATAGGGATGCAAGGCAGATAGCACTCCTCTGCAGTTGTAGACTAGGTTTACAAACTCTGGTCACTCTGTAAAAGAAACTTAAGAGCACAAAGAGGTATGCTCAATAAAGTATAACTACTTTTATTGAAAAAAAGTCAATGTCATACTCCACTGTCTATAACTAGAAATGACAAAAACAGCATGCTCCTCCTGCACTCTCCATACCCTCTGCTGTCTAAACATACTGAGCCTGAGAATATATAATCTTGAAGATAACATAAACTGTCCTTACCCCAACTGTACTGTGATCTCATTAGGCCTATTTTAATGAAAACTGGAAATCAATGAAACTAAGTTGATAATTCTAAAAACAAGTAATCTCCGTGGTATCCCCGAAGTCTTAAAACAACCCACTAAAGTGTAGTGGGTCTAAAAACAAAACAGTGTAAGAAACTTCTCTGTGTGGAAGATTTTCAGTCCATATATTTCTAGTTAATCACTGTATATTAATCAGATCAGACAACAGTAGTAGAAGTAGCGAACGTAAACTCGTCAAGTAATTTTGCATGTAAAAATCAGTTTCTATTTTCATAACCTGCGATCTTTGTTAACAATAGGTTATGAAAATTGAAACTGATTTTTACATGCAAAATGTATATGTATATATTTATATATAATTTTTGATCGCAAAATGAACTAAGGTTGATATATTTCCAGCCATGTAGTATATTGGCTTGTATAAAATCACAGACTTAATAATTTGGTTAAATAAGATGTACCATTAAAGTACATTAGGACTATATATTATTATGACAGCTACTAGGTAGGGCAGGACCAGCTCGAATGTCACACTGATGGGGGAAGGGATGTGAATTTAACATGTGTACCAATAACACTTTGTTTTACAGCACAGTAAACCACTCCCATGCCTGATAAAAAGTATATATGTATTTAGAAAGCTTGTGAGGAAATTATTACTCCATTTTTGTTTTACTTGGATCGCTTATCTGTGTACTTAATAAAGGATTTTTGACTGGAAACAGACTGCCTGCCTTGCTTGGATTACTTTTGAATATTTAGTAATACTGTAGAATTATATATTTTCTATTATTACTTTTTGACTGACGAGTTTACGTTCGCTACTTCTACTACTATTGTCTGATCTGATTAATATACAGTGATTAACTAGAAATATATGGACTGAAAATCTTCCACACAGAGAAGTTTCTTACACTGTTAAGTTGATAATTCTCAAGCCACTGGAAAACAATAACATTATGATGACAGATTCTGAATATGGGACATTCTGACTGAAAAGAAATAAAATCCTGCAGGAAATGGAATGCTGACATATTGAGGGAACACATAATACACTGTTGAAAACAGAAGGCCTAAATAAAAAGTTAAGTATGTTGGTCACTCTCAGGTTATTTTACTGCTGAAATGAAATACAAGTTAGCAGTAAATGTGATTCTGAGTGGCAGCAGTGGGGTTTGAATCCTGGCACTGCCATCCAAGTCATTCAGCCTTCAAAAGGTGAAGTAAAAGCAAGACAGTTTATATAACACTGTTTCAATTTTTACTTTACAAAGTAAAACATTGCTTTCAGAGCACATGAAGGGAATATGCACTGCTGTCATAGGTATCTGCTTCCAACCTCACACCCAGATTGGTCTGCACACAGGTAATTTACAAACCTGTGTTTTTCACCAAGCTCATGCCAGTCCACCTTTATTCAGTGTAACTGCCTTTCTACACAAAGCATTCTGACAGCACACACACACACACACACACACACACACACACACACACACACACACACACACACACACACACACACACACACACACAATTCTCAGGGAAGACTGGCAGAATTCTCCAGTTCCTTAAAGCTTTCTTCCTGGCCTTGTGGTAATGCCTCCACTGTGAACAAAGTCAGAGACTTCATGCCACTGGTTGATCAAAATGAAATCAAGCATGAGATACATCAATTAATATCTCTTTCACAACTGTGGGCATAATCATACCCCTCAACTGCACAGATTTTTGCAGAGTGTCCATATTTTGGCCTCATATTTTTTGTCTGTTTTTCATAAGATTGTGGTATTCTAGCAAATTAGTGGTAAATCGTTAAAAAATTAAGTTCAAAAATAATGACAGATATTTGAGTTTCAGACTTCATATCCTTCAGAAAATTAATGCTAATGCAAAACCTGTTATTCTTTCAACTTTCTAAGTTTGTAAGAGCAATATTTAAAAATGTTCCCTATTTTTGGGCCATTGTGCCACTTTTATTTATAGCTTTGTTCAGATTTCCTGCTCTAGGAGGTTGAGAAGTATGGGCATGAGGAATTAAAATGCTTATAATTAGTATTAGAATGTCTTATTTCCCTGGGCAATATTTAATTTACTGGATGATATGTGTTAAATCATTTGGGATTATTGCTTGGTACATGCTAACATTAGGCAGACAAGGTAATTTAAGTAATGTTATGGTTATGTTTTCTTTTTAAAATGGTTCCATTTTTGAATGTGCTAGAATGGATGAATGCTACAAAGTAAGCTATTAGATTTTTTAAAATTAATATCTCTTTCACTGGCAATTGGCCTAAACGATTTCATAAGAAGGTGTGTAACACAATTTAACCAACATAGTAAATAATGATTATCCATATCAGATACATAGCAGTGCCCAAATATTCTTAGAAATAAATAAATAAATACCAGACTGAAGAACTCAAAACTAAATAAATGAACTTTACTTACATAATACAGAAAATATTCATGATGAATAAAATATGTGTAGGTTGGCATACACAAGTAAAATTAAAAAAAAAAAGGCAATAAACATAGGGCTCATAAAAAACACTAAGCTACACATACCTAAGTTCTCTGGCTATCTTATTACAGAAATGTTGACTTATCTAGTACTAACAGATGGTTTCACATGACAAGAAAAGTATCAGTCTCAACATCAACAGTTATTGCATATAGTTATATAGCATATTTTCCCCAGATCCCCTCTACTGTATGGGCGGCACAGTGGTGCAGCGGTTAACGTTGTCGCCTCACAGCAAGAGGTTCTCCGGTTCAATTCTCAGCTGGGGTGCCTTCTGTGTGGAGTTTGCATGTTCTCCCTGCGTTTGCGTGGGTTTCCTCTGGGTACTCCGGTTTCCTCCCACATTCCAAAAACATGCATCTGGAGCATTTCTCCCCGGGCCTCCGCTGAAAACAGGCTTTGTGGAACCTAGTTGGACATTCCCAGTCAACAAATGTTAAATAAAAAAATAAAAATAAATTTTACTTGACGTCATCATCCTGTTGATGGAACACAGTTCTTTTAATCATTACAGTCACCAAGATTTTTAAAAGACATCACTATCAGCTATTTGAACCTTGAATCCAAGTTATATGTTAAATGTAAGTCCTTGTGACGATTACATTCCACTTGTCTTTCATCCTTGTTTGTTACAGTAATGAAATGTGTCAAGATATCTAGAGCTTGACCACATTTCACAACACTTCTCTGTCCTTTTGCATTTAGAAAAACTGAGAGTTATTCACTCCTGTCATGAGAATACACACTGCTGATGAATATGAAAAGAAGAGAAAAAATATATTCTGATTCAGTCTGCTTGATATTTCACAGTTATTTTACTTTAAGTCTAGCATTAGCCCTAGCTTAACAATGACTGTGCTACCACAATGTTTCTACTGAGTATGTTATCAAGACAAAATGCACACACACACACACACACACACACACACACACACACACACACACACACACACACACACACACACACACATGCACACATATACATACATATATATATATATATATATATATATACACACATATACACAGACATATATACACACACATACACACACACACACACACACACACACACACACACACACACACACACACACACACACACACACACATATATATATATATACACACACACATACGCACATATACATAAATACACGCACACACACTCTCGCGTATACAATTTCTTCCTATGATGGTCCTTTAGGTATGAATGCATCCAAAAGTGAAATATTTTCTACTCATTATACTGTGACAAAACATACCTGATGTGTAAGAGAAAATACTTTCTTCACGTGAGCGCTGTTGGTTTTAGATCACATGGCCATATATTGCACTATATTTGAGATATTTAGATTTACTTGTATATTTATTTCCTTTTTTGACCTTCTTTCATTTGATCCTTCACTTGAGCTATGCTGAATTTGAAAAGAAGTCTCATATAAAGCAAAAGTGAAAATCCTAGCATCCTGCAGACAAAATGTTGCAGTGACATTGGATGAGGTTTTCGTATCTTGTGATGCAAGTCGACAATCCACAGGTCTGACAATGTACATGCACCAATGTGATTAATTCATAACGCCAAACTACAAGGATTGATATCAGTTTCTGCTATCAAGTTTTCTAACAACTTTATGTGAATACATGAAGAGGAGTGCAGATAAAAGCATGTAACATACCACAATTTTACTGCCAAATCACTGTGTGCTGGCTTGAATCAGTTCTGAATAATAGCAAACTCTTTTCTAACAAGGAATTGCCTGTGATCATAATATTGTCCACTTACACAATTCATTATTAAAATCATCAGGAACACAAACATTTAGGGAATAGATGAGACACACACACACACACACACACACACACACACACACACACACACACACACACACACTTAGTCATACATTTTGTATGGCTATCTTTAGAAATACTATAAGCATTTGTGATAATTACAAAAAAATAAAATCCAGTTGAGTCATTCATGATGGCAGTCATGTGATGTCAAAGTAAGTCAAGATGCCCATTACTAAGGGCACAACAATATCTTCAAGGAGTTTCACCACAGAGTGATCTTAGCAAATGATGTTCTTTCTACACAGTAGGCTGACTGTAACATTTGAGTTAAAGAACATTATTGCACAGTTCTCAAAAGGCATTTTGTCTCACCAGTCTGAACGTGCTGAATAAATCTGCATGTCCAGTGACCTTACACTTCTTCATGTACAGGGCTTTTTTTCATAATTTAGAAAACAAGTATATTATTTTCACCTAATCTGTAATGCCCCCTTGCACTGTACATTTTTTACCCAATGTAGATAAGAAGAGAGGACAGTTCAAAATGTCTGCCTTAACACTGTGCCCATAAGCAGACAATATGTCTCTGTTGTATGCTGATTTATAATGCACACTTTGAATGGAATCTGCTGTAGACACATGGCTGTCTGAAGGAAGATTATCTTGTTTTTCTAGTGTATCCCTCGATCTCGCCCATTAAATGCAGGAATCAGTATTTTCCTGGCACTAACAAATTTCTAAAAGTGACGATGAAAACAGTTTGATTGGACCATTGAAAGCAGCATATATTCACCTTCCTGTGCAGAAGATTTTATTAGAAAAGCTTGCAATACGATGTGACCCTTTGAATAATAGGATGGTGCTGGTAGGAAATATGATGTGTGGAATTCCCCATTAAAGTGGTAAAAAGTTCAGTGGGCTACATTCTTGAAGAAAAAATAAATGAGAAAGAAAAAGAAAGCAAGACCGGAAGAAAGGGTAAGCAATACTGAAAGTAACAAAGAAATTCAAAGTGCTTTCAGCTTTAAAACTGCTAACAAAGAAGAAATCTTAGCAGAGAAGATAAGTACAGTTAATCCTAGAAAAGTATGAATGTCCCAACTTAGTCAATGCATCATGCTACATAGCTGTACGCAGTTTCCTCAAAGGAAGACTATATCGTTGTATATTTTACTTATAAGTTATTCCACGTTGTATACTTCTTTGTTGCAGCTGTAACAAAAGTGTGTTATACTAATTTGATTTCAGACTTCATACCAGGCTCTGTGTCTGTCCTGGGAGTTCCCGTGATGCTTCTGCTGAAATCTCATTGTCCCTAAGAGTTGTGCTGTTGCATGATAACAGGATGTATAGGCAGCCTTGAAATTCCCTGGCATGCCTATCTACTTAGATATCTGTCAAATAAACAAGCTATGGGAACGTGGGAAAAACCACACACTTATTTTCAGTCTGTTTTCCTGACAGAGTTATTATGCAGCCTTTGCCTGAATTTGAATTAATTTCAGCAGACAGTTTGATTAGAAATATATTGTTTTAGCTTAAACACACATTATTTAAATGTTGGATGTGATACTGTGTTCCCAAACATTACTTTTTGCCCTTTTGTGAACAAAGTAATTTAAACTGCTATCAAACAAGTCTTTGGCGACAGTGAACTAGGAAAGTGTTTGCATGTGTTTGGAGAAGTGTTGATTGGAGTTAATGATGGTAGGGTCTGGTTAAAAAGGTGAGGTCACCACTGCATTCTCATCTTCTTGCCATGGGAGTGTCTGCTCTGTTCTGTCTAGATTAAACACAAACAAATAAGTAGCCACAAACACTCATTTATTAAAGGGATGGCTATCATAAATGTGACACTTGTAACTATGAAGCCCATAATTTCAAAAACAGTAACTCCAGTTTGTCCTTCATCTGAAATTTGCAGTTGTTTATGTAGAAGGGGTGTGAAGGCAGTCCCTGCTACAAAAAAAAAAAAAATAAAATAGAAACGGTCAGTTAGAAATTAAGGCCCCTTACAGTTATGGGCTTCACAATTCCAGTTGTCTGCCTATTAAATTGTATGCAGTCATGCGGAATTCCTCAGCTCAGCTAGTGATACTGGAAGGAACAACGTGTCAGTGTCTGTTCTTTAAGCTTTATACTCGGCCATTTTACCATCTACACATTGTACTATCTAGGTCATAGCAGTAGAGCCATTACAGCCAGCTGATCCTTTTTACTTACTGAAAAAGGTAAATCTGGGCTAACCTGAAAAAAATGGTACAGGCCAAGACTTGTCACTAGGCCCATGCTCTAGCTATCCTTAAATACACTAAGTGTGCTACCTACCTACCTACCTTTTCGTCTTTACTACCCTTCCTGCTACCATAGATGGGTGACATGTTAGACCCACCAGCACTGACATTGCATTGCTATTAGATCCAGTCCTTCTCTTGTGTCATCCTAAGGTTCATTTAGCTCCATTTCATTGATATAGACATCTGGCTTGTACAGCTCTGTCATTTTGACATTTATTGATGGAAATAGAGTATCTTCATGGAAGCACACTACAAATGCTACAAAAATGGGGACAATTCACACACACACACACACACACACACACACACACACACACACACACACACACACACACACACACACACACACACGCACACTCACATACACACACACACACATGCACAAACACACACACACAGACACACAGCTTTTCACTTGTATACCTACTAATATTCTTCAACTCGAAGCCACCGCTTGTACCCACAGCACTCCTAACAGCCCATCCACATACTTTCCACTTCAACCCCTCTCCTTGATCTTTTTTGTTCATTCCCTTTTACCCCCAATGTTCCCACCCTTTGCTTTCTTTAAACCTGTCAAAAAAAAAAAAAAAACTGTAGAAAACAACTACAGCATTATAAAAGAAAATTATGGTGGTTGACAAATTCTCTGTACACAGAATATGTCAGCAACTGTAATTTAATAACTGTTGCACATACGCAGGACAGATACACTGTACAGAGAATTTGTCAACCACTGTAATTTATTTTTGTAATGCTCTAGTTGCTTTCCGCAGTGTTTACTCCTTCATATAACACTACGACTTTAGATGATGTAAGACAACTTTCTAGACTTAAAGACAATCTGTATAGCACATTTTAACATTTTCCAAATGCTTTACTTACTTGCCTTGCATCTGCTGTCTTTTCTTTATGTTTGCTTTAATTTCACAGATGTTTGTTTTCCTGGGCAGGAAATGGTTGAGATGGATCAGGGGTCTACCCCGGTTAATACATAAAATGCCCTGTATCACTCTATTATGTATTCATATATACCATCTCCAAGATGGACATACATTCTGGTAGCTCCATCATAACTGAAAGAAGGGTCTGGGAGCAGGTTCTGTACTATAAAAATATTGATAATGATTGATGAACTCATTATTTGAAATGGACTGATACTGCTTGATAAAATAATATTGAGACATAGCCAAGTAATTTATTTTTGACCTAATGCAATGTTTTTCTTTCTGTCTTCAACCCAGGTTCAAGAAAAGACTAAAAGCCCTACATGCCAAGCTGGATGGACAAGGACTGAATTTCAAGTCACAGGTGTCCATGAGATTTGGGGTAGCTAGCTGTACCTATGGGGGTTTAAATAAGTCCAAGTCATCCTGTGATGCCTGAAGGAAAGTTCACTTAAGATGCAAGCAGATTCTAGCCATGATAAGTGCACTACCACTTCCCCCTTCTTAGAGGGAGTAATATCTGGAGGCTGTGCAGAGAATGCCCCCTGCCTTGAAATGGTTTACTGTGTTCTAGGCCTTGAGCCTTGACTGTATCTAGAGTGACTGAAGGCTGTCGGTCATCTGTGACAAGCACTTATCTTGACATGTTATGAATGGAGATTGGAAGTTCGGGAATATGAAGCAGTTTGTCCTGAGATGTGTGAGAATAACTTAAAGTTTGTCAGTCTCAAATAAGAAGCAATATGATGATATGTGGTCAGTTATTATGGAGGGACCAAGTTACTGCAGCTTGGATAGCTCTCTGATTCTCCAAACAACAAAACAGTCTGGCAGTTGGCAAAGAGGATTAAGCCTCTGAGCTGTTAACAAGCAGTTTCCTAAGGTGCAGGGCTTGAGTCCTTCATCCATCTTCTGCTTCCTATATGACCTTCAGCAAGTCATCTAAGCAGACAGTGCTTTGTGAATTGGGGCTAGGCTTATTAATGGTCTCCTGAACTGTATGCCTAGTAACAACCTATGAAGCTATGCCGAAAAGATATGTAAACTTTTAAATAAACAACACTAAACTGACTATCTAACAGAATAAAATATATGGCATTTATATTATTTCCTAATAAATTCCTGGTATGTAGTGTTCACTAGAAACCACTGTCCATTACACAGATATGAATAACACTTAAGTAGTTTGCTCTCTGTTCACTATGTACCATCCCAGCAAGGAGGATTCCTGAATGCATTCTTTCCAGAATATCAGAAAAAGCATATAGTTCAAGGCATATTTTTTCATTCATTTCTTGTGAAACTGGAATTACAAAATGAAGAAGTGGCTTGTGTTGAAGCAAAGCTTTTATGTCATCAAAAATTGAACTTTGTTGGGGGGAGGGGCAATGTGAGATTTAAGCAAGTCTGGTCCACAGTGACTAAAGCAAAAAATGAGTCAGCTTTGTCAAGTGTTTACCTTCCCTGTATAACCACAGGCATTCCATGTCCTTTCCTCATTATTTGACCTCAGTTTGCACTATGGCTAGCAGTATGTGTCATTCTGCGTTAGGTTAATTCCCTGATTCTCTGAAAATGAAAGTAATCTGTGAAGTCACAATTCAGCCTTATGGAAGAAGAAGCAGTGTGGTAGAACCACATTTTCCTATTGACACATATATAAGTATGTATTTATATATGGGTTCCATGCAGAAAGTCTAGTGTATGCTTGCTGAACAGCTGTTTAGTTGACAGCATATGATCGACTTAGCAGCTGGTTGACAGATGTCCAAGATCGCACTATTCCTGGAGGTTGGGGAATATGCCCTTAGTTCATGTTTGTGCTATCTCGGAGTTAGTTTATTTTATTAGCAGGGGTGTGTGGGGCACAAGGGGGCTTGCCCCCTGCAAAACATGCTTTTATTTTTATTTTTAAGTTAGCATTTTTTATGTGTTAAGGCTGGTTCTCTGTGCATACATTCTGGTTATCAAGTATCAGGTCAACATTTTGCCAGTTGATGTATGGTGTCTTTACACATTATTAATACCTCTCTCTATATAAATGTATGTATATATATATATATATATATATATATATATATATATATATATATATATATATATGTATACATTCTAAATTCTAAGTTTGTTTCCTGCCTTTTCTGTAACTAGTCTAGTCCAGATACAGATTTGCTGCATCCAGGACAGTTTGTAAGCTTCTGAGCCCCTAAGCCTTTTTGTGTTGGAGGGAAGCCTTCTAGCTTATCAGTGGCAGTAGTATGCACTAGGTAGCCTATCTACCACAAGAGGAGTGGTTTCTGGCCCAATAGTATATTGGCTGTTTAGGCAGTTTTTATATCTCTTTCAAATTTCTGGTTTAAAAGCCACCATTTGCGCTTTTCTCGCCTTTCCTGTAACTAGTCTAGTCCAGATACAGATTTGCTGTATCCAGGACTGTATGTAAGCTTCTGAGCCCACCAAGCCTTTCTGTGTTGGAGGGAAGCCTTCTAGCTTATCAGTGGGACTGGTAAGCACTAGGTAGCCTATCTACCACGAGGAGTGGTTTCTGGGCGAGAAATTGTAGTTTATTGGCTGTTTGTACTTGTTTCCTGCCTTTCCTGTAACTAGTCTAGTCCAGATGCACATTTGCTGTATCTAGGACTGTTTGTAAGCTTCTGAGTGGTACCAATGTCTGCTCTTTAATTTTTACCTTTGATCTACTAGTTCTCTCCTCTCCTGCACTTTTACTAGCTTATTATTCTATCACTTTACCAGATTTCTTGTAGCAATTATTGTAGCACACAAAAGTGTTACCAGCACTAAATGTTCTACAAGAAAACAGCTCCAGTACTTATTATTAATGCCCACCCCTCCAGGCATGCCTAAAGGTCTGTTCCCTGTGCTTTCTCCTATTAACCTGGTGAACTTGGACATCCTGAGGCAATGTAGCAACTGCCTCATGTACAGTGACAACCCTCTCCTCTTACCTTCCAGCATTCAGACTTGCGAGAGATGCACTTATATAGCCAAATTGGAAGCCACACACTGTCCAGCCAGACTGGAATAGCTGGTCAAGAGGAGAAGGTCAAAATTTGCACCACACCACATGTAACACATAGCCCTCCAGGACACACACTAGCACTGCCTTCACATAAAAACATAAACTGCACACCCACCTTCATGAAGGCTCTCAATAAAAATCTACCCAAGCAGAAACCTCCAAGGCAGAAACGCACTTGACCACCAAAACACAACACTAATCACGAGACACATAACTCTTCTAAACAGTACTCAATCAAACCCCCTAAGGCAAAACAGCATGCCTAACACACTAGTCATAGGTGACCTTATTGTGAGGCACACTGATGTCCCACTCACTAGGTTGAATAACTCAGGTCCCTCAACAACAGGTACAAATATGACTTGTTCATTGTACATGTGGGTGTGAATGACCTGAGATGTACCTGCCTGGACTACATGAAAAGAGACATGGAGGAGCTCTCTGATTATGTAGCCCAGGCGGGTATGACCCTAGCCCTGAGCAGCATCCTACCATCACCCAGAATGATACCACAGTACAAGCAGAAAATGACTGATTTCAACAATTGGCTAAGTTTCTGGTGTCATTCTAAGGGGATCCAGTATCTGTCTGCCTGGGATAACATGATTGACAGACCTCAATGCTTTGCCAGAGATGGCCTGCATCTGTCACCCCTGGGCTTCTGGATACTGGCCAAGGCTCTTGCCACCTGTGTAGTGCCTTTTTTAGGTGGTGTTCCAAAGAACAAATTCCCACCGTAACAGCTACAAACAAATGCAATCTGAGGGTCATGCTGCTCAATGCTAGAAGTCTAAATCTCAAAATGCACTCACTGGAAGCACTCCTTAAAATGGAGAACATCGACATTTGTGCCATAACAGAGACCTGGTTCAAGGCAGCAGAAAGCACCCCTGCAGTACCAGGCTATAAGCCATTCCACACCTTTCGGCCCCAGAACTTGGACTGAAGCTCCAAAGGCGGTGGTGTTTCCATATTCATAGAGGATGCACACACTTCCAGACTGGTAGCCCAACATAACACATCTGAGATACTTCAGGTGCAGCTAATATTGGGTAAGACAGCGATTCAGATATCTTTGTAATATATATATATATATATATATATATATATATATATATATATATATATATGTATATGTAGATAGATCGATCAATCGATCTTAGGTGAAAGCTGGCCAATGACGTGTAAGAAAGGCTCTGATGATCATGATTTTGATGTTTTTACATTTGGGGCAGGGTTGCAAAGTGAGTCAAATGGGAGATGGTGAGGCTATTACACTACCAGGTACTTATCTGGTGCTAAATAGATTTGATCACAGAGGATAAGATCATAATGAGTTTAGGGGACTATATTTAATCCACCACTGCTTTAAATAAAGAACAACCAGTCTTAGCAATATGGTCTGAAAATCTTAGGGTAAAGAATATTCCCTTACCAAAAGATGCAATGAGCTGAGCATTAATACATTTCGAGAGGGTGGTGGTAGTTTGCACTAACTTCATTCACAAAACTTTTATGAATCCATTTATCTGCTTGATGCAGTAAATATTGTAGTGCAGGAGAGTGTTATAGTCCACAAAACTATGTGCAGACAAAACAAAACAAATATGTTGAAAACTGACGGGAGATTTAAGAATACCAATGTTGTCTTTTTTTCAGCGTGCTAAGATCAAGAATTGGAGGGAGAGGCATTAGATAACCAGTGCTGGTTCTTTTTGTGCAGACAATAATGGGGGTTTATGATCTGGCATTAGACTTCCAAGGCTCTTTCTAAGAGAGGGACCAAGAGGTTGGGAGAAGCACTGGCCTGCAAGAATTAATCTGTTTTTAGGAACCTAGAACTTGACACTGTGGGGAGATCAAGCCTTCTACAGCTCTGTAGGGACTTTTTTGAGATCTTTTTATAGTACCAGTCTATACAATGCACCTCCAGTGCAAGAAGTTTTGTCTCAAAGGACCACGAAGATAGTCTAGTTAAGTTGTGGCTGCAGCTAGCTCCCTCTGAGGATGTGCAGTATGTATGTATTATAACATATTATCTGTATTTGGAGCTTTGCATATTGTGGGGAGTGATGTGTCTTAGACCATTAAGAGTAGCTGTCCACTTAGAGAAAGTCATCATCACACCAATATATATATAACAGTGCTCTAACTAGTAAAATGCATCGGTGGTCCTTTCTTCAGAAACAGAATGTGCCATGGCTCATTATTTTTGTGAAGTATTTCAGTGCTGACGTCATAATACGGGGCATCTTACTGATCCTGCCATAGCTATCTGGATTTATCTAGGCTACCCTCAACTCTAAGAATTAGTGAGAAGAGTATGTGCTAACACATCAGTTAATGAAGAGAGCAGCAAAGTACTGCTTCAAGCAAGGGGACCCAATCCCTCTCATTATAAGTGAGAGCACCTCTAGGCATTTCTGCAGCTACCTCCTACTGCGCCTGTAGGCGTCAAATGTTGCTTATTCATATTTGCATTAATAATTCCAAAGCCATGCTAAATACAAGGTATCAGAATATCTTATCTTGAAGCATACATGATAGCAAATGCAATTGTATTGATATCTGTCCTCTGTCAATGAGTATTTGTTAGTACTGTAAGGTGATAACTTCATTTTTAAAGGCTCAAGCCACACCCAGTGGGAGTTAAAGGTACTGGAGAGATGAGTTAAAGAGGTTTGTAAAACTGAAAATGTACTAGACAAGAGTTGTAGATTTCCGACACTCTACATAATTCCTTTTTGAACAACATTTTATTAAAGTGTAAACATGAATGCTTCAAAAATACACAACTGTAAATAATAATAAACTTTTCCAATATACACAAGCAAGACTGTACATGGTAATGAGTGACTTTAGAAGCAATTTGCTTGTTTGTAGTGTACCTAGTGAAAGGATTATGTGTTTACTCTACAATGACAAGTAACTGTCCAGTTTGTTTACAGGACAAATTCTTCTCAGTGGTCATACTGAACCATCCTTTTCAGTTATCCTAGGTTTTCAGGGGTGTCCCTGAATTTGACTCAACATTTTTGTTTATCCCTCTTGATCATTCATAAAAGTGATGATTTTGGAAGAAAAGGGGATGGGTTATTGTGATGATCGTGCCCTGGCCCAGCAATCAAGGAGCCTCAATCCTCACCACTAACACCAAGGAGATAGTCTCCTAGAAGAGGAAAGATATCTAATACACACAGTAAAGTACAATTTCCCTTAAGTGCACACAGAGATCACAGTCAATCTGGGGCTGGTTGCTCCTTTGCTCACCAGGTCCCCAGTAAGACTCCCCAGTGGCACAGCTATAGGGTCCAGGTCTCAGCCTAAACTGGGCAAGCTAAAACCTCCAGTACCCTCTCTGTCCAAACAGTGCTTTGTGTCCCTGCCAAGTAGCTGACACAACACACACACACACACACACACACACACACACACACACACACACACACACACACACACACACACACACACACACACACACACACACACACACACACACACACACTTTGAGATAAGTATTTATACAACTTCACAGACACTCCTGGGAAAGGCTGACACAGATTCTCCAACTGTGCCCCTTTGCCCAGACTATATGGTAGTAATTACTGCCACCACCCAGTTAATAATATCATCTACTAAAAGGCCCTTAAAAGGGTGTCCAATTATTACTGTGCAATATTAATACCCAATGGTAGTATGACTAACAGCCAAGGCTTACTTTAGAGTGGCCTATTACAATAACCTCTATAAATATGCAATGTACTCTAGAGCTTATCTCTACACAAATCAGCCACAGGTGGAAGGTTTTAAAAATATTTAATAATAAATAATTAAAACACAAGACAAAACTACTACACCACAGAGATATCTAAGAGTTCATATATCACATAGAAACTTAAAATAATACTGTAGGACAGGTCTGATTTCAAAGAAAAATACCCAATTAATCTGTACTAGCTTTAACTATTCCTACAAGAATTCACAGTGCTAAAGCTTACATGTGAGCACAAGGCAGAGTGCTGATAAGTTGGATATCCAGATCAAAAATGCTTTTTGTCTTTTGTGAGAAATAGTATTTAAACATTACTAACAAACATGTCTCTAAGGCCATCCCAAATTACATCATTTTGACACTTAGGTTTTCCCAGTATTCATATTGCATCATCTTAACACCTGGTCTGAGTTCTCAGGCCACAAACTGCATTATTTAGCAATCTAACACCTCCTCAGAAACTTACAACAATACAAGACATTTCACATATACATTCTAGCAGAAACCAGAGCAATAAAACACATTCCACATCTAAATTCTGGTCATAAACTTTAGCCTTAAAACAATGGGCATGAAATCTTCATCCAGCCGCCCTGGGGCTGAATTCTAACATGAAAGGGTACAACATGCTTCACTGGGCCAGTAGAGTGCAACGTTGTCACATATTTTGCAGTTCCACATTTCACAATATTATTTTACAGTCAAGAAAACATGCCTGTATTTTACATTTATTTACAAATGCCAGAATTATATATCAAATTCTATCTGACTAGGCTGGCAACCTTCGCCCATCTCTCCCCAATCATCACATCTCTTCCTCTCTGGGGAACTCAAGCAAGTTTTTCAAGTGCCCCTTGAGAAACGTCACTTGAGAGTGTCGGGTCTATCTGGGTGTACCTCACCCAATTCCCTGTCTTGAGAGCCCATTTGCATTGGCATTGCTACTCCCACTGTGGTGCTGCACTGACATATCATATGCTTGCAACCCCAGACTCCATCTTAGCAACTTGGCATTTTGCTGACTGGCTCTGTTTAACCATGTTAGAGGGTTGTGATCTGTCATCACACTGAATTTTCTTCCATAGAGATAAGGCTGAAGTTTTTGTAGTGCCCGCACTATGGCTAGACATTCCTTTTCTACCGCTGCATAGCATTCCTCCCTGGGTTGGAGCCTATGACTGAGATAAACCACTGGGTGCTCTTCTCCTTCTGAAGAAATTTGGCTAAGGACAGCCCCTACCCCATAGTTTTAAGCATCCACATTCTTCTATGGGCCTCATATAATATCAAGCTTGAGACATACGTCCTAGGAGATGTGAACATTGACTGGTACAAAATTACTGCCAATAACCCCACCATTTTAATCAATCTATGTAATTTCACTGAACTCACAAATGCTATAACCAGACCTAATAAAAATAACCCCCCCAGGCTCCATACTGGACTGGATCCTTGTCTCCCACCCAAACAAAATCTCCTACACTGGCACCTTACCAGACTCTATTAGTGATCACTTACCAGCCTTCATCCATAGAGCAATCCGCTCCTCTTTTCATCTACACCAATATATTCATACTTGGAATCTCAACAACTTTAACCTTACAACTTTTTCCAATTCTCTCAAACTGAAAAATTGGGACACTCTAAAAACTCTACCTCTGGGCAGTGCTGTTGAATTCTTCAACTCAACCTTCTTAGAAACTCTTAACTCCCAAGCCCCTCCAAGAATAAAATGTATAAAAACCAATTCCACCCCTTGGCTTAGTAAAGATACCAAAACACTCATGCAACAAAGGGATAAGACCTGGAAACTCTACCATCGTAATAGGCACCCTGACACCTTTCTTAAATATAAACAACTATGCAACTTAAAAAAAACGTATCATACAAGACAAAAAAGCATACTATATCAAACTCCAGTCTAACCACTCTTCTAACCCCAAACAATTCTGGAAATCCTTCAACTCACTTCTCTGTGTTTGACACTTCTCAACCCAGGCACCAAAAACCACCCTTGCCCTGACACTAGTAAATCTGACCCAGAAATAGCTACTTTGTTTGACTCCTTCTGTACTAACTCTATAGCAGAACTCACTAAAACATTCCCAAACAACACCTCCCCCCAAATCAAACCCTCTGCCCAACCTTCCACCCAAACTCACCTCCCATATTCCACCTCAAACCCATCCCCACCTCATATATAAAAAAGCTTCTCCCTAAGCTTAAGCCTTGCTTCAATGCCCCTGACAATATCCCCTCACTCTTCTTAAGAATTTCAGCAAACAGCATCACCATCCCCATTAGCATATTCATCAACAGATCCATACAAGAATCATATGTCCCGAAACTGTGGCATGCAGCCTTTATTCTACCCCTCCATAAAAATAATAAAATCTCCAACTTCCGACCCATAGTGATTTTCTCCCCTATTTCAAAAATTCTTGAGAAATGCATCCACCTCCAGCTCATGCCATTCATTACACATAACCAACTCCTCACCCCAACACAACATGGGTTCCATTCTGGCCATAGCACAATAACAGCTCTTCTCTATTTACTAAACATCGTAAACCATGCCCGTGACTCCTGAGAACTTGTATCCACAGTCCTTCTTGACCTCTCCAAGGCTTTCGATACAGTCTCTCATACCCACCTTCTTCACCACCTTTCCAATCTTAACCTCTCACAAAACACCATTACCTGGTTCAGCAGCTACCTCTCTGACAGATCTCAGGCAGTAAAATGGAAGACTGGCACCTCAGCCTTCCTTCCCACCCCAACCAGGGTACCCCAGGGATCCATTCTTGCCCTATGCTCTTCAATATCTTCATTAATGATTTCCATGCAGCCATTCCTACCACTAAGATAGTACAATATGCAGATGACTCAACTTCAGTTTGCTCTGCATCAAACCTCCCTGAGCTCCAAACAAAAATTGAAACTGCCTTCTCAACTACTGAGAACTGGATGCTCCAAAATCACCTCTCTTTGAATGCCAACAAATCAAGGACCCTTCTATTCTCTCCCTCAAACTCTATCCACCTAGATAAAGCCTCTTTTAAGATTACAAGCCTTGCCAACTCCACTATAGAAGTTGTTCCTTTTGCTAAACTTCTTGGAGGTACTATTGATGAACACCTAAAATTTGATACCCATATTCAGCTAAATATAAAGAAAACCCATCAGAAACTTGGCATGCTGTACAGAAACTCCCACTTCCTCTCCCCCTCAACAAGACAGACCCTCGCCACTACCTTCTTACTACCCTCACTAATGTATGGTGTTCCCCTACTAACCAACCTATCTTCCTCCATCTCTTCTAAACTAGAATCCTGTTACAATAAAATCTCAAAGTTCGCCACCACTTCCAAATACTCCACTCACCACTGTAAACCTCTCCACCAGCTGCAATGGCTAGAACTCCCAAACTACCTTGACTGCCTCCAACTCATCACCACTCGCAAGCTTATTTTCAAACCAGCTATATGCCCAGCACTAACAAACATCTTAACATTATATACCCCAAACAGAACTCTAAGATCTACCCAGCAAAATCGAATCTCTATTTATAAACCAAACCATCCCACTGGTCAGCTTCTCCTATCATTTTCTGTCGCCAAAAATGGAATTCTCTCCCTCCATCTCTAAAAATTTCTGAGAATTCTGAACACTTCAAAATGCAGCTGCATTCTTACCTCTCCCAAAAATGGAAATGCAATTGCACTCCACCTACCTAACCTGCTTAATACATAAATACTTTGTAACACACAAAGTTTGTTCTTCAATACACGCTATTGATTAACCCTATGTACTGCCTTCACACTAATGCTACCTCTATACCACTCTCAGAGGATTTAAACCTCTGCATTAATTTAACTCATGCTAATATTCATGCATAAAGAACTCATCCATGCTAATGTTACTTTTATATCATTCTCAGATTATTTAAACCTCTGTATTAATTTAACCTTGTACTACTGTTCTCAACCACTAAACATGTAAATATGATTTACATCCTTCTTCAAGCTGCTGTTAGTTTTTGCTATTTTGTATGTAAAATTTGCTTAGTTTGTTTCTGTTTCCACTATGTATTGTACTTCATATTATGGAGCTTGTACTATGTATTATTGAGCTTTTCTCCCCGGGCCTTTACTGAAAACGGGCTCTTTGAGCCCAGTGGACCTCCTCGGTCATCAAACTGGAATTAAATAAATAAATAAAATTTGAGTTTTAGACTGCATATCCTTTGGAAAATGCATGCTAACAGAAATCCTGTTATTCTAACAGTGTTCTAAGTTTATAAGAGCGATATTTAAAAATGTTCCTATTTCGGGGCCTTTGTCCCCCCCATTATTTTAGGCTTTACTCAGATTTCTTGTGTTAAGAGGTTGAGAAGTATGAGAGAATGTGAAGTAGCATGCATTTTTTGAAGTAAAGGAAGTCTAAAAGTCTAATTAGTGTCATTATTTATGAAATGTAATTCACCATGTTACTGGACCCCCACTGTTCCAATAAATATTAAGAGAAGAAAAAACACTCTTTCTCAAAGTTTTTATAAATGTATGGTGACTGCATAACAAGTGAGACAGTGTGTTTCTTTGCTGTTCACTTGTGTTTGAAGCACTCTGCTGAGCAATTCAGGATTATTATATAAATAGCACTGACTTTAGGTAACACAGCAGTTTGTTATATTTTTCTGCAAAATATGAGAAACTGTGACACCTTTTCCCAATGCCATAGGCCATCATGTTCAAAATCTGATAAATAACGCATTTGTCTATCTTTTCTAGCAGCCAGGCTCATTTCTTTGTCATTTCTCATTTTTTGTCTGAAGGATGCAGAGAAAGTTCTTTCCCCAGCACTTCATGTACTATTCCTAATCGGTATGTGTAATGTCTGACAGGTAAGTGCAAAAGGCTGTTATTATTCCATAAAGAATGTTGTGACTCAGAAATTTAAAATGATAAATAATACCAATAAAGTAAAGAGAAACACGTTCCCTTAAAACTCTCAGACCTTTGCTTCTGCCAACACACTTAAGTGTCTGTAGTTATGAAACTGACTGGCAGTAATGAAATACCAAAGCCCCTGAAAACTGTATTGCACTGTAAGCAAGTCAGAGACACATATAGTATGTTATGTTTTCCAGGGCTGGTTAAAAGAAGGACTTGTTACTGTGAGATAAAAGCACACACACATTCTTAAGAGTGGGGTAGCCACTGAAAACTAAGAAACAGGAGAATCAAACATTACATATCCATCAGTCTATTTTTTGAAGTTGTCTTTTTATGATTTTTTTTTTCATGCTCTTATAGTATAAAGTTCTGAACTGCTGAGTTGAGTTTTTCCTGAAGACATCTCCAGACTGGAAGCTTTATTGAAATGTTCTTGCACAATTTCCTATGTTTCACACGCTGAACTTTTTGCACATGTGCATCTGTCTTCTTTCAACACATTTCTTGACTTTGCAGTCTTCAGAAGTTATTCAAAAGAAGAAGAAATGCACATTCTGTGGAGGATGCAGGCAGCAAAAGCAATTAATACATTAGCCTGTCTACTAGCATTATAATGCAATCTTGAATCTTCATCAGAAACATAGAAGACAGCTTTGTCTTAGGTAATATTAGTGAGAAATCCACGCTGTAGTGTAGCATAATGGAGGTTCTACACTCCTGAGTATATCATCCTCAAGTATCCAAATTTCCCCTGGTAGTATAAATAAAACCATGGGTCTACCCCCTGAAAAGAGGCCACTACCCTAGTGTGTCTAACCTAGTCAACAAAGCCTAAATAAATAAAAAGTACTTCTTGTGGTAAACATACATGACCATTTTTTTCCAACTGGTTGTTACTTCTATGGCTATGCTTATCTTGGCTACTAATTATGCTGCAAATGTCCTGTTTGCCCACAAGCTCAGTAACAAAAGGATTTCCAGATAAACTCTCATGGGTGAGGCCAGGGTTCCTCTCCAGGCATCTATTCAAAGTAGCAAGAGTGAGTAACACAGGCATTCACAGATCACATGGGAGAACTGAGGTCAGTGAAATGTGAGCCTGTAATACTTGTAGGTCATGACAGTACAGATATTTTTTTTTACTGAGCATTGTAAGCAGAGGTGCAGGGTAACCTTCTGAACAGTTGTTTCTGTCTTTTCCCTCAAAACACATTGCTGGCTTTTCCATTCATTTCCTCCATTTAATGAAGCTGTATAAACACCAGACAGGTAAGTACAAAAGGCTGTTAACTCCCTTCCAAAAAAATGGATCTTTCCACAGGGAAAACCATTAAATGTCTCAAGTCTGGTCTTGAACCTTCCTTAATGCAATGGCAGGCTGGCCACAGATAAGCAAGAGAAATTTAAGAGGAATACTTAACACTTAGTCACATCTGATGATATCTGATGTATGTGTAATTAAATAATATAACATATTCAGTACTCATGGTCAACTACCATTTCTGATTATCATATCTACATCCTGATCATTTTAGTAAGTGTATGAATCAGCCAAAGCCAGCACCTAAGAGGGCAAAGTGGTCCTCTTACATGTGACTTCTTCAGAGTGGCTGTAGTAGGACTGGTCATATATGTTAACACAACATGCAATAGACTGGCAATGTTAGTATTTGCTCTGAGCTGGTTTCTCCTTAAGGCTATTATGTTTATTTGGTAGAGGAAGAAAGGCAATTTCCTTTAAGAGGAATTACATAGGAAATCACCAATCTACAAGCAAAGCCTTCAAGAAACATTGAACAGTGGAGAAAAACATGGGAGTATCCTATTATACGCATCATTTCATAAGCAGGGGACTACATGTCACAACTACACCATCTAGTAGTGTGTCATTACAGTAAGCAAAGCAATCAGCCTGCTCTGTGGTGAACATCACAGGGTGGTCCCATTGAGCTGGATTTCTGTTGTGGAATTTTTTAGTTTTGCAAGCAGAATGGAAGAAAAGTACATAAAACAGTATCTTCAGATGTAGTAGGAAATGCAAAACTGTTGTCATTCTAAGAATTAATGGGTGCAAGTTGGGAATGAATTGTAAAATAACTCGTCTGCTGCCTTTTAGGTGTCTGTCCTCCAAAAGAATGGTAGGTATGGGGAAATTCAATAACAATTTGGTGGGAGTAGTTCATATATTTTTTAATTACCTTATAACCACTGCTTTCTTCATATTACATGAATGTGTGCTAGAGGTGAGTGTATATATGTATATACGGGTACCCTTACGTTTACTGACGTTTCAGAATGTTGAACTTCATCAATTCGGGACCATAGAATCGACATTCCAAAACATTGAACCGTTTGTACTGAGATAGCAGTACAGTCAGGATCAGGGATCTTGCCATTTTCCCTACTGCAATGAGATCTTGAAGTTGGCATATGTAATTTGCAAGAGGTGTGGAGATGCAGGAAAGCTTGCACCCCTCCCCAAAAAAAACACAAACAGACAAAAAAAAAACAGTTTGGTGCTTCCGTACTGAAGTTTGATGTTCTGAAACACTGATGTTGTAAATAGATCCTTTTATGCATATACGTATAAAATATACTGAATGTACAAAGCTGAAGTGGCAAAATGTTAAAATTATGAACACAAAATGCCTTCTAATATCAAAAATGTACTACATATGTACATTGTGCCAGAACAAAGCCTGTCAACAAACAATATCACGGCCTTGGTAAAACTCAGAATCATGCACTAACATGAGTCCTATATGTCTGTGTATCAATCTACCTGAAAACACCGAACGCTGACAACGATGACAATGAGATAACCGACACCGGAAGATCGACAATGGAGATGACCGATGATTGAAAATCCCGACGCTGAGAACACCGACATGTTAAGGTAAGTGTGTGATAGTGATGGACGTTAGGGTCAGGGTGCGGGTAAGGTAAGTGTGCGATAGTGACAGACTTTAAGGTTAGGGGCAGGTTAAGTGAGCTAGGGTTAGGGTGTGGGTAAGGTAAGTGTGCGATAGTGACAGACTTTAGGGTTAGGGGTGGGTTAAGTGAGTTAGGGTGCGGGTTAGGTGAGTGTGCGATAGTGACAGACCTTAGGGTTAGGGTTTGGGTTAAGGTTAGTGCATAGATAGTTGTATATGTAAGGTTTAGTGTAGGTTTGTAAGGTTTTTGGTGTGCTTGTGTTGTGTTTGTGTGTGTTTTAAGGAAAAAGTATTTGTTTTGTTTTGTTTATTGTCGGGATTGTGGTTTGTCGGGCATGTGATATTTCGTGTTTTTGATCTTTAGGTTTTGTGGTGTCAGTTATCTCGTTGTCGGTGTTTTTGCGTGTTGGTGTTTTCAGGTAGACCCTTATATATATATATATATATATATATATATATATATATATATATATATATATATACATATATATATATATATATATATGTATATCTCTGTATCTGTGTGTGTGTGTGTGTGTGTGTGTGTGTGTGTGTATATATATATATATATATATATATATATATCTGTATCTGTGTGTGTGTGTGTGTGTGTGTGTATATATATATATATATATATATATATATATATATATATATATATATATATATATATGTATATATATGTATATATATATATATATATATATATGTATATATACATATATATATATATATATCTGTGTGTGTAGATATATATATATATATATATATATATATATATATATATATATATATATATATATATATATATATATATATATATATATACATATAAACATATATGTATCTGTGTATATATATATATATATATATATATATATATATATATATATATATGTGTGTCTCTGTATATGGGTCTACTTCAGAACAACGAAACCTCACAACACCGAAGACCAAAACACAGAGACCAAAACAACGAAACCCCACAACACCGAAAACCACGTAAGTATAACACACACAAAAAACATACACAAATACATACACAACTGCCCCAAACTACCAACCACACCACCCTACACTACAAATAGGCAGGGGGGCAACCCCCCTGCACCCCCCCTACTTTAATATTCTAACTCCGAGATCGCACAGACAGACAAAGCAAACTCATACCCACACACTACAGTCCCACACACACACACACACACACACACAGACACACACCACAGTCACAACACACACTTACACACAGCACTACCCCTCACAAATACACTTACACATGCATACTCACCCACAGCGGAACACTAAAAGCGTTAAATCAAGATCCCGTAACACTGGGATTTTGAATTTCGCGCCTTTCGGTGTTCTGCAGTTTCGTTGTTTTGGTCTCCTTCAAAACTATAGATATATATATATATATATATATATATATATATATATATATATATATATATATATATATACATATATATATATATATAGTATTAAGTTGTGTGTGATCTTAATGTTGTACAGCCTCAAAGCTGACATATATAAACAGCAAGGTTGTTTGGGGGGGTGCAGCATAATCACATGATGTCTTTAACCTTGGATGTCCTTTTTGCAACAACGCTGGCAACAGATGAGCCTCAGAAATGTAAGAGTACTTAACATCCACTCACATCTGATGTATGTAATATAAAATAGTACAAAGTACTCGGTGCTGATGGTCTACTATCATCCCTGATTTTCATAGAGACCATGCCCCTTCAAAAATGTTTTTATTTCTTTCATTTTATATCTTTATATATATATATATATATATATATATATATATATATATATATATATATATATATATATATATGGGTTCACTACATATGACCGAAAGTTCATATGACCGAAGCTCATTTGACTGAGACCAAATGACCGAAAGTTCATTTGACCGAAAACCCATATGACCGAAAACTCATTTGACCGAAAAAAACAGCACTGGCAGGTATATGCCCTATTCCCCACTGCAGTGCGACCCTGGAGTTAGAATATATTGTTGGGGGGTGTGGGGGGCACAGCCCCCCACATTGGGGGGTTTGATGGGCATAGGTCCAGTAGAAATTAACTATGCAACGGTCAGTGAAACAAGAATTTATCAAATATTTTCCATTAAAGTCTTCACTAACTGAGATGCATATCAGCACGGGTGGGAAGCAAATCCACAAAACTGAAATAAATATTATTATGTCCAAATTCATAGCATCTCAAGACTGCTTATGTTCATTTAGGAGTGTATTTGCCTTCTGAAAGAAAATTATTGTGGCTTTTTCTTACACAGACATCTGAAATTGTACAGCATCCTTTGCTGGTCATGCTCGATCCCCACCCCCATTTCTTCACCTCGTATTTACTTATTCTCTTTTCCTACATCTTGTACTCCCTCTACACCCTCACTGATGATTCATCTGGGTCAGAACAAATGAACCCTTATTTTAATATTTTTGACTGATCCTTCTTTCCAACCATACTTGGCTCCTGATTGTCTAGAATAAAAGTTTTGATCTTTTTACACAGTTCTCCAGATATGTATTTCTTAGGAGCCCTGCTTGCAAACATGTAAGCAAGCAAATAAACAAAATGCATTAATCCTTCTGTGACTCATTGAATTCTACAAATATCTCCAAACTCTTTTCACAGACGGTTCCAACAGCATCTCTGTCTGTGAAATGTTCTGAGTTTTCTACTTTAGAATAAATGTCCTCATTCTTACAATTCTTTTTGTTGTGCCATCTGACTGAATTAGCATCCACTTCACTTGTTCTGATTTGGGAAGTCATGTAGATTTATTATCCTGTGTTTTCCCACTGCTTTCAGTGTGACTTCATTTGCTGAATACAGAAAGAGATTTGGCACATTTCCAACCAAGTTCCACTATTCTCTTCCTTCTTTCCTTACTTATTAAAGAAGGCTGGTGCCATTGGAATGAAGGATGTGACACAGTAGAGACATACACAGAGATTGATAGCCAAAAAAGAGCAGGCAGAAGTGTGTGCTTATACACACACACACACACACACACACACACACACACACACACACACACACACACACACACACACACACACACACACACACACACACACACACACACACACACACACACACACACACACACACACACACACACACACACACACACACACACACACACACACACACACACACACACACACACAGACACAAATGCACACACATGCACACACATGCACACATATGCACACACGCACACACACACACGCGCGCACACACACACACACACGCACACACATGCACACATATGCACGCGCACACACGCACACGCACGCGTGCACACACACAAACGCACACACACACATGCACACATATGCATGCACACGCACACGCATGCACACGCACTCACGCACACACACGCACACACACACACACACACACACACACACACACAAAGGCACACATGCACACACACACACACACAGACACACATACAGACACATGCACACACATGCACACATATGCACGCACACACACACGCACACACACGCACACGCACGCACACAAACACCCACACACACATACACACACATATACACACACATGCACACGTATGCATGCACACGCACACACACACACACACACACACACACACACACACACACACACACACACACACACACACACACACACACACACACAATAAATTCGGAAGCGGGCTAATTAATAATTGGAGGTCCAGAATCTCAGAATATGCTGTCATGCTATGACAACAGATTCCTATAGGACTTGGATATGGAATAACATGTAAGATGAGCAGTTACCCCATTCCTGAGTTAAAACCAAGGGCTCCTCCAGTTCTTATTCAGCATATTTTAATGGGGACTGGTGGAGCCCCACATCCAATTCCACCAGCAAAATTGGGCTTACAATGCTAAAGCACTTTGAAGTTGTACATTGGCAAAAAACATTGCTGTATAACCCGGAATCAACAGAGTAACCCATTGAATTCATTGTATTGTTTCAGTGTTGCAACAGCTTCAGCTGTAAGATGAATTATTACTGCAGACAGTACACAGTGGAAAGCCAGACTGGCTGTTGTAGCAAGTCCTACGTACATGTGAAACTGTTCAGCAACTGTTGGAGAATAGACTGGCTGCAGCTGATGACCGCCTTCATGCTTGATTAAGTAGTGTGCCAGTTAACCTTAAATTTCAATGGGGACATCTCACACAGGTACATTTGTGAATAACAGAACCCATTTTCTAGTGGACTAGTATCCCCACATCTCCTCCTGAGTTAGTGTACACTGAGAATGCATGCATGGTTGTCATGTTACCTGTCATGCATGTATTTTTCTTTCCAACTAGAGGTGGAGCTGTTGTGCAGGGCATACTCTTGGAAGTAGAGATCCACATGTACCACTGATGTCATACAGGGGAAGCTGTACTACCAGATGGTGTCTAGAGGACTTGGTGGGTCCACCATTACCTGCTCAAGGGCAGAGCAAGAATTGCATACATTCAGTACCTCTGTGCTTTGAGCTCTAGATTAGAGCATACCCTGTGATGATGTCATGCCTAGGACTGAAAATTTCAGTTTCAAATTAGCAATGCAGGATGACAAAAACTGTCCACTGTACTACTCCATACCTTTTGTAATCCAGACCAGTATTTGCAGTGACACTACATAATTAATGATGGCTACAATTCAAGTGATTTACAGATTGCTAACAGATTACATGTTTCGCTGGCACAGAACTGGCAGGTGTATACCAATCACATTCTTAACGAGAAGGAATTTATCAGTTTCAGTGGGATCCAGGCTATTTATGGAAACTGTCATTGGTTATTCCTTTTCTATTTGTCATTATAATATAATTGCATAAGCTAATACAAAGTGTAAATAAATCACATGAAGTGGTCTATTTATGTATTTATTTGTATTGGTTAAATAGGTTGGAGCACCTGAGGATCACTTTTAGACTTGGACTGGGAGTACAAACCCAGTATAAAAGACATCCATCATAAAATACTAACAATATGAGTAGGAAGCAGCAGGCAATGTCTAAGGCAGGTTTTCCTCTTTGCTCAGAATTTGAACCAGTACAAAGTAGGAAATATTTACATAATTGCATATATACAGGAGCTAGGTGAAATGTATAATTGGAAAACCTAGGAAGTACAGGTGAGCTATATGTGTTTTCAACAACTAATTGAGAGCTGACAAAATGTAACCACAGGAGTATGTACATTGTTAGGTAGGTGGAGTAAAGAAGCAATACTATTTGGTAGGCATAGTTGGTTTAAACATAGCTTTCTGCCTGTTAATTATAGGACTGTCTGCCACAGTTTTAATAAGAGACCATTTGCATTATCTTTGTCTGTACTGGGGAGATTATTCACCATGAGTCTGCATGGATTGACATTCCAGATGTTATTGTCAGTCTTTGAAAATGCTATGACAGTACAGGTGCTTGTCTGTGACCTGCTGCCAAGGACTGCTCCTATGCATGCATTTGGATCTCACGTTCATTATCAGCGTGCAAAGAAAAAAACATTGTACTGCTGACTTATCTGCTAGATATGCTGCACAGGTGTGCACAGCACTGAAACATGTCTAGTGTAATGACACATAGCAGAGGGAGTGGCCAGGTTGCAATGATTTAAAACATTTGCCAAGTATTTCAAACCAGTATTCACAATCCACACTGACAGAATAACAGGATCAGAGGTAGTTATTCATTAATTGGTTGTATTTATTTACTAAGTAATTCATGCTGACATAAAGCCATTTTTCAAATGAAATCTAGGGTGAAATTTGTAAAAGTAGGTAATACAAGAATGGATTATTGTGCAAGGGACAGTACAGATGAGGAAGGGGAGTGTGAGAATGTTTTGCGAGGTGATAAGGTGGTGAACAGCTCTTCAGCTTAGTGGGGTCTACAGTTAGATGAACAGTGAGCTTCATGGGAAAAAATGGGAGCTGGAGATGTTAGTAGGTTGGTCACTCAGGTGAGAAAGGGTGGAGTGAGATTAAAAAGGAGAAGTCAACATGAAGTCAGTGGACACGGTGGTATTGGAAAAAGTAGGGGAACGAAGGTAGGAAACAATGGACATGGGAAGAGGTTGTCAAAATATACTGGCAGGTAGTTGCAACCACAAAAAAGTCAATAATGAGAAGGAAGCCAGAATGAAAGGATAACAGCAGGTTCAGAAGTGAAGAAATTATGACACAGACAGTAATGGCCAGGCAACAACCAACAACAGAAGGAGAGAGGAGGAACTTTAGGATGACCTCTGTCTTATACCCCCCACTACTTCACCAAATAAGCTGTCATCACCACTATGGTATACAAATGATTCCAAATCCATGTTGCCACTGCAGATGGTTGTCAGTATACTCACTTATTTAAACATTTTGTGCTGAGACCCCAGCTCTCCACCAGTACCCTCAGTTAAGCAGGCACATCTTTGTGAAAAAGATTTAGCATTGCAGCTCAGCCTCCCTTGGCAAGCTTTATGATACCTGGTTTTACTATCAACACTAAATCATTAGTATTAGGAACAATTTCTCTGTGCCTCTAAGTACATTTTTCTTTACCTTCCTACAGAGTTTCTTGAACATCTCAACTTCAGTATTATTCTAAAATAAGCTGTAGTGTTGATCCAGATAATGTTATATGTCTCTTGTGAAGTAAGATAATGACATCGGGTTCCATAACCTCTGCTTCTCTTTTCTTATGATTTTTCCAGAATATAAAAATGAATGTACAGACTATCGCAGGTCACAGGGGAATGCACTATAGGTATGACAGGGATAGCAATATTTTTCTTAACTGCATCTGAAATGTGTTCTCCGAAAAAAAAACAGATCTGTTATTAGCATTACTTGTATAAATTAAATCTAATGGGTATTTTGCAGCTTTTGATATAATTTTGTTTTTTTAAGTTTGAACATGAAGTACTATGCTTACATTTAGATTCAGAGACAGCATATTATATTTATGAATGCTTTGAAGTTTCAGGAATTAAATTTAAATAATTACACATATCAAGTCTCCAGTACTTCTTTCCAAAATGCAGACCTATGTAATTATTACCCTTATGTAATAACCCTCTCATATAAAAAAGGAATCCATAATGTAACACTTAACTGGATCAAGAATTCAGAATTCACCAGAGACTGTGTACTGTTGTTAATTGCAGTAAAGTCTATCACGAGAATGTTATTTAAGTTTGTGTAGACGGACACATTTAGTAATACAGTCACAGTGGAAAAAAGAGTTACTGCTGAGAAAAGAAACATTCTCAGTGTGTGCCGGAAATGTAAAGACTGACTCAGAGCACACACTACACAGGGAGTATTATTTGCTGGCTAACTCTGTTAAGTTTTTTGTAATATTTGTATTTCCTTTTGTACAGAGACAGCTTTTTTTTAGATTATGTAGAAACAGATTCATAGACCATCATGACGGAAATATTCCCCTGGTAGTTTGCTCACTGCTTGTATGATCACATATAGCCTTACAGAATGCTTATATCATTCCTAAAATCCACATACCATTTTTGATGCCACTGAAATTTCTATGAGGAATTTTCACTACTGCAGTGTGGGACTGGAATTGGCACAGCAGGATACATCACTTGGAAAGGAGGTTCTCTGTTTTCTGCATTAGTTGTACTGTCAAATACCAAGGTGATTTGCACTAAACTTAATCATTTGTGTTGATCTGTTTCCACATTTTGATACAGCTGCTAGAAAGGGTATGCTTGTTGGGTCTACATTAAACACTTCTGCTATTCTAGCTGCATAAACTACACATCTGCTCCTGTTTTGATCATCTGACTGATAGGTGGTTCCGGAACTGACATCTTGAAAATACCACAGTTTGTACAGAATAGGATAAGAGAGATTAATTACTAGACTGAAAAAATTATGCATAGGGCCAAGTGATGCCTTCACCTAAGTGTGATATCCAGTGCGATCACGATTCCAAGAGATGGCTTTCATGCCTACCTACACACGTTATATAAATGAGTAATGTGACCCATCTGAGTGGTCTCAACATTTGTTTCTGTAAACTTACATAGTGCTGCTAAAGCTCACAGAAGTATAAATTGGTGGAGAATGCCTGAAAATAGGGATTGCTGCTTGAGAATATATGGTTTTTTGCTTGCTTCAAGCATGGCTCCCACAATGAGTGTAGCTGGAAGACTGTATATGAATTTTAGCTGAAGAATTTGATAGAAAACATGGCATTGCTAATGGGACGGTAATCACATCTGTGGGAAGAACATAAATGTTAGTTTTCTTAGATGTTAGTTACACAGTGTTAAAAAGCACAAAGTTTGGTTATTTTGATAGATATAACTGTTGTGACACTTTTCTATGCCCTTTATATAACTATACTTATATTGCACTGTTCCTTATATCTGTCAAGTCCCTTTGTTGTGTTTTTTGTAGATGGCCAGAACATTAACACCACTACTGCAGAATTCATTACATGAACCCATCATATATTGCACTGCATAGTTTTTATAGATTTACTACCCACGTTGTGTGGCTTATGCAAAGTGTGCAGCAAGCACTGCATAGACTGCTATTGCTTGTCCATAGCTGATTTCAGTGCACTTTCAGTGTCCTGGTCACCCCCCCCCCACACACCTCTATTATCTACAGCTTCCATCAACCTCCTTCTGTACACAAACATGTAGAGAGAGAAAGCAGTACTGGTGACAGTGTTTAGTAGCAGAGAATCATTGCTTACTCTCAGTTTACCTTGGTCATTGACATGCAGAGATTGTGCTGCGGTAGCGTTGTCGCCTCACAGTAAGACGCTGTCTGGTTCAATTCTCAACTAGAGCGTCTTCTGCGTGGAGACATGCGTGAATGGGCGTACCTCCGTTGAAGGTTGCGCATCAGGCCTGGCAAGCCAGTACGTAAAAATCAACTGCCAATCATTAGCGGACCGGAGTTCCGCTGTGGCGACCCCTAACCGGGAAAAGCCGAAAGACACAAATTGGCATGCAGAGATTTGCATAAACTGTCTCTGAATCCCATTATGCATATGCAGTATCTGATTGCAGTTAGGGGCAGCAGTGGTATATATAGCAGTGGTCACCTGTGTGCCCACTGGTATATATATATATATATATATATATATATATATATATATATATATATATAGCAGTGGTCAGCTGTGTGCCCTGTTCAATCATAGCCTCAAGTCAGGCTTTGTCCCTACTGAATGGCGCACTGCTACAGTCATCCTTCTCCACAAAGGAGGAGCAACTACAGACCCTGGGAAATATCACCCCATTAGCCTGAAGAGTCTGATATGCAAAGCTATGGAACGTATCATCATGAACCTAAGAAACAAGGCTATAGGGAATCTCCAAACTCTGGATCCCACACAGTTTGGTTTTGTGAAGGGTAGATCATCCCTGCTCAACTTTGTCAACTTCTTTGAGTCAGTCTCCAGAGCTGTCGATGAAGGCAAGGTGGTTCATACAGCCTACCTTGATCTGGCCAAGGCCTTTGACACCATTCCCCACTCAGGAATCATAGAAAAGCTCACTTAGCTAGGCATCAAACCCTATATCACTAGGTGGGTTGCAAACTGGCTCACAGGTAGAACCCACAGTGTGAAAGTAACTGACTCCAATTCAGACTGCCAACCAGTCACGAGTGGAGTCCCACAGGGTTTGGTCCTGGGTCCTCTCCTGTTTGGTATATACTTCTCTGAAATTCAGGCCAATACAAAGGGACTCTGGCTGACAAAGTTCACAGACGATTGCAAGTTGGGAACTATTATTAACTCGCCAAGTGATGTTGACATCTTACAGAAAGTCCTCACTGAGACCAACAACTGCTGTCAGAACCATGGCCTTTAGCTCAATGCCAAAAAATGTGTCATCATCCCCTTTGGGAAAAACCTGTCTCCCATGAATTACCACATTGATGGTAGTCCGCTTAACATAGAAGGCGTTATAAGAGATCTGGGAACACAGGTTGACAACAACCTCTCTTTTGACCACCACATTGCCACTGTGGTCAGAAAGTCCTTCTATGTGACACATCTCATTCCTAAGGGTTTGGCATCCAGGAAGAAAGAGGTCATTTTCACATTCTACTTTTCCCTCATTAGGCCGATTATTGAGTACAATGCCCCATTTGGCATGTACCTCACCAGACACCTGCAACAACTGGAGAGGCCACAAACGTACCTCACAAAGAGGATCTTAGATCTTAAACATTTGTCCTATATGGACAGATTAAAAAAACTCCAACTATTCTCTGTCTCATATTGCCTGCTTAGAGGCGATCTCTGCTTGACTTACAAAGCCATGTCTGACTCACCTCTGTTAGAAATGCTACATCTAAAGAAATCCCAATCCCTCTGCACCACACACTTCAGAGACCTCAGCCTCATTACCACAATCAACAGAACATTCTGGATGGACAGGTTCATAACCTAGAGACTGCCCGTGCTATGGAATAGACTTCCCATACATGTCAAGCAGAGTACCTCACTGACCCTCTTCAAGAGAAATCTTGATGAGTGGATGGGAAATAGAAAATTCACCACAGTGATCACTCCAGTGGCTTTACTCAACAGAGGCACTGAGAACTAAGGTCAGGTGGCATGCTGCGAGGGTAATACTATGGGCTAGGCTTGTAAAGGCTCCAGAGCCATTAGCCTAGTACACACCTATGAACCTATAAACCTATGATATTTTGAACTGAAATAGCCATGACCAGAACCCATATGTTACCCTCCTATGAAACGGCCAGTGCAATGTTTGGTATTCAATAACTATATTATCCATGATTTTAATGAACTCAAAAATCCATAAATTCATACATTCATAGATTATTGCTAGACTAATGACCCCCAGGAGGCCTTTCTAAACTTAGCCAAGTTTTCTCAGAAGAATAATGATGTTCTGTATCCAAGTAGGACACTGAGGGCCAGGCATTTACAAGCTACCTCTGTCCATAAGGAACATGGGCCAGGCCCAGTGTAAATGATCCTATTCACCATCCACTGGTCTAGGTTGCACTTAAACTGGGTAACAGACAAACTCAGTTTCACATGGATGGGAACCTGTTCCATATGAGGTGCAATCTCTGGGACACATATCTGTCTCTCCAGCATGTTGTATTTAAGTTACAGACAAAATTCAGGTCCTTAGACCTTGTATTTCTGGTACAGTTTGACTTTTGAATATGCAGGAGATTCATAAGTGTGGGAATTTGCAGATGCCTTGTAAGCCAGGCATAGATCATGCCTCAGCAGTCAATAGAAGACTGAGTAGAAAGGGCTTTAAGGTGTTCTTCATATTGTATTATTTTTGTAAGGAACCTCTGAGGTCGCTCTAGTTGATGCATATGCCTAATGAATACATAGGTTAGTACTAGGCTCGTTATCCATGAAGGTCCTTTTTTAAATCTAGCCAATTTTCCTCAAAGGTGAGAATCAAACCTTGTACCTTGTGTCTGTGAGATAAACACCATAACTATTATACCAACTGAAAAAGACTATTAACTCTAAAGCCTAGTCCCTAAATAAGGTGATTCATGGCATACCATTTACCCACAGATAGTAACATAATTACACAGAAAAAGCAAAAATACAAAAGCTATGTTATGATGTTAGCATGATATATGAGTACTGCTGCAGATATCAGTCTGAAACTGTATAGTACAAAATAGTACAAAACAAAATGAAAATTAGCATACAAATGAAATAAAGGAAATGACACATATGTGATGGAAGAGCCACAGGAAGACACTTCTTGAGCATGTGCAGCACTGAACTACACTGTGGACAGTGTCATAGCCAGCCACAATATTTGTGGCATGGTCAGCATCAACCATTAATATATGTCTTCCTCAGTTCACAGTACATAGCGTAGATGCTTCTACACTGAGAAAGACCAGCCATGTACCTATGGAGCAATCTGCAACAACTATACTCTGACTCCTGTACCGCAGATGGGCATCTGTAACAATCCTAGCTTCCTATTGAAATGTTGGCACTCAAAGTGCTGAGTGCCAAAAAAGCAGAAAAAAAAGACTGAAAACACAGGAAAAGAGCAAATCTTAAAAATCGCTTTTCTTAAAACTAATTTTTGCATGAAGGGCAAGCTCCCCACACACCCCAGACTTATATATACCAACTCCAAGATCACTATACCATGGAGAAAAGTGAATATTCATAGAAATGGCAACTCGTACTTGGTAGAAACAAGTCTGATTTTTCAGCCATTCAGTCCCTGCATTTCGGGACTCGATCTAGTGGGTCCTGACATTTTCAGTGGTTACCTGTTGGGCCCAATTAGTCCCGCGGTAGTGGTGCTGTGGTAGCATTGTCGCCTCACAGCAAGACGTCCCGTTTGATTCTCAGCTAGAGCATCTTCTGTGTGGAGACATGCGTGAATGAGCATACCTTCGTTGAAGGTTGTGCGTCAGGGCTGGTAACTCTGCACATAAAAATCCACTACCAAACATTAGCTAACCGGAGTTCCACTGTGGCGACCTCTAACCGGGATAAGCTGAAAGACACCACCACCACCTGTTGGGCCCAATTGTTGGTCACATTGTCCAGAATGACAATAACTGTCTCCTTCATGTATAGGACAGCAAGCATACTGCATGATGCTCCACATCAACATCAGTAAGTCAGACCAAATATTATGTCCTGGCTGACCACGTTAAGGCCAGACAGTATGCAACGTTAGTAATCTGTGTTGTCATCTTTAAAATAGCAAGCATAATAGAAGATGCGTCATACTGCCCTCTGTAGGTTAATTTTCTTGGATAGATAATAGCAGGGAGTCATACTACAACAGTAAGTACTACTACCACATTTGGGAGAGAGGGAACACTGTTACAATCAACACAGTGCCCCTTTGTGGGCAGATTTAGCATTGCAATATGTTCTGCACACCCCCCCCCCCCCCCCACAAAAAAATACAAAGAAACATAGATGCAACCTTTCCTCTTTGGTATATTTAAAACTGCAGTTTAACAGCTAGAATGAAGCACACGACAATGCTACCTGCAGGTCAGAAGACATATCATGAAATCATGAATAGCACTCCTATAGCTCTGGTCAAGAAGGTACAACCAGGACGGACATAGTAATTCATGAACCCCTGCATAAAGGCTTCTCACACCATATCAGAAAAGCACACATCTACAATATGCACTCTTAGTCTCAACTAGCTTCCCTCCATTTCTAAATGCATCATCCCAGATCAACAAAGTGTCTCCACTTTGTCATCAGGTGCCTCATTAAAAACATGCAATCAAAACATAAATGTTAACAGGAAAACAAAATGCTGAAATAAGTGTGCTGTTCGAACAGTATAACACAAGAGGATGCAAAGCACAGATGACTTAATGTGTCTATTTGTGAAACAGTATGTACATACTAAATGCATGACTTATATACCAGTGTAGGTAGCAAGAGGAGTGATGTAAGAAAGGCAAAACCATACTACAGGGCACAAATGTAATGTTTAGATTTGGGCAACATATTAAATGACAATAAGCGGATGCTGCGGTGGTACGGTGGTAGCATTGTTACCTCACAGCAAGAGGTTCTCCCTTTCAATTCTCGGCTGGGCTTGGGAGTGCCTTCTGTGTGGAGTCTGCATTGTCCTCCCCGCGGTTGGGTAGCGTTCGAAAGACATGTGTGCGTAAATGGGCGTGCCTTCATTTATGGTTGGGCGTCAAGCTGACACCTCGGCGTTTCATAAAAATCTGACAATCATTAACGGACCGGAGTTCCGCTGTGGCGACTTCTTACCAGGAAAAGCCAAAAGACAAACAACAACATTAAATGACAATAAGGGATGACTTATGCTTGTTAAATATTCAGTGCCCACACTTAACTAGGCCTACAGAGGATGTCATGAGGTCCACCTCAACATAAAGAGGGTCTCTTCAGACAGTTCTGAGTTGTACAACAATCTCTTAGTGCTGCCATAAGAATTAACTGCCTTTAAATGGTAAATATTTTATTTTGTTGATGAAAATTCTAAGCTCTTCTACTTAGTCTTGCATCACAATTACTCACATACGAAGTTACTGATGCAACAATCAGACACAGCTGCCTTATGTACTGCCCCATGTATTTCTTCTAATTTAAGCCAAATCTTTGGCAGTGATACTGTTGGTAACCATGAGATGGTGCAAAATACTATACCTAAAAGATTAATTTGTACACCTTGACCCACATAGTGTAGGCAGGATACAACAGTACATTTAGTAAATATCCCATATAAACAACATGTCCAAAGGAACAAAACAGGAAAATGAAAATATATTTCCCCACATATACTGTACAGTCACCCACCAGACGAGAGAGGACAACCAACTGATTGGTTGTAACATCTGTGATAGATATGGGTCATTAATATTTTCATTGAGAGCATACTCCTCTAAAACATCCTCGGTGTTACTTTCTGCACCCTTCGCCTAATTATACTCAAGTTACAGTCAAAGATTCCACTGCATTGGGAGACATGATTAATCAATTTAAAAAAGCACATATAGCAAAATTAGAAATGCAAACTTACCACTCTAGTTCCTGTTTATAGAGAAAATTATATAGAAATTAAAATATTCTTCAATTGCCCTAATCAATCCAATATCAAAGATTTTTGTAAAATTAATCATCAAACTGTTCTGGAATTGTTTAAAAGGCACACAGTTCCTTGTATCTTTCCAGCATGGTTTTCTCACAGTTCATTACTACAGCATTAATAACTGTTTTAGGGGAAGTGCGTAGGACACACAAAGCTGGGAAAACCTCTATGGCTGTCTGCACTGGCCTGTCAAAGTCATTCAATTCGGTTAAATTTGCTGATATTATGACCTTGCTTGTTGCCTTAGGTGTTGGGAGTTCCCAAAATGAAATGGATATATGGCTTATCTATATAAATAAAAATGTAAATGTTCGTTTGTTCAAAATCTTAAATCTCCGAAAGTTCTTCACCAATTGCTCTGAAATGTTCACACAATGTTGCATTTGAATACGCGCGTGTTTTTATATACCTACTATTATATAGATGTCACACGTTGCATTCGAATACGTGCAAGTTTTTATATACCTACTATGGATTCTATATATTTGTATACAAATATGCAATTTTATATGTTTTTGTTATAACTTTCTTACTTCTTTTTCAGTTCAATCGATCTGCTTTAGTTCACCCAAATAATGCCTCGCAGAAGATCAAACTTAGGTCGTCGTACTCGCGGAGTGAAAGCAGTGCGACGAGTAATTGCAAATCAAACTGAGGAAGAATGGGCATCAGCGAACGAGCAAAACAGACAAAGAATGGCTCAAATACATGCCGAGGAAGCAGCAGAGTGATGTGCAGCCAGACTTGAGGATGCACGGTTGCGAGCATGGCGATCGTGTTCTGCAGCTTCAGATCTGCTTCGTTCTCCTCGATCGACACCAGCGGACAAAATAAATGCTTGCCTGAAATACTCTACTTTGTGGCGACATGTAAAGACGTTAAAATTAACTACAAATATGCGTGTCCAGCTACAAAACGATCGATCAGCTGAGATATTCTCACATCAATTGCTGGAAATTGGGAACGGAAAGGTGCCGGTTGATCTGACCTCAGGACAAATTTCATTGCCTCATAACTTCTGCAATTTAGTGACGTCAAAAGAAGAATTGGTTGAAAAAGTATTTCCCAATATTCAAACCAATTATAAGAATCACGATTGGCTGACTGAATGAGCTATTCTTGCGGCCAAGAACAAAGACGTCTACGAACTTAACAATATTATTCTTTCTAACATTCAAAGCCAGGCAGTCACATACAAGTCCGTCGACACTGTAATGGAAGCAGATGAAGAGGTTAATTATCCAACAGAATTTTTGAATTCACTCAATCTGCCAGGGATGCCACCGCACGTACTTCAATTGAAAATCGGCATGCCAATTATCATGTTGCGAAATATCAACCAGCCAAAGCTTTGCAACGGCACGCGGCTTGCAGTAAAAAAAATTATGAGCAATGTCATAGAAGCAACAATCTTGACAGGACCTTTCAAAGGTGAAGATGTCCTCATTCCTTGCATTCCTATGATTCCAACGGATATGCCATTTCAGTTTAACAGATTGTAATTCCCAATTCAATTGGCATTTGCAATCACCATCAACAAAGCTCAGGGCCAATCTTTAGAATTGTGCGGTTTAGATCTACACACGGAGTGCTTCTCACATGGACAATTATATGTTGCGTGTTCTAGAGTCGACAAACCAGACAATCTCTATATCTGCACAGACAATGGAACAACAAAAAATATTGTATACCCACAAGCATTGTGAAATTAAACATATTAGAAACGTGTGCTTTCTCTTTTCTTTCTTTTCCATTTAACCAGACTGAGCCACAGCAACGCGTGGCCGGGTACAGCTAGTAGGTAATAAGAATGAAAATAAAAGCTTAATTTAACATAATCTGACCCTGTGGTACCCCAGAGGTCAGTGTGGGCTGCTTATGTTTTTTTAAGTTGTCATAACATCCTTAGACACTTGAGACTCAAATCATTTAAGCTGATGATATAATTGTAGCATGCCATAGAACTGATGTTGTCATTACTAAACAGTCTTGCCACAACATTCTTTTCTTATTTAATTTGTGGACCATTAGGTTCATAGGTGTATACCAGGTTAATGGCCCTGGGGCCTTTACAAGCCTAGCCATAGGATTACCCTGGCATTGTGCCACCCGACCTTAGTTCCCAGTGCCACTGTCGAGTAGAGCCACTGGAGTTATCCCCACAGTGAATTTTCTGTTTCCCATCCACTCATCAAGATTTCTCTTGAAGAGGGTCAGCGAGGTGCTCTGCTTGACATGTATGGTAAGTCTATTCCATAGCATGGCCAGTCTCTGGTTTATGAACCTGTCCCTCCAGCATGTTCTGTTAATTGTGGTAATGAGGTTGAGGTCTCTGGAGCATGTGGTATGGAGGGATTGGGATTTCTTTAGATGTAGCATTTCTAACAGAGCTGGGTCAGACATGGATTTGTAAGTCAAGCAGAGATCGCCTCTAAGTAGGCGATATGAGACAGAGAATAGTTGGAGTTTTTTGAGTCTGTCCATATAGGACAAGTGTTTAAGGCCTAGGATCCTCTTTGTGAGGTACTTTTGCAGCCTCTCCAGTTGTTGCTGGTATCTAGCAAGGTACATGCCAAATGGGGCATAGTACTCGATGAGTGGCCTAATGAGGGAAGAGTAGGGGGAGACAGTGACATCTTTCTTCCTGGATGCAAACCCCCTAGTAATGAGATGTGCCACATAGAAGGACTTTCTGACCACAGTGGCAATGTGGTGATCAAAAGAGAGGTTGCTGTCAACCTGTGTTCCCAGATCTCTTATAACACCTTCTGTGTTCAGTGGACTACCATCAGTGTGGTAATTCATGGGAGGCAGGTTTTTCCAAAGGGGATGACGACACATTTTTGGCAATGAGCTAAAGGCCATGGTTCTGACACCAGTTGTTGGTCTCAGTGAGGCCATTCTGTAGGATGTCAACATCGCTTGGGGAGTTAATAATAGCTCCCAACTTGCAATTGTCTGTGAACATTGTCAGCCAGAGTCCCTTCGTGCTGGCCTGGACTTCAGAGAAGTAGATAACCAAACAGGAGAGTACCCAGGACTGAATCCTGTGGGACTCCACTCGTGACTAGTCGGCAGTCTGAATTGGAGTCAGCTACTTTCACACTGTAGGTTGTATCTGAGAGCCAGTTTGCAACCCATCTAGTGATATAGGGGTTGATGCCAAGCTTAGTGAGCTTTTCTATGATTCCTGAGTGGGAAATGGTGTTGAAGGTCTTGGCCAGATCAAGATAGGCTGTATGAACCACCTTGCCTTCTTCCACAGCTCTGGTGACTGACTCAAAGAAGTCGACCAAGTTGAGCAGGCATGATCTACCCTTCACAAAACTAAACTGTGTGGGATCCAGAGTTTGGAGATTCCCTATATTCTTGTTTATTAGGTCCATGATGATGCGTTCCATAGCTTTGCATATCAGGCTCGTCAGGCTAATGGGGCGATAGTTCCCAGGGTATGTAGTCGCTCCACCTTTGTTGAGAGGATGACTGTAGCAGTGCGTCATTTGGTAGGGACAAAGCCTGACGTGAGGCTGTGACTGAACAGGGCACACAGGTGAGGTGCCAGTTCACTCTGTAGTTCATGTAGAACACAGCCATTGATATTGTCATGTCCCATAGAAGCTGTATTCTTGGCCTTGGATAGCACTGTTTTAACCTGTGCAGCAGTAATACTGGGTGCCTGGCAATCTACTGGTATTGTGATTGGTCCTTTGGGGGGTGAGAGGGATAAAGTTGGCACTGAATCAGTCAGCCTGTATACTGGCAATATTTGTTGGCTCGGTATAGAAGGTACCATTGTGCAGTAGCTCAGAGCAAATGGGTATTGCCATGGAGATTCTTTACATAACTATAGAAGGCTTTGTGGTTGTCTTTACTATTTGCTGCAATTTTGTTTTCATAGATAGCTTTAGAGGATTTGATGAGGGATCTCAACTTTTTGTTGAGGCTGATAAGGGAGTTTATCCAGTCTTGGGACTTCAATTTATTCCGCATCAGTTTCCTCCTTCTGTTGTAGAGTTTGTTTATGGCAGTGGACCACCAGATTGGCTTCCTTTTTTTGGAGGAGAGCGTCTTGGTTCTATTGGGCATGGCGAGATCCATGCATTTGTGTACGTATTCGTACAGTGCACTGGTGTATGATTTGGTGGTCATACAACTATTCTCCATTTGCATGGGTGCCGTGAAGTTAGCCACCTCTGTTTTTAGAAGCCCAAAGTTCGCTTTGGAGAAGTTTTTCATGGTGATTACCTTTGCAGGGTACATTCTCATAATATTCTGAAAACTCAGACTAGGATATTCTTTAGAGAACTTTCTTTGGATTGAATTGTGTATCATGACTTTAGAGATATTATTTGATTTCTTTCCATTAAGGTTTTAGGCATTATTCTTAATTCATGCCTGAAGTTTAATAAAGATATGATCAGTTTACATAGTTTGATATGTCAAACATGAGCTAATTTATATTCACCTGCTAGGAATAATAAATATTTGTTAACTTTACTTTAAAGATCTTTTTGTTGTCTAAATTGGACTATATTTTTTGCATCTAAACTAATTTTTCCAGGATTGCTGTGAACAAACTATAGGCCATATAGCATGCTTACTAGCTTATCTTAGTTACACAAAGTTGCATCATATATATATATATATATATATATATATATATATATATATATATATATATATATATATATTTATGCATACATATACACACACACACACACACACACACACACACACACACACACACACACACACACACACACACACACACACAATCTAGGAAGTCAGGTTTATGAGGCAGGATTAGGCATGTACTGGCAACTATGTCCTATCATATTTTTCATGTGATGTTTACATCTTTACTGGATTTTTTATTTAGATTATGCAAAGTAATCTCAAATCCCATTATACCAAAGCAATCTGCAAACAGCAATGCAAATGTATTAGCAATTGATGATTCCATTGTTAGTTGCACAAATTCCACACTCACTAGACTAGAAAAAGGCAGGTGACAGTGAGTTATGTTTTAGAAGCTGAGACTGTCTACATTTCAAGGTCCATGAAGACCCTTTAAACAAACAGATATGATTACGATATGGTGGTTGTCCATGTTGGGGTAAATTACCTGTAGTGAAAAACCCCAAGGCATATGTAGAGAGGCATGACTGAGCTCTCCATGCATATCACAAATACAGGAAAGACCCTCTTACTGAGTAGAACCAATCATTCTTGGTGATGCAAGGATATGTATAAAGAAAACGTGATTGGTTTAATGATTGGTTAAACACCTGGTGCAATTCTTGGGTGAATCCAGTATGTGTCAGCATGGAATGAGATGCTTGACAACTGTACTTGCTTCACTGAGGTTGGTTTTCACCTCTCATAATGAGGTTCCTACATCTTATAAAAGCTTTTGCTTCCCCACATTGTACTTTTTAGGCCTCTTATCCTAAATTTCAAAATAAACCAACCATTGGACCATATCAAGGAGGCTTTACTTAATACTAGAAGTCTAAACAATAAACCACTGGACCTAGAGGTCCTACTGTATTAGGAGCACATCCATGTATGTGTTGCTACAGAAATAAGGTTTAAAAGCTCAGAGACCATGCAGTATCTGAGTTTTATGCTTAACATCTCAGTTAGACTAAACAGAAACTGTGGTGGTATATCCATATTTGTAAAAGACCACATTACCATGAGACAGATACCTAGAGACCTACAGGTGGATCTTATAGAGATTCAAATCACATTAAATAGGATCAGCTGTTAGATCACAGAATGCTACCTGACACTCTTTAGTTCACCAGAAAATCATATAACATTCATAAATATTCTTGATGAACTCCCTATTAAGTAGGAACACTTCCCAGGATTCAGCAAGCTCTGCACGGTGTGCAAGAATAGTGCAAGAGCTGCTGCACGCAATATGGCCGACGAGCAATCTAGGAAAGAGATCCTGGGATGTGCACGAGCGCTCCTACACTATTCCTGCACAGACACAGCTCCTGTATGCTAATTACCCCATTTGCAGGTGAAAACCATGCAAATGCCTGGGATGTGCATGAGCGCTCCTACACTATTCCTGCACAGACACAGCTCCTGTATGCTAATTACCCCATTTGCAGGTGAAAACCATGCAAATGAGGTCAATTAATGATCCAGGAAGCAGGCAGGCGTCTGTGCAGAAATAGTGTAACCTGCAGAAATGTATTCGGCTGCTAACTGAATACATTTTTGTAAATTACAAAACTGAGGCATGACAGCTCCAAAGAAATCATGTATTCAATGTAGTAGACATGCCAATGGCCAAATATATGGCCAACGGCATGGTAAATTGTCGCAAAATTATAAAAACGTTTATTTTTTTGGCCGATTTCAGCTGTTTAAGCATAGGGCAGTGATGCCCAAATGGGATTGGCCCACAAATAAGAAAAAAAGTTGGAAATAAGCTTTTAAACCAAAATCAGCATTTTGCCATAATAGTCAATGGCATGCATAACACAACAATACCATGGAATAGTGGTTGCTAAGGGGGAAGGCTGAGTGTCAGTTTTGTAACCATGCATTTGCAGTCAGTTTTATGCAAATGAGGGGATTGATACTGAATCACAGATTTCCCCTCACTGTTAGCTTGCACCCAACCATGTAGGTGCAGCAACACCATGGTATAAGCATAAGAGGTAGATTGCCTCATAAGGGAGAGTGCCATGCATGCTTTAAGCTTATTGGAGCTCTGTGGACTGTGTTTGCCCTTAGCTAAGCACAGCTAAGGAAGAGGGGTGTATCTGAGGCTGCCTAGCAGTGTTTACATTGCCTAAACGGGTGTGCATGCTGCGCACCAGGTTTAAAAAAAAAAAAACAGGAAATAGCAGCTCTGTTCACATCTGAGAACTGGGTATGTGTGGCGTGCCTTGGGGCTTAAATGGGAAGGCAACTGGAAGGGAAAACAGCAGTAGGAAGGCAATCAAGGAGAACTAGCATAGCTGGCAGATGAACTGTATCAGAATCAGCCAATTACACAGGCAGCAGCTCAGCCCAGCACACTACTATAAACTATGCAAACACATTTCACTCTGGTTTTTCCCACAAACTCTACACCACTGGTGTACACAGACAGGGAAATTTTACCTGAAAAAACTAAGAAAATGATAGGGGCTACTGTTGCTCTCATACATCAATATGTGGAAGAGGCTGAGGGTGGTGAGGATGAGAATGCTGATGACCAACCCACAGTGAGAAGAAGGAGAAGAGTGTGCAGACCCAGGGTAACCTACTAGGGGCTACATGATCTGGAGATAGTGGAGTGCTATAGGGAGGACAGAGACATCCTACAGCAAATTTTTGAGCTGTGCCGGCCACACCTCACACACAGAACCAACAGAGGGGAACCCATCCCAGTGGATACCAAAGTATGTGTAGGTTTAAGAATACTAGCCACAGGTACCTTCCAAAGGGCAACTGGGGATATCATGGGGATCTCACAGGCATCAGTATCCAGGGTACGCCACCAGTTCCTGGATGCCACCATGTCAGCACATGCCGGTGAGCACATATATTTCCTCAACACCTGTGAGTCGTTGACCAGCAATATGCATCTCTTCCACCAAATAGCAGAATACCTTGAGGTAGTGGGTGCTATAGACTGCACACACACACACACACACACACACACACACACACACACACACACACACACACACACACACACACACACACACACACACACACACACACACATCAAAGCACCACCCAGTGAGCGGGGTAGGGTCTACATAAACCGCAAGGGCTTCCTCTCCATCAGCTGCCAGGTCATGTGCAATGCCCAGGGCATTAAAATGAATGTGTGTGCTGGCAGCCCTGGAAGCTATAAGGATAACCACATCTGGCATATGAAACAGCTATACCACAGATTTGCCAGTGGGGACATGCCATATGGCCACCTAGTGGGGGATGCTGGTTATGCACTGGAGCCGTGGCTGATGACACCCATCAGAAATGTGCACACACCCGGACAAGAACTCCATAATGAAGCACACGCACAAACCAGAATCATAATAGAGCATGTATTTGGGATGCTTAAGTCACAGTTCCAGTGCCTGGACATATCCAGTGGAGCCTTGTAGTACTGTCCAGCTACATTTACACAAATTTCCATTGTATGTGCCATGCTACACAATATGATTCTGCAGAAACATCTGGAGCAGGAACAGCATGGGGCAGGGCCACACAGCCCCCCACCACTGCCAAGGCCAGCACAGGCACAGATTGACTGGGAGGAAGAACAACCTGAGACTGCCCATGTAGGCAGAAGGAGGCATGCCCAGTGTGCCCAGGTTTTGGCTTAGAGGCAATGCATAGCACATACAGTGACATGGTAAAAACCCAGGGAATGACACCTCTCTCTGACTCGCACATATAGGAAAAGGGATGCCAAACATGACACTACCTGTGCTTTACCATGTATAGGGAGTGTACTTTGTGCATCCGACATAGTCATCCCTCCAACACCATCCTCAATACTGGCACAGCCACAAGGTAAGTCACTCTTCCTATCAATTGCTGAATGGAGTAGTATGCTCTGCTAGTTGTAGCTATGGTATGGATGTGAGCATGCAAGGGGATTGGGAGGCTGAATGGGATGGCAGCAGATAGTGGACACCTATATGGGCAGCAGGAAATCCATAACAAATGCTGGTGTCAATAAAGTAGGCAGTACTAGACAAGATGACAAATCCCACTGCAGTACATGTGGTGCCCCAAATGTGTGTCCATAGGACACACACATGCATGTCAGTGAGGCTCATATACCCAACAACAGCCTCAGCCAGCAGGACAAGTATAGAGGACCATAAAGAAAGGCTGTGCTAAGGCCTCCAATTAAGGGCAATGGAGAACAGCCCCCCTCCAGACCTACAAAGACAGATTACAACAGGTCAGGCAGTTGTATGTTAGTTCTGCAGGGTAAGAAGTCTGAAACTGAAATGTAGGTCAATAAAACCTAAGATCTGTACTCTACTGATATGACTGTAATCTGCATGATAGGTCAGAATACAAACAAAATGGAAGCCAACAGAGTACCTGAAATACCAGTACAGTCATAGCAAATGTTTACAGTTGTCAGGTGTGCCCCCACCCAATCCTATGTAGAAATGCAGTAACATGTATGTGTGGGTTTAATAACAGTGGAGCACAGATTACCCGAGCTGGCCCAATTTACAGGATAGATTGTTGCATGTGTACAATATGCAGGGCTCTGTGTTTTAGGTTGTTGTGTGTTGTATATTGTGTGGAAGTGGTCAGCATGTAGGCATGGAGGGTTGTGTCCTGCTGGTCTGTAGCCAGTACTGTCGATGACAGGGCCATGTTCTGACAACTGCAGTGCCAACCACAATGCATCCTAGCAAGACCCAATTCAGTAGTCATCCATACTCATTGTTCAGATGTCAATATCTGTCACAATCTGAAAGATGGACATGCCATGAATGTGGGCACAGACATAAACACAGTACACAGGTGGAAGCACCCTAGACAGAGTACATAAAATGTAACTGTCAACTGCACACACCTTTGGAATTGTACATACAGGTTAGCAGCACATTAGTTGTCCGTGTAGTTTGGAATACTGATGTAGTCTGGCCAATCACTGGCAGACCACAAAAGGCACAGCTATGACGTAATGAGAGAATGCTTATGTCCCCATACAAGACAGCATAAGGGGAATGTCCCATGTATATCTGTGAGTCAGCTTCAAGAAGCTTCCATATCACACATGTACTCAGCTCACCCCACCATCAGCCCAGGTTTATCACAGGTCATATCCTTGCTGTTGGGAATGAGTACAGTATGACCCCCACTTCTATTGAAAATACCCACAGAATGCAGTATGCTGAAGAGGTGTCCCATGCAGGTGTGTCCCTAGCTGTTAGCAGCACCCTGCCAGCATCCAGACCAATGGATTAATATGGACAAGAACTATTGCCATTAACACCTCACACACTTACCCTGTCACCCCAGGGGAATCCAGTGGCTCACAGCCTGGGACTGTAGGAGTGACAGAATGCACTGGCCTGCTACATATGGCCTGCATCACTACCAAATGCCCTACAATCCTCTGTCAAAGAACTGTGCCTCACCTGTACTGCCAATGTATGTTATATCATGGGGTCCCAACTAACAACATAACACAGTCCACAGAACACAAATGCAAGACCATGTTGACAAATCCCAGTAGCATGCCCACCATGTCCTACTGCATGGACTATGGACCAACTCCTAAATAATGCTGGGCTGAATGGACAACTATAGGGATACTTCACAGATATCACTCGCATAATGTTAGGAAGAGGATAGAATAACAGAGTGGGGGGTGTAGAAGCATGGACACTATGGAGTGTGTGAAGTCTGAAACTCTGATGTGTGCCCATACTACCCCTGCCTGCAAACCCAGTAATGGGTGGCTACAAATCCATTCATAAAAAACAATGTGAAGGGGAACTGACCAGATATATGAGCCCTGTCTCTGGGTAACCTGGGTGAATCTGTACAGATGAGATATATGGCCACAACAGGACATGGCCATTCTGTTATGTCAATAGATGTACAAGCAGGGGATCCTCAGCCACCACAGTACCAAGGTACTGGACCATTTACACAGACCCATCAGCAAGTCACTGCAGCTACCCCTCCAGAATGGCATGAGTGTGCAAGAATATGTAGGCTGTAGACCACAATACTGGACACAGCTTCATTCATCTTGTATTTCCCAGGAAATAACTGTGAGCAAGTAAGTATATCTGTCAGTAGTTGATGGCATAATACATCACAGTGTAAAACAGTACATATGTCTGAATATCTCTGCTAACACCAACCATGTAACACAAGCAGCACAGACACAATAGTTAAAGTATCCCACTATCTTTCGCTCATTGTGACTCCATATTGTCAACCTATCTACAGATATTATGCAGAAACAGGTTTCTAGCTATAGGTGTAGAACAGAAAATCCTGTGCTGGAGTACATCCTACCTGGAATGGATTCATACACTCAATACAGAAGGTCATACTGGGCATGCTCCTATACTTAGAGAAATGAAGCCCATGTCTGACAACAAAATACAGAATCAAAAACAAAAAGTTATACCGGACATGCTCCAACACATAGAGAAATTAAGCCCATGTCTGACAACAACAGTGGACTATACATATCTGTCAGTCGCAGATGTCTGTGCACACACACCACATTGCACACCATTCATGCTTTGCACACACATTGGATAGGAATACTCACACATATCCAAGGCCAACACACTATAATAGGTCAAACATACACACACAGAGATGTGGGAAGAGAGAGGCAGACAGTGACAAAGAGACTGCCATCACGAGGCCTGCCCCACCCACCACATATCCAGTTGGCCAATATCACATGCTGTGCCGATGTCAATCACTGTAGACATTTGCTTTTGGTAGCCCTCAGCCCTATAGTGTCTGTGGTGCCTGTGATAACTGTGTAACATGATAGTACAAATCAGTATTCATCTAGCATTTGTATACCCAGTCCTATCAAATGTAAAGTTGTGTGTGACGGAGTGTTGTGTGTGTGTTTCCAGAGGAATGGTTTATGGCACATTCACATACACTGCACTTCCCATAGCCCATGTTAGCACTCGTGCTGATGTCAGTCACCTTGAAATAACCCTCTGGCCAATTCTTAGCCCAGTAATCTCTGTGGTGTGTGCAGTAACTGTGTAATGCTATAGTATAGCATACTAGTTAGGTAGGACCTCTAATCCCAGATATGGGAACTGTGGAACTCTGTAGAGATTAATGATTTTCAGGCCATTCACAGTCACTACACCTCCCATTGCCCTACTTTAGCAAGCCTGCTGATGTCAGTCACCTTAAAATACCCCTTTGGACAAGGGTCTGTCCTTTAAGCACCATGGCACGTGTAATAACTGTGTAATGCTATAGTGTAACATACTAGCTAGGTAGGAGTTCTAATTCCAGACATGGCAATGGTGAAACCCTGTATGGGTGTGTAGAGATTAGTGATTTTGAGGCCATTCACAGTCACTACACCTCCCATTGCCTGCTGATGTCAGTCACCTTTAAATACTCCTTTGGGCAAAGGCCAGTCCTGCAAGCTCTGTGGTGCATGCCATAAATGCGGAACAATGTAGTAGCAGTAACTACACAGATATAGGTTTGAATCTCATCTGTGGCAAGTGTTTGTGTGTGTACCTCAAAGATTTTGGCCCCATTTACACCCAGTACACATCTCAGAGCCTGACTTTATCAGTTCTGCAGATACCATCCACCTTACAAGTACCTGTTGCCAACCCTAAACCATGTCAGGTCAGTGGTGCACATGATAAATGCGTAACATAATGGTCTGTAAAGATTGTTAGGTAGAGATTTGAACCTCACCCCTGGCAAATGTAAATGTGTGTTTAGGATAAAGTTATTTTTGGGATCTCTCACCCACTACATCACCCGATGCCAGTATTTACAAGGGCAGGTGATGTTCTTCACCTTAGAAGTACCTTAGGACAATATCCTGCATATAAGCTCTGTGGCGCATGCAATAAATGCGGCACACTGTAGTAGTAATACATAGCTAGGTAGGGGGTTGAATTTCAGTACTGGCAAGTGTGTGTGTGTGTGTGTGTGTGTGTGTGTGTGTGTGTGTGTGTGTGTGTGTGTGTGTGTGTGTGTGTGTGTCTGTCATCACTATCCTGTGTGGAGGTTGCTGTGATTGTTTAATAACAGGATGCATTGTGGAGTGGGTTTTGCTAAATTATTATATTGAGGACCTAGTATATGTCACAATGTCCACCTTAGAAGGACAACAGATGTCAAACACCAGAGAGGCTGGTGTAGACAATCCATAGCCCTATATGTGACATTATGAATTGGTGAACAATATAGGCAGCACTTGTATTACTCAGAGAACACTCTCTACCCATGTCTCATACACAAGCACACTTGGCTAGGTAACAACCACTATATTGGTAGTTCCCTGCATATTGCCTCACAGATAGTAACCGCCGTGTGATTGCAGTGGACTACATGCCTGTTGACCACAACAGTGCCACTGACATTAGAAAGTACTGTTATGTGTTACATCTCCTGACTGAGTGTGTGTTATCCAGAAAGTAAAAGGACATGGCACCCTGTTACATTCCTACAATAGGCAAATATATGTTCACAGTGGTCCTTCTGCTATGTTCCCCACTGGATGCCTGCAACAACTGTAGTGTCTGCAAATGTAACGCACAAAGGGAATACCATGCCTTATACACATGCCCTGTATGGACAGATGCCACTAACTCCACTGAATACCTGTATCATGCTGTCGATGTAGGTGCAAGCATGACCTCAGTTCCATAGTCAGCTCTCCCCAAATGTAGTCAGGAGTACTACATCAGAAGATAATAATCTGTACACACAACATTCCCCAGAGACCTCAAGTACACTTCCACGTGTCAAAGAACATGCGTGTGGGACATGTGCACAAACCAGGCACTGTCCAGGTTATGGAATATAGATCACATACATGGGAAGCAGTGCATATCACTGGCCACCCACAATAGTAACCCAGAAGAGTGGATAGTGAATACAATGCCCACCTGTGGGAACCACTCCAGGGACTACACCCCTGAGCCACACTGGAGACCATTGTCATGTGACCTGATGCCAAGGTATTCTGTTTGCCTAGCCTTGTACAGCCTTCAGGCCCATTCACCTACTACACACCTGTGAAGCAATGAACCTATGCATCTCAGTACTGGCAAATGTGTGTGTGTGTGTGTGTGTGTGTGTGTGTGTGTGTGTGTGTGTGTGTGTGTGTGTGTGGAGATTAATGATTTTGAAGCCATTCACAATCATTACAACTCCCATTGCCCTACTTTAGCATGCCTGCTGATGTCATTCACCTTGAAATAATCATTTTGCCATGTATCAGCCATATAAGCTCTGTGGCACTTGTGATAACTGCATAACACTGTAGTGTAGCAAACTAGTTAGATAGGAGTTCTAATCCCGATCCTGCCAACTGTGATAATGTGTGTGTGTGTGTGTGTGTGTGTGTGTGTGTGTCTCTGTTAACAACTGCTTTTGTGAACATTCACACGTACTACACTTCCCTTATCCCTCCTTTAGTACTGTTGCTGATGTCACTCACCTTCAAAGATACCTTTGGACAGCTCTCCAGCATGTAAGCTCTGTGGTGCGTGCAATAACTGCATAACATTGTAATAGCAATACATAGTCAAGTAGGAGTTTGAAACTCAGTACTGGTAAGAGTGTGTTTGTGTGTGTGTGTCATCAGTATCCTGTGTGGGTGTGGGGTGATTGTGTACTGACAGGATCCATTGCAGTGTGGGTTTTGCTACATCATTATATTGAGGACCTATATGTCCCATTGTCCACATTACAAGGCCAACAGTTTTCAAACACTGTAGAGGTTGTTGTAGACAATCCTCAGCGATAAATGTGTACAGCCATGAGAAATTAGTATGTGACAGTATGGATTAGTAAACAATATAGGCAACCATTATAATACCCAGATACCACTCTCCACCCACAGATCATACACAAACACGCTTGGCTCTTACTGTCTTACAGCTTTCCTTTCTTACTTTGTCCCTGTCTCTGTCTGTCTCTCTCTCTCTCTCTCTCTCTCTCTCCCTCTCTGGTGGATGTGGAAAAGTACATCTGTTTTGCATAGGCAGAAGCTTGAGTTTTGTAAGGAATGCTCATGATCAGCTGATAGCCTGTGCACAAAATGCAGTCCCCCACATGCTAATTGCATGTGGAACAGCTGTGGTATCATTCCTATAGCCAATTGCATGGAAACTCACTCCTATAACTAAGCACTTCATGTGGGTGTTGGCCCTTTTCCTTCACTGTGAGCAGGACTTCATGTGAGTGTTTGACAAACAGCATCACAGAGGGTAGTTGGAAATACCTCTTACAACATACACTGTGGAGGCAGGCCGACAAACAGGAGGGGGATGTTCCAGATATGAGGACAGAATGTAAGTATTGCTGTTCTTCATTTGAAGTAATGCTGGTTTAACAGAGTTTGTGTGGATACGGCTGTTCTACATGATTTAAAGTCTGGCATGACAGTGTTATGTGGTTGAGGAAACTCTCCCCTGTATGGCTATCTGCAGACTGTCCAGTTTGAAGTCTTACATGTGTTGTGTTACTCACACATTTCCTATCTTTAGATATGCAGTAGCATACTCTTATGATTGCAGTCAGTACATGGTGACATCCATATGAGTTACTGACTTCATATCCCTCAGAAGAGCTATGTCACAACAAACCCTGTTACACCAGGACATTTCTCAGTTTATCACAGCAATATGTCAATATTGGCCCTGTGTGTGCCTCCATCCCCAAGTCTGTCACCCTTTGCCCATATGTCATGCAGTAAGAGGTGCATATGTACAGTACATCATTATTTACTGACATCATACTTGATAACAAGCCAGTGAGATATCAGACTGCTAGACATGTTATGTATAGTAGGCCTTATATTTGAGGACAAAACCTGTGCATTCTGTTGTAGTGTGTACAGTAGTGAGGTCTGTGTACTTATGGTAATTGTTGACAGAGTGTGTATTGTGAATATGCTACTTAGCCTGTGTACAGACTGTGGTAGATGACATTGTTCTTGGTCTTGTTCTATCTGATGTTGCATGCTGCTCCAGTTTATGGTACCCTATCAGCGTACATGTTGGTAGGGCCAGACTGACACATGTCCCATACCACAGTTAGGCATGAAACTACACTGTATATTGTCCCAGTATATGTAGGGTTACTATGTGAGTGGTTCATATGAGGGTGGTTTTATTCACATAGACCATATACTGTACTGTTAATTAGGCTTACCATAATGTGACTGTGAGTGACTGTGTTCAAATTGGTTGTGGGTATGCAGTTTCACACTGGTGTGTGTTACTCCATGCTGTTACATGCCTGTAGTG
>NC_056739.1:578733291-578810791 GCF_019279795.1 Protopterus annectens | reverse complement strand
GTTCATTAACACCCAGTACATCCCCCATTATCATACTGTACAAGGCCTAGTGATGTTCCTCACTTAACAAGAAACTCGGGACACACCTCATCCTAAAAGCTGTGTGGTGTGTGCATTTAAGGCCAAACACATTAGTAGCAATAAGTACCTAGGTAGGGGTTCTACTCTCAGTGTTGCCAAGTAAGTGTGTGTGTGTGTGTGTGTGTGTGTGTGTGTGTGTGTGTGTGTGTGTGTGTGTGTGTGTGTGTGTGTGTGTGTGTGTATGTGAAGGGATGCACTTCAGTTTGCAGAAAATACATGTCCCAGGAGGTTATCTCTCAGAGAACTGACTGGCAAATGCTAACATTTCAAAGGAATCATCTTGTGGAAATTCATTCCATCAAAATTAGTAGTAGATGTGTTAATGCCCTATTCCCCACTGTATAGCTGTACAGCAATACTGGAGTTGGTATATATAGTTGGTTGTCGATGTTGTGGACACAGCCACCCTTATTGGGGTTATTGTTGTGTGTTTCCCCCCGCTTAGCCTGCTGTAATATTGTACAGTTTATATTAACAGGTTAAGTAGCTGTCAATCACACTATGTGTGGCTCTGCATCACCCCACACCCTCCAAAGTGGAGGGCTGTGCCCTGCATACCTATGTTTGCCAACTCCAGGATTGCACTACATTGGGGAAGGAGACATATACCCTGCCAGTACCATCGTCAACGACATTAAACTAGCAGACTGATTGTTTACTGATGCGATGTTTTGCCCATTTTGTCTTGGAGAAATTACATAGGCTAAAATGGGTGTACTGCAAAATTAAGTACATCCATGTGTACAGTATTCTGTTTGTATTGCATCAACACCAAAGCTTCTCTGTGTGTATTATACACAAGCATGTGGTGTGTGCCACCCAGTACACTTACCATTGTTCACAGTAGAAGGGCTGCTGACATCAGCCACCATGCACTCACCTGTATACACCCCTCAGACCTGTCAGCCATGTGGCACATGCAGCAACTGTTATATAGACCTGTTACTTGTGTTCAGATGTACCCAGGATATGACACAGTCAATGTGTCACCACAGTGTCATACCCCTTGTAGGAAACAACAGCAGACCAACATCCTGCTGACACATAGACACCTACAACACAAACTGAATATATTATGGAGACCATGATCAGTCAGTGTTAATAACAGCTATAATGCATCATGGCTGGACAGCTACACATCCTGACATGTAAGCATTAAACTTTCCTGCTGAAAACATGTTACACAGCATTACATTGCTACACCTTAGTACATTCACCCTGTGCATCAGAACCATAATAGCCTGTCCTTGTGTCAATGGTATGGATGACAGGGATGTGGCACAGGTATCATCATATGCACAGGGTGTGTCGTGGGTTTGCCAGAGACCTAGGCTGAGCCATTTGGTTGACATCATGTGTGTGTGTTAGGGGGTTTCATTATTAATTGGGCTGTGCAGATGTGGTGTTTGTAGGTATGGAGGTGCCCTAGCTGTGTTGATGATGTTTGTGTGTGTGTGTGTGTGTGTGTGTGTGTGTGTGTGTGTGTGTGTGTGTGTGTGTGCGCGTGTGTGTGTGCATGTATGAACACAGTTCTGCCATGTGGCTGCCCTATACAGGGGCTTGTTGACAGCTGCAGACTATACATGGCAGGGTGTGCAGTTTACCATCTCCAGTCACGGACATGAGGACTGTGCCTGCCAGGGGTTCCATGGGCACTACCAGGTACAAGGCCAAATATAGTACTCTCCCCCGATGATGAAAATGTCCGCTGGATCCAGGTCCCTCTTGGGACCAGCCAGGGCCACATGCATGTGGCTTGCTCTGTTGTGGTGTGAACAACACCCCCCCTGCAGTGCTGGTGCTGGTACTGCCACTACAGGAGTGTCTGTGACTTGTTGGATGGTTCACATAGACCTCCACCTGTTGGTGTTGCTGACCTGCGTCCACATGGCTGTTGCCCTACTGCCACCATATGCTCTAACACAGACATTACACGGTCGAGGATTCCCACCATCTCATCTAACTGTCTATCCAGGACCTCTGCCAAATAACGGTGGGCACCTGCACGATCATGGATGTTGTCAATAACAGCAGAATGAGTAGCCATCTGGAGCCTCAGACTCTGTCTGGTATAATGTTCCATACATGCCTGTGCCACCATGATGGCCAGAAACTTGTTTCTGGTGACACCTGCTGTGGCACTTCTGCCAGGGGCATGATGTCCAGCAGCCCTCCTACGAGCACCCCTGTGCATCTGCCTGTGTGATACCTTGCCGGTCATCTAGCTATGACTGCTGTGTACAGACACACTTGTCATAGTCACCACACTATCCTGTCCCATGCCACCACCCTGCAACTGTCCTTCATCTATGGCCACTGGTGATGGGGTATGCATAGGCAATGTGACTGTGTGTGGGCATGAGGTGGATAACAGTGGGATGTCAACTGATTGCACAGCTTCGACCCCTGACAACCTCGCCTGTGCCTCACCATACCTATGATCATTGTCAGAGTCTGTATGGACACTAACATCGGTTTGCCTGCAGGAGGGACCCTGACCCACCTATGAGGGGAAAACAAAAAACATACTTTAAGACATGTACGTCATTGCTTACCTCTACTCACACACACACACACCCACACACACCCACACACACCCACACACACACACACACACACACACACACACACACACACACACACACACACACACACACACACACACACACGCATGTACTGTGCACCATACCTCACAAGTGTACACACCATTGCTGAATGTGTATATGTGTGGCAGTTATGTTTGCTCTGTTGCTCACAGCCCCTATGTATTTGTCTGACACATACCTGGGATGACATGAGGAGAGATGTCAATAGCGAATGCCTGATGTCTGATTTGCAGATCTCATCATCAGCAGTGCATGTATGAATAATAAAATCCAGTTACACTGACAACCTTCAAAGCTTACTGTGGCTATGAGGAGTGTACACATGCTTATTGACATGTCAGCCTCTTCCCTGATATGGCATGGGGCCACAGTACTGCATATGTTAACATTACACACATCTGATATGTGACATATGCCCTGTGCAATCAAGTACAGTATCAAACAAATGTGTTAGTTGTGCAGATGCTGACTGAGATGCATACAATATGTAGGTTGCATAAGTGTACACACCCTTAACACAATGGTTTGTTGCAGCACCTGTTAAGTGAACTACAGCAGTCACTATTCCTGGAAGGGGTATACTAGCATGGCCCATCTTCACTTGCCATTATTTGGTCACTCCACCCTACAAATGTCCCCACAACTCTGCCAGATTGTAAGGTCAGCTCATGTGCACAGCACTGGAGGTTACACAGTGCCTTCACTATTGCTGTGGAGTCAGGATTATGTCTGGCACAATGCATGACCTTGACTGTGTTCAGATACAGACATTCTTAGTGGGCTTTGGATGTATGCTTCATTTCACTGTTGTGTTTCAGGATGACACCCCTCCCCATCCTCAGCCTTTTTGCAGATGTTTCACAACTATGGGCCACACATGAGTGTCATTTTGCAGTGTCCCAAATTCAGAACACCATGTCTACCGGCCTAGTTCCTGCTAATGAACAGCAAACCTAAAGGTGTACACTGGCACCAGCAAGGTACAGATGGGAATGGTGGGCCTGAGGTGGAGTGAGGTGTTGCTTGTGCAGCAAATGTATCTTTATTTATGCTGTCTGTAGGTCTCAGCCTTGGTCTCGGTACACCATTACACACTGTAACACATGCCTTTGGGAGACTTGATGTTATGCATATGCTACCTGTAGAGAGCCCTGGATGATGCTTCCTGTGGAACAACTCTGCCATCTGATTACCCTAACCCATAGGCCATACTTATGCAGATTCCAGGCAATTGTCGACACAGGTACTGTACAGGCACCACTTGCTACACATTCATGTAAGTTCCTCAGTGTTGCTGCATGTTTCTGGGCAGCCTCCATGACCAGTTTGCATCATGTGCTGTCATCTGTCTTGAATGGGCATCTGTTTATTTTCTACATTAATGTTGTCCCATACTTCATTGTCATACACATGCTTGTCTGCACTGTTTGCCATGGTATATGCAATGTGAGGTAAGGCTACGTCTCCCACTACTGAGTCCTACCTTTTGGATATGGGATCCATTCCATGGTTTGTAAGATGTGAGCAAGCCACAGCTGCCTCTGTTGCAGGTGAGTGGGCAAATGTCATGGACATTCTTCTTGGGCAGCAGACCATTACTTGGTGTGACATTGAGGACCTGTACTTGATGGAAGGTGAGTACTCAAGAAGAGTGAATGCTGTCAGTACCTCAAAAGCTGCTTCCATAATATGTTATTTGGAGTGTGTGCACCATATGCTTCCAGTGTTTGTTAAGGTATGTATTCCCCATATTTGTTGTCCTAACATAGGATTCCATTTTACACATTCATTGCTCATGTTAGGATCACATTACAGGTTGTAAAATTTGTGAAATGTGGTATTGTGATATGCCATTGTGTACATCTGTAACAGTTGCCATTGTAATAGTGGTATATACACTGTTGTAGCCACTGTATAAGGGTAATGTTTCAGACATGTCCCTACTGTAGGCCATTTGTTCCACCATTATGTTCATCTCTGTCCACACATCTTGCACTGACAGGCTGTTAGTTATACTGCAGGACTCTTACATACCCTTCAGATATGCCATCATGGTGACCACTGTGAAGCAGTGCAGTTAACAGCAACAATAAGTGAACATGTACAGCATGCATTATGGGTAGGTGTGTTAAATGTGTGCATGGCAAATACCATGGCCATAACATGGCCGGTGTATTGGCTAACCTGAACAAAAAAGCTCCATACTCACCAACTACAGGCTACTGTCCCAAAGGTAGAGCGGTGGGACCTACATAGTTGTGTGAGAGATGTGATGTCAGTAGCGACACCTGTGGCATTGGTACATGGTGGGAGTAGCATTTCAGTACATCAATACAAACCCACAATACTACAGATTATGCAAATGTGTTCATTACTACACTGCAGCAACAGACTATATTATCTGACATATGCATGAAGATACTTTACAGATGAAGATGGATAAGCAACAGTGGTCTACTAATGTGCCCTGGGCCTTACCTGCATGCTCCTCATCCATTGTGTGTGTAGCACCCACCTCCATAATGCTATCATCAGGTTCTTGACTTGTCTGGCAGGCAGGTACCCCAAGGGTGGTGAGGAGCTCCTCAGCATGTGTCAGTGAGGGCTGGATGACATAACCCCCCACCTGTGGCTAGCTGGCGGGCATGGCAGATGAGGTCAGTGCAATAATGTCGCACCTGCTCATAACTGCAGTTATGCAGGCCAACAACATTTACCCTGTGGACAAGCTCTTTCCACAAGGCAGTTCTCTCCTGCAGATCATGGGCCGTATGCCCAAATAGGGTTCTGTGGTGATGCACGAGGTAGTTGATTAGTATTTCATTCTTCTGTGGAGTATAAGCAGGGAGACACTCTCTTGACATGGTACCTGGAAGATATAAACAGGAAAAACAGATATGAGGACCTCATAATGCAAGAATATAATAGTTGTTAATTGATATCTCTCTCTTCCACCTACCATATCTGCAACAATAATCTGAACACGATCCCCATCTCCTGAGGTGATTCCACCCAAAGGTAGTGCAGTACCAGCAGACAAGGAGGTCCCAGGATAGGTCCCTGGCGTGCTGGGACCCGGTGCCACGCCAGATGAGGTGAGAGAGGTGGGTCCACTGTGACAGTCCTTCCAATATGTGCTATGGTGTTGCAGTTTTAAAACATATGTGGGTTAGTAATAGTCAACACAATCCAGGATTAGTTATAACAGCATGCATAGATATTCCCATGAACCCAAAACACCAGATTTGGAACAGTAGCATGGCAAACAGAACACATGCATATATGGAACCACAGTGGCCATTACAATGGCATGCAGGTTACATTGCTTGCAACAGGCCACCAATGATAGTATTTCAACATGGAACATTAATAGAAACACATTTCAATATTTATTGAATAGGACATATGTCCCAACAGTAGGTTTGGTGTAAACATACCCATTGATTTGTGTATTTAGATTATTGTTGCAGATATGGTAGGGGGGTGTCAATTAACAACTTGTATATCCTTGTAGTACTCACAACTTTAATGATCATTTCTCTAATCACTAAGGTACAGATATTATTACAATACCCTATGGCCTTGGTTTGGGCTGTGGTATGTTTGTACACAGTGTATACTTCAACTGTCTTATAGCTAAATCCTTACATTGCTTACCTGGTAGACCTGTGGAGGAAATGTTTGTTAACGCTACCTGAGTGTTTCTACACATATTCTCAGATTCAAAGTTAATATTATGCACATATCTCTCAATCTCATAATGCACACACTCCGGACAAAGCTTGACAACATGCTGGTACAAATACAGACATGTTTTGAATATTGCTGTCATAAAGTTGGGTTGCATGAGTGACAGGATTTGTTTTCATATACATTTTCTGAAGGTTTTGAGGTCTGAAAATCAAATACATGTCATTATTTTGTGACTACAACTCTGGGATCATCCAACTGATTTGCCAAGGGGACAGAGGAGCAGGCAGAAAATATGAGCCAATTATTTGGACATTCTAAAAAATCTGTACAGTTGAGAGGTATCATTATGCATACAGCTTACTACCACTACCAGGATTCAAACCATGGCTGTGCCTGCTACAAATGCAACAATTCAAGTCATAGTAGAGTGTGCTATTTGGTTTTAGCTGTCTACCTCTTCAGTGTTTTCTGTCTAAGTCTCTCTAGGTTGTACAATCTGACCTTGTAATTACAACAGTCTTACACAGACATTCCTACACATATTTTTATGTAGCACAGTATGAGAAATAGTGCTTGACACAACAGTACTATTCTGATATATGATGTTACTGCATGCTACATTTCAGGCCTTACTATACCAGAGTAAACACTACTAGTCCAGGATTTACATCTTTATTGGCAGAGACAGTTTTCTTATCTAACAGACCTGTGGAGGGAATGTTCGTTAACACTACCTGACTGTATCTACACATATTCCCAGATTCCAGTTAATATTATGCACATACCTCTCAGTCTCTTAATGCACACACTCTGGACAAAGCTTGACAACATGGGGGTACAAATTGGGACATGTTTTGAATATTGCTGTCATAAACTTGGAGAGTTGCATGAGGGACAGGATTTGTTTTCATATACATTTTCTGAAGGTTTTGAGGTCTGCAAATCAAATGTATGTCATTATTTTGTGACTACATTTCTGAGATCATCCCACTTATTTGCCAGGGGGACAGAGGAACAGGCAGAAAATATGAGCCAATTATCTGAACATTCTGAAAAATCTGTACAGTTGAGAGTATGCATACAGCTTACTATCACTCCCAGGATTCGAACCATGGCTGTGTCTGCTAAAAATAGAACAATTTAAGTCACAGTAGAGTGTTCTAATTGGATATTGCTGTCTATCTCTTCAGTGTTTTCTAAGACTCTCTTGGTTGTAAAATGTGATCTTCTACTTAACAACAGTCTTCTACAGATATTCCTAGACATTTTTTTATCTAGCACAGTGTGGGTAACAGTGGTTAATATAACATTACTATTCAGAGAATGCAACAATAAATGCCAGACAATACCAGAGTAAACACAACCAGTCCAGGATTTAGAGCTTTATTGCCAGGCAGTTACAGTTTTATTTAAATATGACCTATATGGGACTTCTTCTTCTTTTTCTTTCAGTTTTTCCCGGTTAGGGGTCGCCACAGCGAATCACCTGTCCTCTCATGATTGGCAGTGGAGTTTTACAGTGTTGAGTTCCACAGAAGGCAGACACTCACACTTAGGGCCAATTTAGAGTGTCCAATCCACCTACAGCATGTCTTTGGGATGTGGGAGGAAACCGGAGCACCCAGAGGAAACCCACATGACCACAGGGAGGACATGCAGACTCCACACAGAAGGCACCCCAGCTGAGGATCGAACCAGAGAACCTCTCGCTGTGAATGATCTATATTGGACTATTACTGTCATTGTCTGATTTATTCAGTACAACCCATATAACAGTTGTTATACTGCCAGATGACTTTCTACTACTTTATATTTATTTGGTATGACTACTACAAGCAGGATTGTTACTCACCAGCCTCGTGACACAGCCTTTGCAGCCTACTTGCATGAGCTTCCTAATTCACATCCCACTCAGCTGCAGCTGTAAAGGAAATAGAGACATATTTAGGCATACCTATCCATCATATGCACACACTGGACTTTAGTAACCAGTAATATTATGACTACTTGCACACTGCTGGAACATCACCCCTCTGCCTTGCTTCTTGGACCCACTCATCCAAGACCTCCCTCTTTCTCTGCTTCAAGTCAGCATAGTGGTGCCTGACCTGCTCACCAGTCCGAGGGATACCAGTGGCACCGGTGAAATCACAAGTGAGATGGTCCCAGACCTCCGCTTTATATTGGGAGCCCTGGTACTGGCCCTGTAGCAGTCTCTCATCATGTTTTTTTACCAGGAGTCCTACCATGACCTTGGACTCCTGTATGATCCAGTGCTGTGCCCTCTCTGACTCCAGCCATCCTGCCTACAGTGGGAAGCTGCAACCAGTTATGAGCTGTATTCCTGCCTGTGGGGTTTAAATATGGCCGATTTCCCACCCTTTGCTGTGATTGGATGGTTTTGGATATGTTGAGCTAAGCTAAGCTACAGGCAAACCTGCTTAGCTAAGGTTGGCATTGCTTAAAGGGACAGGTTCAGCACTGCTTACCAATGGGAAAATCCACCTAGCTGGGCTACTCATTGCTTAGCAGTCCTATTTACACAATGCTTACACTTAGCAAGCAGAGCTGTGCAATGCTTAGCACTGCTTATTTTTCATTTTATAGACTATCTGCTGTATGGCATTGATTCATCATTCATTACATATTATAAATTTGTTTACTGTCCCTGACATCCCCCCAATGTGCTTTCATTACATTTATTCATGTGTGACTATATTTACTGTATGGGGCACTTGTGTTTATATGGGGATATCCCAACTTTATTAAACTGACACCTCACATCTGAACCTAATGCAGTACTCCGGTTAACAAATATATGTTATTTAGTAGGTAATACTAAAAAAATTGTTTATGTACTGCTTTCACGTGTAAAAAGTGAATTGGTTACAGTGGGGATTAAAGCGGAAATGGCTGCTCACAAAGCTTACACTCTAACCACTACACTATTGCAATACTGTTTGTGTTGGATGTCTCTTGCTATTTAACTTCTTGTGCTGCTTAAGCTGGCCTAAGCATAGCTAAGCAACGGGCACACCCATGCAGCTATGCTTAAACCTTATCACATTTATAAAAAAAAAAAAAGTTTTGTTGTGTTGTTTTATCTATACCCTTCAGAATATCCCTGCTAATGCTAAACCTGTTATTTTATCAGCTTTCTGCTTTGTGGGACAATTGTTCTTTTTGACTTTGTCCGCATTACTTACTCTGACAGGTTGGGAGGTGTGCGCTATGTGCTTATGCTGCCTGTGTTATCCTAAATAACTTTTGGCTTGCTAGGGATGATTGTCCCTTATACCTTTGACCACTGATTTTTGTTTTCCTGACGTGTTGGGGGTGTTATGAGCATTCTTGCTCCTTTTTAACTGCCAAAAGGCAATTCTGGAGTGCAGGGGCATGTGAGAGCTCTGCCCTCAGACACATCCCCTGCACTCGTACTCAGCTTCATGTCCATTTAACAGCAAAGGCAGTGTGCCTTCATGAACATGCAAGGCGCTTTGGTGTGCTGTACGGGAACGGTCCCTGGCGGGCAGGAATAACTTATTCCTGCACAACTGCTTGCTGAATCCTGGGGGTTATTATCATAGGTGACTTTACCTACCCAACAGTAAAGTGGGGGATCTATACTACCAATGTTTGATATGCATAATAATTATTACATTTTATAAACAAGAATTCCCTGGAACAGATTGTATGTATGTATGAACACCTTTACAGCATTAATGGAATGAAACAGGAGAATGCCCTAGCAAGGCATATAGGTCAATGTCCTCAACACACTTTTAAATTAAGAGCAATTGATTGTATTATGCCTGATGGTAGGGGTGATCCAGAAATATTATTGTTGGAAAGATTAAAACTTTGGCAACTACGTACTAATGCCTACCATTACCCGGGGATGAATGAAGCATGCTCCATTTTTTGTGTATTAAAATTAAAAAGTTTATGTAGATAATGATTTATTTAAATAGGTTTCAGTCATATACTTGTTTGTTATAAAGCTTTTTTTTATGACATATTTGATGCTATTTCAGCTTGTTTATAAACATATGGGGATATGATTTTTGTAATAATAGAACTTATATTAGACTTGATTTGCACTATATGAGGGGTTAACTGAAAGAGAATGTCTTTTAAATTGCTGTGTTTTCATTTGTTCTTGGAACATCACATGATTTAGTGGTGAATGTATTTTATCAGAGGAAGTCTTGCAATTAAGCAAGATGAAATGCGCTTTATTAAATTGGTTCGTGAAGTAAGAAAAAAATTAAATTGGTTTGTGAAGTAGACCGGTGTAGTTTATCTGCAGTTTTCTTTTTGTATTCATCTCTATGTACCATGCCAGGTATCCCCCTCACTGGTCAAGTTAGATCACAAACAAATAGCCTTCTCCATTAAAATTTCTGAATCATTAGAAGCAAATTTCACAGAATTCAAAGACTTCAAATATACAAATCTCCTATATTTCTGTGATGAAGTTTCCAATCTGATTATAATGTTATCACCCAAAATGTTGATACTGCAAAGAGTTATGCTGACAAGCTCTACTCCCCTAAACAAATTTAATTCCCAGGTCCAGCGGTGGGTCCACTAAATGTATTAACTTGGAAGAGCCAAACAAAGGGGAAATTCAAAAGCAAATCAGCACAGTGTCCCACAAGCATTAATAAACTATATAATAAACAGAAGAAACTCAACGTTATAAAGCAGAATAAAATACATTTAAATTAAGGAGAACATTAATCAGCTAGTTAAGAAAGAAACAAAAAAAAATACATCAGAAAAATAAAAGCATCCCATTAACTCAAACTAGCTAAATCTCAAGACACGTACACATTCTTCTTTAGTTATGTCAGGAAAATAAGGAACAACAGTCAACATTGCTCAGAGCTTATTCATAATGGTAACTACTTTGATCCAATAGATATTGACAATATTCTGGCAAATAAACTTAGTGCCAGCTTCATCTCAGAGGCATCTTTTCTAAACTCACTTATCCAAGATGGAATCAAGTCCCAACCATTACAAAAGAACATGCACTAAATGTGATCTCCAAAATGAAGAACACCTCATCCATGGGGCCATACAACATATCTGACTGCCTTATACATAGCATTAAAGAAGAACTGGAAGACAGACTCTTCAGTCATATTAACCTGAGCCTAACAATGGGCTTTGTCCTACTGGTATGGCATACAGCTGGTGTGATGCTACTCCACAAGGGTGGACCCAGCACTGGACCTGGGAATTACAGACCTATTTGTCTAATTAGTCCTACATGCAGAATCATGGAATGTATCATAACTGACCTAAATTAACTATGATATCAACATTTTTACCAAAGTCAGACACCAGCAGTTCAGCTTTGTCAATGGTAGGTATTTGTTTATAAATCTAGTGAACTTCTTTGAGAAGATCACTCAGGCTTTAAACTGTGGGCAAGCTGAGCATACAGCATACCTTCACCTTGTATTCTATACCACATCACATGCAAATATAATAAATAAGCTGAAGGAGATCCAAATTAACCAATGCATGGTTAGGTAGATAGCCAGCTGGCATATGGACTCACACAGTAAGAGTATGGGGGCATCCTCCAAGACCATGAAGATGACCAATGGAGTCCCTCAGGGATCTACTGGAACTTCTTCTACTCAATATCTATTTCTGAGATCTCCATATGACAAATTAAGATCTCTGGTTAACAAAGGTTATGGATGATTGTAAGCTGGAAGTCATTGTCAAGTCCCCCTTTAACATACAGGCACTTCAACATGAGGTTACAGTTGGCAATAGCTAGTGTACAAAAAATAGGCTCAAACTTTATTCCCTAAGCAAACTCCAAATAATTTTTCCTCGGGTAGATTGTAAATGTTGGAGGTATGATGATGGAGAAGAGATAATTGGGAACATATGTTAGCAAACTGGTGTAACTAAGGAAATTAGTTTTGAGTTGTGATAGAATCTGAATTGCCTAGACAGAGTTTAAATCTGGTGGATGACAAAAAAAGCAATTAGTAGAAAACTGAACTCAAAGTCTAATCCAGCCATATTAGAAGTAGTGAATATAGTAACAGAGATAAAACAATTGGAAGTGGGTTCTTTAAAAAAGGTAGGAGCAAATTATATAGATAAAAGGGGAATTGTGGGAACAATACATACAGAATAATGTTTTGGAGGAACAGTGAGGTTTAAAGGAAGGCAGGAATTGAATGAGCTATGTAATGTTTGATTGACAGTGACTGTATGGAAGACTATATGTGATGTATAATGTTTGCAATTGAAAATATGTCAATATGGTCTGCTTTCTTTTATATAAAAGCATGATTGCCTATAAGAAACATCTAGATCCAGCTTATAGTATAGAAAACACACCACTTCAAAATGAGAAGGTAGTGAGGCACCTGAGTAGTTGGTGGATAGCTCAGTCTCTTTTGAGCATCATGCTGTAATGGCGGTTAGGAAGTCTTTTTCCTTAATCACCTCAAAGCAAAAGGTATTTCCTCAAAACCAATAGCAGTCCTGACTTCTAAATCTACTGCAGCAGTTCAATAAGATGAGATGGAGGAATAGATTTGTCACAGAGTGCCCACCCCTTCTTTAGAACAAACTTTCTCTTCAAGATAAGCAGTATGACACACTGTCTTCTTTTAAAAAGGAGCTGGACATCTGAATGGGCATTCATAAATTCACCCATGGTATAACTGTTCTGTCCCTCCTTAAAACAGTAGGCAAGGCATAATGGTGGGTACTAGCAAGCCAGAAATAGCCTTGTGGCTTAGTTGCTTTATAACTCCTAGGATGTTAAACACTATTATTATCTGACATCTCAAAGGTAACTATTATGCCTGCAGTTAAGGAGACCATTGAGGAGCCTAGCTTAATTTCCCAATAGCACCAAAGCTATGTCTAGTTAAGTGACTTGTCCAAGGTCACACAGTAGGCATATGAAGGCTGAGGGAATCAAACTTTGGGTCACAGGCAGCATCTCATTGAAAACTTCAGTCCTTTGTGGTAACTGTCAGACTACACATACTTAGAAGATGACATATTTACCAAATACTATAAGTCAATAATTTTTGGAAACATTTAAAAAATGCCTTTGTTATGCTTCTTTTAATCACCCTTGTGTAGATTTTAAACATATGTTAAGAAATAATAAACAAACAACTTGTAGTCAAGTAAATTCCAGTTTATTAAAAAACACTCATTTTTGTTCCATTGTCAGTGGTTCGGCTCATCTCTGGTCTGCTCCCCCTCATATTCGACATATTGACATTTCTTTTGTTGGTTGAATCTCTAGTTGGGGCGAAAATTATTCTGCATATATTGTGGATTATTAGATTGTGTAAGTGCAGGATATTGTCACTCATCTTCTATATCACTCTGACCGTGACTAATAGCAGCTGAAGATATCTCCCCTTCTGTTGTACCTAACTCTTTTAGGCCGACAAATCGGAAAGCTAGGTCTCGGGTACATTTTCAGGAAGGGTTAAATACAAAAGAATTTACCTGACTACAAGTTGTTTGTTTATTATCTACTTGATCTACGTTTGTCGTACTGTGGATATGTTAAGAAATGTTTATGTTTTCTCTTCAGTGTAACTGTGTTTTGTGATGTTGCTTCAAAAGTAGAGAACCTGTAAATAGGTGTTACTTATAGATTTTCAATAGTAACAAAAAAATGAAATGAAATAAAAACCTAAATGGTTTTATATATATATATATATATATATATATATATATATATATATATATATTTATCGAATCAGGTAAGTATGCACAGGACAAGTGAATACTTGTCCAATGGGGGGATTATGACATTTCTCCATTGTAGTGTAAGTCACAATAAACACAGTGGGCCAGATTCACGAAGGCTTGCACGGAGTCTAAGAGTAGTGTAAGCCGGCAGACAGCCAATATGTCTGCCGAGCAATCCAGCAACAACCGGCAGGGGCGTGCATGAGAGCTCCTAAAACTACTCTTGCACGGACAGTGTTATGCTATGCAAATAAGCTCATTTGCTGCTGAAAGCTATGCAAATGAGGTAAATTTGCAATCCAGGAAACACTACCCTGTCCGTGGAAGGGTAGAGTTATTTGCAGAAATGTACTCCGTTGGTAACGGAGTACCGTTCTGCAAATAGCAAAACGGAGCTATGACAGCTCCACATAAAGGATGCATCCAGTTGAGGAAGCATGCCAATGGCCAAATATAAGGCCATTGGCATTTTGATCTGTTGAAAATTAATAAAAATCAATTTTTTTCCCCGATCCCCGATGTTTAAGCGTAGCGCAGTGCTGCACAAACGTGCGGCGATTTAAAAACCATAAAATAAAAAAAAAAAAAAAGCCAAAAATAGGCATTCTTATTAAAAATATTCTTCTGCCATGCAGGTGAATGGCAGGCTGAAGACAACATGGCTACTGAGTAGTGGTTGCTAAGGGGGGAAGCTCAGTTTGAGAGATGTTACCAAGCATTAGTAGGCAATCCTATGCAAATGAGGATAAGGATAGCGAATCCCAATTTTCCCTGGCATGTGAGCCATGTCCCTAGAGTGTAAGTGTAGGAGTAGGGGAGTAGTAGAGTAGAAGATAGGTGACATCATGAGGGGGTATGTATGAAAGACTGTAAGCTCATTGGAGCAGAGTGGCTTGTGTTTGCTGTGAGTTACTCAGGATTGGAAGAGGTGTGTCTACAGTTGTCTTAACTGAAACCCAGAAACCGAAGGTGTACGCCGTGGATATCACTGAATTTTCTTGCAAACGTGCTTACACCATGTGGGTACGTGTGCGCGCCTGTAAACCCGTCTAAGCCTGTGTAAGCCTGTGTGCATGCATGTGCACTCGTGTGCGCGTGTTTGCGCTTGTTTGCCCAGCGCTGCCCCCTGTGGAAACAGAAAGGGAAAAGGAAGGAAAAGAAGTAGTAGGAAGTTAACCAAGGAGAACTAGCAGAGCTGCCAGGTGAAATCAATCAGAATCAGCCAATTACACAGGCAATACACTAGCCCAGCCCAGCACTTAAAACTCTGCAAACAACATTCCCCCATGTTTTTCTCAGAAACACTGCAACACTGCAGTATACAAAGAGAGTGAAAACTTAAAAAGCTTAACTCAGACAAAAAAATGTTAGGGGCTACCATTGCTATTATAAGGCAACGTGCAAGATGCTGAGGGTGGTGTCATTGCGAATGCTGCTGAGCAACCCACAGTGAGGAGATGGAGAAGAGTGTATAGACCCAGGGTAACCTACCAGGGACTACATGAGCTGGAGATAGTGGAGCACTATAGAGTGGACAGAGACCTCCTGCAGCAAATTGTTGAGCTGTGCAGGCCACGCCTCACACACCGAACCAACAGAGAGGAACCCATCCCAGTGGAAACCAAGGTATGTGTTGGCCTAAGAATACTAGCAATAGGTACCTTCCAGAGACCAACTGGTGATATGATGGGGATTTCACAGGCATCAGCATTCAGGGTACTGCACTATAGGTACATAGGTTCATAGGTTGGTACTAGGCTATCGGCCCTAAGGCCTATGCAATCCTAGCCATAACAATTCCCTGGAAATTTTTTCCCACAATATTTACTTCTCTGGGCCCCTGTCTAGCAGGGTGACTGACATGATCCCCAGGATGAATTTCCTATCTCCCATCCAATCATCAAGGTTCCTTTTAAAGAGGGCCAATGAGGTGCTCTGCTTGATATGTATGGGCAGTCTATTCCAGAGTATGGGGAGTCTCTGGGTCAGGAACCTATCCCTCCAGCATGTTTTGTTCATTGTGATGATAAGGTTTAGATCCATGGAGCATGTGGCTCTGAGGGATTGGGATTTCTTTAAGTGGAGCATGTCCAATAGCTCAGGGTTTGACATGGCCTTGTATGTTAAGCAGAGATCACCTCTGAGTAGACGATATGCCACAGAGTATAGTTGGAGATTTTTTAGATGGTCAGCATATGGCATCTGCTTTAGGCCTGTGATTCTTTTAGTGAGGTATTTCTGTGGCCTTTCCAGCTGTTGCAGATGTCTTGTGAGTTACATACCAAATGGGGCATTATACTCTATAATGGGTCTAATGAGGGATGAGTACAGTGGGATAATGACCTCCTTTTTTCTGGATGAAAAGCCGTTAGTGATGAGGTGTGCCATGTAGAAGGATTTCCTGACTGTTGTGGCGATGTGGTTATCGAAAGTGAGACCACTGTTCACTTGTGTCCCTAAGTCTCTCATCACACTTGTGATGTTTAGAGTCTTGCCACCTATGTGGTAGTTCATGGGTACATGTTTTTTTCCAAAAGGGTTGACTATACATTTCTTGGCATTAAGCTTGAGCCCATGGCTCTGGCACCAGGCATCTGTTTCTTTAAGGTCCTTTTGTAGAATATCCACATCATTTGGGGATTCAATAATGGCTCCCAGTTTGCAGTCATCTGCAAACTTTGTTAGCCAGAGTCCCTTAGTGTTGGCCTGTACTTCAGAGAAGTAGATGCCAAACAAGAGTGGCCCCAGGACTGAACCCTGAGGTACTCCACTTGTCACTTGTCTGGAGCTGGATTTGGAGTCAGCTACTTTTATAGTCTGGGTTCTGTCAGTAAGCCAGTTGGCAACCCATCGAGTGACGTAGGGATTTATGCCCAGCTTAGTAAGTTTATCTATGATTCCAGAGTGGGTGGTGGTGTTGAAGGCCTTGGCGAGGTCCAGATAGGCTGTGTGGACCTCCTTACCCTCGTCCACAGCTCTGGAGACCAATTCAAAGAAGTCAATCAGATTCAGGAGACAAGATCGGCCCTTCACAAACCCAAACTGGGTGGGGTCCAGTGTCTGGAGGTTGCCAATGTCTTCGTTTATAAGTTCCATGATAATGCATTCCATGTCCTTGCAGATCAGGCTTGTCAGACTGATGGGAAGGTAGTTCCCGGGATCCAAGGTGGATCCTCCCTTGTGGATCGGGATAACTGTAGCTGTGCGCCACTCAGTGGGCATGAAGCCTGAGGTGAGGCTATGATTAAACATGACACTTAGGTGGGGTGCCAGTTCATTTTGTAGTTCATGTAGTACACAGCCTGGGATGTCATCTGGTCCCATGCATGCTGTATTCTTAGCTTTAGAGAGTGCTGTTTCTACTTGTGTGGCTGTGATTACAAGACCTTGGCAATCTTTTGGTATTGAGATGGGCCCTTTAGGGGGTGAGAGCAGAGTGAAGTTGGCACTAAATCGATCTGCCAGGGTATTGGCAATATCCTTGGGATCAGTATATTTAATGCCATTCTGTTGTAGCTCAGAGCAGATCTGAGCATTGCCATTTAGATTCTTGACATAACTATAGAATGCCTTGTGGTTGTCTTTGGAATCTTTGGCAATTTTATTTTCATAACTAGCATTTGAGGATTTTATGAGGGATCTCAGCTTCTTACTGAGGCTGGTGAGGGAGTTTTTTGCATCCTGGGATTTTCCTCTTTTCTGCAACAGTTTCTTCCTTCTGTTGTATAGTTTGTTTATAGCAGGGGACCACCAGATTGGCTTCCTTTTTTTGGAGAAGAGCATCTTATTTCTATTTGGGATGGCACGATTCATGCACAAGTGGATGTGCTCGTACAGTGCCTTAGTGTAGGATTCTGCAGTCGAACTTCCAGATCCCGTGTGTGTGGGTGTTGTGAAGTTTGTCACTTCTGACTTCAGTAGCATGAAGTTGGCTTTGGAGAAGTTTTTTAAGGAGGTTTCCTTACTGGAGGGTGGGGGTGGGATGTGGATGTCAAGGGTGATTTGCTTATGGTCAGACCTGACCAATGAGGGGGTGACCACTGGTGTGGAGCATCTATCTCCCATGTTGGTAATGACCAGGTCTAGGATATTGGAGCCCCTGGTGGGGCAATGGATTAGTTGATCCAGGGCGTTGGAATTTATGAATTCCAAGAACCGTTGGGAAAAGGAGTTGTTACCCGAGTAGTTTTCCCAATTAATGGCAGGGTAGTTGAAATCACCTAGTATTAGGGTGTTTGGTTGTATCTTAATATTTTCCAGTATGTTTAGGAAGGTGTAGTGAGAATCTTGGGGTATGGTGGGGGATCTGTAGCAAGGAACAGTTTTGATTGCAGTCTTACCTAGTGTTAGTTGCACCTGGAGAATTTCAGATGCATTGTGTTGGGCAACTAGCCTGGAGGTGTGAATATCCTTGGTGAATATGGACACTCCTCCACCTTTATTGTTTCGGTCTTGGTTTTGTGGCTGAAAAGTGTGGTAAGAATTGTAGCCTGGTATTGCAGGGGTGCTCTCTGGAGCCTTGAACCAGGTCTCATTCACTGCACAGATATCGACGTTCTCCATTTTTAGGAGTGCCTCGAGAGAGTGCATTTTGAGGTTTAGATTTCTAGCATTGAGTAGCATTACCTTCAGATTTTGCATGCTTGTATCTGTTACAGTGGCGGTTTTATCCTTTGAACCTTGCCTAAAAAAACAGTTCCTGAATGCCATGTCAGCACATGTCGGTGATCATGTATATTTCCCCAATTCCCATGAGGCATTGGCCAGCAATATGCATCTCTTCCAGCAAATAGCGGAATACCCTGAGGTAGTGGGTGCAATTGACTGCACACACATACACATCAAAGCACCAGCCGGTGAGCAGGGTAGAGCCTACATCAACCACAAGGGCTTCCCCTCCATCAACTGCCAGGTCACATGCGATGCCCAGGGCATAATACTGAATGTGTGTGCTGGCTGCCCTGGAAGCTACCACGATTCCCATATCTGGCATCTGACGCAGCTGTACCAGACATTTGCCAATGGGGACATCCCTGACAGTCACCTAGTGGGGGATGCTGGATACGCACTGGAGCCGTGGCTGATGACACCCATCAGAAATGCACACACACCTGAACAATAACTCCATAATGAGGCACACGCACAAACACGAAATGTAATCGAGCATGTGTTTGGAATGCTCAAGTCATGGTTCCAGTGCCTGGACACATCTGGTGGAGCCTTGCAGTACTCACCAACTACATGTACCCAAATTGTCATGGTATGTGCCATGCTACACAATATGATCCTGCGAAAACAGCTGCAGCAGGAACAGCAAGGGGCAGGGCCAAACAGCCCTCCACCATTGCCAAGGCCATCACAGGCACAGCGTGACTCAGAGGAGGAACAACCTGAGCCTGCCCCAGTAGGCAGAAGGAGGCATGCTTTGGCAAAGAGGCAATGCATAGCACATACACTGGCTCAGTAGGAACTCTGGAAATGATACCTCTCTTTGACTTCCACATAAAATGAAAGGGATGCCTAACTTGGCACTACATGTTTTCAAACATGTATAGGGAGTGTACTATGTGCATCTGACATAGGCAGCCCTGCAGCACCACCTGAGGCACGATTGCCATGTTTTAAGCAATATAAAGCAGTGCTAAGCAGCTTTTACCACTATTTTGTATATGGAAACAAAATTGCCCGCGCTAACTAGCGCAACGTCGGGTAACGTTGAGCAATGTTGGGCAAGGTCGGGCAAAGTTGAGCAAAGTCAGGTAAACATGCTCATATTTGCTGTACTGTTCCTTAAGCAGTCTGGTCCACCCAGCATGAAAATAAAAAGCAGTGATAGGGTTCGAACCCAGGCTACTGTGCACTATAGTCACAGTATTGAATCACTAAGCCATGACAGCATTACACTGGCACAGACACAGCAGGACAATTGTACACTAATGCAAACACAAAGAAATGCTGTATCATGACCCTAAAGAGGCATATGGGAAACCTCCCCCACAGGCCTATGCAGACAGAGAACAGCAGCCCAGGTGGTGTGATGTGGTCTGGGTACTCTATGAAGACTCAATCTAATATACGTGACATTGGATGCTCAGACCTGTAGTACAGTAGTATGCCTCAAGCCAGTACAATAGGCAACAGTACAGACTGAAATGGTGTGCCTTACATAGCAGTGCAGGCCTAGCAAATGTGTACAAGTGTCAGGTGAACCCCTCATCCTATGTACACCCACAGTAACAATCAGGTGTGCCTCCGGACAGAAATGTACAAAGAATAGCTGTCCCCAACTGTATGTAGAAATGTTGATAAGTCTATGCAAAGTGTTTCATGGAAGCCCTGCAGGCACAGCATGATCCCTGTTGAGTTATGACACAAAGTTGAGCCCTGCAGTAAAAATACAACTTGATTTTCCACACACATATAGTATAAATGTGTATATCGGGCATGCTCACACACTTCAACAAATGTAGTAGATTTCATTCAGCAACACACTGAAAGGTCATACTGGGCATGCTCACACACTTAGGCCATGTCTGAATACAGCAGTGGGCCACAGATATCTGGCAGTTGCATGTTTCACCCCAGGAACCTGTCACTATTCACCAATCCTGCCTTGTGCACACAGTTATATGAAAACAGACACATATAATATATTGGAACCCTGTCATAATCAAACTATGTACCACAAGTACTTAAGTTGTTCACAAAAAGTGAAAAAGCAAAGAAGATCAATAAACCTGCAATCAGTATCATCAACCAACAATGTGCACTCCAGATATTATCCAATCTATGTTCTGGCAAAAGAATCTGTGAATGAGTCCATAGAGAACCATGACACTTCCTTCCGCTATGTCATAAATAGAAATGTACACTCATATATATCCTGAGTCAGTGCAAACTGTAAACGACTGACATTGCCAACATCCTGTCAGACAGGCCCATACATACATACCAGCCTCTCACTGACAAAAGGCCCTATCATCATACCTGGAGATTGTGAAAGCACAGATATCACATATAGAATGGGTAAACAGCTCCTTCCAAACCTGAAAACACGGCATCTATGGGATTACATTGTTTCCCTAGCTGTGTCCTAAGTGAACTCCAGAACAAACAGAGCCTGCACCTGAACAGTCTGTTGAGACTCACCCTCTGTACAGGATATGAAACTGTTGAATGTGTTACAGCAATGTTTGACACACTCCACAAGTGTTGGTGCACAACAGAACATGGGAACTATTGTCTTATAAGCCTATTAAGTCTGATCTGCAAGGACATGGAATCCATCATGATGGAACTCATAAACTGAGCTATTGGGAGCCTACAAACACCCAACCCTACCAATTACGGTTTGGTCATGAGCAGAACATGGTTCCCAAACGTGCTAGACTGTTTACAAGGCAGTCACCCAGGACATACATCAACGAAATGAGCTACACACGTCCCACATAGACCTTGAAAAGCCCTTTGCCAACATCCCAGACACATGTCGTATCCACAAAATCAACAACCTGTGCATAAATATGTCTGTCATCTGATGGATTGCCAACTGGGGCACAGATAGATCACACAAGGTAAGAGTTGTGGTCTCCTGTACAAGCTGGTAACAACTGCTGTCCCCCATGGCTCAGTCCTGGGACCCCTCCTGTCTGGTGTATACTTTTCAGAAATACAGTCAAACACACGAGGGCTATGTTTAGCAAAGTTTGTGGATGACTGCCAAAAAGTTGTCATAATCGATGTTTGGGACAACAGAGACATCCTTAAAAAGGGTCTGAGTCAGACAGATGTGGTGTCAAAAGTATGTCCTTGAGCTACAGTCATACAAATACCACAAAGGTGCGAACACCCTAAATATGGAGGTGATAATAAGGGATCTATGGACAAATGTGGATAGTCATCTCTACTTTTAGAAACACATTCAACAAGGTCAGAAAATCATGCTATGTGTTCCCACAAATTGCCAAGGTCTTTGCATGTAGGTCAAAGGAGGTTCCCTCTACTCATCAGTCATCAGACCCATCAGAGAGTACCACAACACACCTGCGATGAATCTGACTAGGCACCTTCAGCAGCTGGAAAGACCAATGAAGTACCTCAAAAGGAGGATTACTGGCCTCAAACAGTTGCCCCATGCAACAAGACTGAATTTAACTCAATCTGTACTCTGTTGCATACTGTCTACTCATGAGATCTCTGCTCAACAGACAGGTCCATGTCCATGTCAGTGTTAACCTTGCCCCCCTCTCACCCATAAAAGAGCACATCTCTATAATGGAAGACTGCAAAGTTGCTGTCATCACGGCTGCACAGGTAAAAAACACTGTCCAAAGCCAGTATCACAGCATCCATGGGACCAGATAACTTTCCAGGCTGTGTTCTACACAAACTACAGAACGAACAGGCACCACACTGACATACCATGTTCAGTCATAGCCTCACCTCAGACTTTGTGCCTGCTGAATGGTGCACAGCAACGGTTATCCCACTACACAAGGGTGGAGACACCACTGAACCCAGGAACTAGCGCCACATTAGCCTGATGAGCCTGCTCTGCAAGGCCATGAAATGTATCATCATACAACTTATAAAAAAAGACATTGGTAATCTCCAAACTCTGGACCACAACCATGTTGGGTTTGTAAAATGCAGATCATGTCTCCTAAACCTGATAGATGACATTGAAGCAGTCACCAGAACCGTAGACAAGGGTAAGGTGTTTCGCACAGTCTATGTAGATCTTGCCATGGCTTTCAACACCATCCCACACTCTGGAATTATAGATAAACCCACTAAACTAGGTATAAATTGCTATGTCACAAGATGGGTTGCCAACTGGCTTACTGACAGAACACACACTGTGAAAGTAGCAGACTCCATGTATAACTTTGTACCAGTGACGAGTGCAGTACCACAGGGCCCAGTCCTGGGTCCTGTCCTGTTTTGTATCTACTTCCTTGAAGTAAACTTTAACATGGAAAGTCTGTGGCTAATGAAATTTCCAGATGACTGCAAACTAGGAGACATAATTGTAAATACTAAAGATGTGGACATCCTACAAAAGGACCTCACTAAGACAGATGGCTGGTGTCAAAGCCATGGGCTCAAGCTCAATGCCAAAAAGTGCATTGTCATCCCCTTTGGTAAAAACTCTGTAGCCATGAACTATAACATAGGCAGTAGTATTATTAATACTGAAAGTGTGATACGAGACCTTGGGTCACAGGTGGACAGTGGACACACTTGTGATAATGACATCCCCACAGTAGTCAGGAAATCCTTCTATGTGGCACACCTCATCACAAAAGGTGTCTCATGCAGAATAGAAGAGGACATTGTTCCCCTCTACTCATCACTCACTAGATCCATAATGGAGTACAACGCCCCTTTTGCTATGTACCTCACAAGACATGTACAACAACTGGAAAGCCTGCAATACCTCACAAAGAGCATTAGCAGCCAGAAATACATGCCATACACAGACAATCTCAAAATGCTCCAGCTGTACTCTCTTGCATATCGCCTACTCAGAGGTGATCTCTGCCTAACATACAAAGCTATGTCAAACACAGAGCTGTTGGACATGCTCCACGTAAAACACTCACAATTCCTCTGATCTTCGGCCCCAAAACCACGAGTGAAATACAAAAGGAAGGGGTGTATCCATTTACCTTATGGATACCTACACCTTCAGGTTAGTGGCACAGCATGAGGCGTTGGAGACCATGCAAGTGCAACTAACATTGGGCAAAGCTTCTTATCAGATTGTAGCCTGCTACAGATCAACTACCTTGTCTCAGGAACCTCACTCAGTATTCCTGAGAACAGTGGAAAATATAAAGGTCCTATCAAACACCATTATATGAGGAGATTACAACTACCCAAACATTGAGTGGGAGAATTACTTGTGTACAACATCCTTTGCCCAATGTTTCCTAGAGTTTAAAAACTCAAATGCCCAGGAACAGCTGGTCACCATGCCCACTAGAGGTGACAACATACTGGACCTGATCATCACCAACATAGGGTACCAGTGTTCCATGACAGAGATAAATCCCTCGTTGGTAATATCAGATCATAACATAATCACACTGGACATTCACATCCCACCACCCCAGTCAAGGAAGCCACTGTGAAGACATTTTCAAAAGCAAACTGCACACTTCCCAACACCAAAGTGGAAAGTTCCAAAGCCCCCTTGCTATAGGATAATGCTATACAATCTGCCGAATCATTTACAAGTGCATTCTATGCGCATCTACAGAGATGCAGGGATCGAGACATGCCAAATAAAACCAAGATGCACTCCTCCAAAAATAAGAAACCAATCTGGTGGTCATTGCCCATAAAAAAGCTATACAACAGAAGGAGGAAACGAACACATGATAGAGCAAACTTCATAAAAGGAAAGGCATCACTGATCATTATTAGGAAGGCACAATGATCACTCATAAAATAATCCAAGGCCAGTTTCTAAAGACAAATTGCCAAGGAATGTAAGAATAACAACCACAAAGCCTTCATTAGCTATACCAAACATTTAGGTGGCAACTTCCAAATATGCTGTCAGCTACTGACAAATGGCAAGAAATACACTGAACCAACTTACATTTCCCACATCCTGGGGGACAGGTTCAGTGCAAACTCCACCACCATCACCCTCAAAAGGGCCTGTGTCCATCCCAGAAGAATGCAGAGCCCCAGACTTCATGGACATGCAGGTAAAGATAGCCCTCTCCAAAGCTAAGAACACAGCATCAATGGGACAGGATGGTGTTCCAGGCTGCATCTTACACCAGCCCCAAAAGGAACTACACCCTCATCTACATTCACTGTCCAGACTCAACCTTACCACAGGCTATGTACCTAAAGAATGGCATACACCAACAGTCATCCAGCTCCACAAAGGGGATGCCACAACAGAACCTGGAAACCATTGCCCTATAGGTCTACTCAGCCTGGTCTGCAAAGCTATGGAGCAAATTATCATGGAACCCATAAACAGAGACATCGGGGACCTCCAGACACTGGATTCTACCCAACTTGGATTTGTTAAAGGCAGATCCTGCCTCCTAAACCTAGTTGACTCATTTGAAACAGTCACCAAGGACATAGATGGAGGTGAAAGTAGTCCACACAGCCCACCTGGACCTCACTAAGGACTTCCAACACCATTCCCCACTCTGTCATCATGGACAAGCTTACCAGCTTGAACATTAACAGCTATGTCACAGGATGGGGGGGGGAAACTGGCTCACAGATCAAATACACAAGTTCAGAGTTGCGGGTGCCATGTCCGACTATAAACCAGTCACAAATGGCATCCCACATGTCTTGGTCCTGGGACACCACCTGTTCAGTAGATACTGCCCAGAGGTACAGGCAAGCACGGGAGGAGTATGGCTGAACAGGTTTGCAGATGACTGCTAACTGTGGTCCATAATTGACTCTATGGCTGACACAGACATCTTCCAGTAGGGTCTTACAGAGACAGATACCTGGTGTCAAAACAATGCCCTCAAGCAGAATGCCAAAGAATGCATAGTCATCCCCTTTGGATAAAACAAAGTGCACACAAATTACCACATAGGCGGTAATCCAGTATGTACGGAGAAAGTAATTATGGCCCCGAGGACCCAGGGAGATAGTAAACTCTCCTTTGATGATCACATGGCCAAATTGTTTAGAAATTCCTTCTATGTAGCCCACCTAATGTCACCTAATGTAGCTCACTTTGTCTAGGCTGATGATGTCACCATCCTATAAATAAACCTGTGGGAAAAGGAGCTCCCACTAATGTGTGTAGGACATCGTGTTAATAATTACTCCTCTAGTATCATAAAGTAGCTAGGTAGGGGTTTGAATCTTGCACTTGACACCTGTGTGTGTGTGATCATCTTGGAGAGAAGCAACATTTTTGGAGAGTAGTAAAACACCTTAAAAGTGGTATAATTATCTTTGTCAAGACTGATGATGTCACCATCCTTCAAATATACCTGTGGAAAAAAGAACTCCCAGTAATGTGTATAGCATGTTGTGTTACTGTGTACTCCTCTAATGTCGTAAAGTAGTTAGATAGGGGTTTGAATCCTGTACTTGACAACTGTGTGTATGTTTGTGTGTGATCTCCTTAGAGAGGCGCAACCTTTTTGGAGAGTAGTAAAACACCTTAAAAGTGGTATAGTTATCCTTGTGAAATCTGATGATGTCACCATCCTACAAATATACCTGTGGAAAGGAAAATTTCCAATAATGTGTATAGCATGTCGTGTTAATGTGTACTGCGCTATTATCATACAGTAGTTAGACAGAGGGTTTGAATCCTGCACTTGGTGAGTGTATGTGTGTGACACTGTTGGTCAATGTGTTGTGGGTTTTGCTTTTACTACTGTATGACATATCAATATGACAACAGTATGTGCATTGCACATGTCAGGTAGCTGTGTGGCAAATACATATATGTACATGTGACCTCAATTATTTCATAGGTGGGAACCCTGCTTTCTCCATGAACACATCTGTCATCTTTGCCAGAGTGTGCTGCCACTTTCCAGACCTTAGGTCACATCTGTATTCTTGTGACAAGCCCAGCCACTGCAGTGACCCTGGCCTAGGTCATCCATGTCACACACACTCAATACGGTTTCTATTGAATAGTGTGAGTGAGGGTTTATGGCTGAGGTATATTTCAGACCTGTTCAAACAAAGCAAAGTCTGTCAATGATGGCTATTCATTATAGGTGTACAACAGCCTTTGCGGATATGCATGCAGACCCCTTATTGCTTATGTGATCCACCGAGGGATTTCAAAATACCTTTGGAAATGTGATTACCAAAGGAGAGATGACGTAACACTTGGCTGCATGTACACATCGGTACCTGTTCAACATGTTGGTGGCTACTACCTATGTGGTACTGTGGGGATACTATGTTTTGTAAAGGTGGATGACTATGCTTTAGTTGGCTTATAGCTTTACAGCATGGGTTTGACAACAGGTATCTGTCTGTATGATACCCTTGTGGAGGATGTGTGGCTGATCTGGAGAATGCATTATAGTCCACAGTATGCATTTCCAGATGTGGATGGACATATCCCTACTGTGATTGCTTGTACCTAAGAGAGCTATATGCCAAACAGGAGTGGTCTCAGGAATGGGTGCAGGTGAATACCACTGGTTACTGGCATAGTATAGTACCTGAAGGATCCAAATGTTACTGTGTGTCCTACATCTGTGTGTCAGTTGTCAAGACATCATCTAACGATTGTTTATGGTCAGGCTGTTCAGGTTATGTATACTACCAGAATGCAAAACAATGACAGATAGTAACAGTATCACCCACAGCTCAGTGTCAAACCATGTCATGCACACATGTGTACTCAAGTTCCACAATGTGTGTAGTACAATGCATACTGGTCACCAATAGAAACTATGGAGTGTTACTGTGTAATACAGGGCATGTCACCCTGCCCATGTGTCCACTATGCACGTACATGCAGACAGTGCACCTCCACCATGTTCACAAATGTACACCTGCAAATCTGTGCTAAACACATCCCACATGTACTGTCCACTCTCTAACACATGCTGCCAGTACTACACACATCAGCCAAGTGGCACGTGGGTGGACAATATACTATTGAAACTAACACTGGTGTAAGCAATACTACATTGACAATCATAGTTTTAATGCATCATGCCTGCTCAGCTACACCTTCAAGGATATCATTACACTTTACTGCTGACAACATGCTAACATTGCTATACTGCTATAATGTCACCCTGTGCATCAGCACCATGGTAGCCTGTTCCTGCATCAATGTTACAGATGACAGGAGGTGGCACAGGTTTCATCATATGCACAGGGTGTGTTGTTGGTTTGCTAGAGGCCTACATTGAGCCATACAATCGACATGTATGTGTGTGTGTGTGTGTGTGTGTGTGTGTGTGTGTGTGTGTGTGTGTGTGTGTGTGTGTGTGAGGGCCAAGAGTACTGCTATGGGCCAATGTTGATGTAATTTGTGCGGGTATGTGTTAGCCCTAAGTGTCTGGTTTATGTGTGTGTGTGTCTGCATGCACACAGTTCCACCATGTGGCTGCCATATACGGGGATTTGTGGGACAGCCACAGACTGTACCTGCCAGGCTTTACAGATCACCTTCTCTGGCCACTGATACAGTACCTGTGCCTGGCAGGTGTGCTACTGACAGTATCAGGTACTAAGCCAGATTGGGTACTATCCTCAGAGGTGGACAGATGTACACTGGACCCAGGTCCCGTGCTGGGACTGTCCAGAGCCACGTGCACATGGTCTTCTAGGACGGTCTATGGACAGCTCACTTCCAACATTGCTGGGGCTGGTACTGGTACTATGGTAGTGGCTGTGACTTGAGGGACATCCACTGTGACTGCCAGCTGCTGATGTTGCTGGCATACGTCCATGTTGACGTCTCAACTGTCCCGCACTGTCCTGACACATGGACATGACATTGCGGAGGGCATCTAATGTCTCACTCCAACGTCTATCAGTGACCTCAGTGTAATTATGGATGGCACCTGCTAGGTCACAGATACTGTCAATTACAGCAGTGTTATGTGCCCTCTGTGCCCTTAGTCCCTGTCTGGTGTACCGTTCCATACATACCTATGCCTCCAAGACAGCCTGGAACATGCGTGAGGTTGTAAGACCTGTGGCACATCTGCCAGGGGCATGATGAGCAGTAGTGCTCCAATGAGAACCCCTGGACATCTGCCTATGTGGTACCGTTCCAGACATCTGGGTATGGCTGCAATGTCGGGATGCATGTGCCATAGATACCACACTGTCCTGGCCAATGCCGACTGTACACTGTCCCTCAGCTAACGGCATTGGTGATGGATGTATTGGCAGTATGACTGTGTGCATAGATGGGGTGGACACTTGTGTACTGTCGATTGTTGGCCCAACGACAGACCCTGGCAAACATGCCTGTGCCTCAACACACCTATCCTCATTATCACTATTTGGCTCAGTGACATCAGGTTCCCTGCTGCAGTGAACCAGCCCAACCTCAGCACCTGTGAGAGGAAGACAGGAAACACACTTTACGACCTGTACACGATGTCGGAACACATGCACACATGCACACAAATACACCCCTCACTAAAGCAGGCACACACACACACACACACACACACACACACACACACACACACACACACACACACACACACACACACACACACACACACACACACACACACACACACACACACACACACACACACACACACCACCAGCAATCCAGAACATACTCAATAGCGGTTGATGGTGGGGTACAGTATCACAAGCCAAACAGTCATATCACATGTGTCAGCATGCAGGACGTGTGTTGCTCAACAGCATGCAGTGCGAGTGTAGACAGCCCTTGATAATAACAGTATACATGGCTTAGATGCATGTGTGTTGTTATTCGGTGATTGGCCTCACCCTGGAACGCAATGTGTACATGGACACAACATTGCTGTCAAGTATTAAAAGCTCTGCAATGTCCTGTGCACCATCACTCACAGGTATACATACCATGGCTGGATGTGTATCTGTGTGTCACATAGATATCCATTTCTGATTAGAGTGTCTGTGTCTTTAGCAGATAATTGTGGACACAGGTTTAACACATGCATGCTATGTATACACACAGGATGAGTGGTGCATGTATACCTGATGGAATACCATTGCTCAACATAGCCATTGTACAGTGGTTATGGTGAGTGTAGGACATATTGTGGACATGCCAGTGCCAGCCATGACATGGCATGCTACAACACAACTGCAACATTAAACATCACACATACTCAATGTGTGTCATGTGACTCAAAAGCATTACAAGACACATATGTGTCACTTTGTATAAATGGTGATTGCTATGCATATTGTGCATAGGTGCATATGTTTGCACACACACGACATTGAGGTGCATAGCAATGAATGCTATGTGTAGTACTGTGGTTACTGTAACTGGATGGGGTGCAGTACCATGAGTCACCATCATGCAGCATCATGTGGTCACTCAAGGCTACTAATGTGTACCAGACCGGCACCTAGCATGCTGTACCTGAACTGCAGTACCATGGCTACATTCACCATTTCACAGCCAGGTGTTACATGGGTTTGTAAGGTGCCCAGTAGGGAGCATTGCCTAACATGAATGTGTTATGTGTTGAAGAGTGTCGCACAGCCCCATGATAGGCCTCTACCCCTCAGGTATATTATGTGCGCTGTGTGGATGACATTTGGGATACTGGAGTGTGACCTTACAGTGGGTGTCTGAATACGCCATGTGTAGCATATTGACGTGTACTGCGTATGACAAAGTTGCGTATGTTGTGTGCATGTGTATTGACTCTGCCTATCCAATGTCCACTACAGTGTTGCCACAATTGTGTGGGATGCTCTGTGTATTGCATGTGTTTGAGGCAGCTACTCACGTTACTGAGATGTGCATAGTCTCACAGCAAACATGCACAGCATGCATTATGCGCAGGTGTGTTACGTGTACATGGCCTACACCTCACCTATGACATGCACATTTAATTTGCAATATTAAATGTAGAACACACTCACCAGCATGGGTCTGCTGCTTTGCTGTCACACCAGAGGGACCTAGGATATGAGACAGTTTGTCAGTGGCAACAACTCTGGCATTGCTACTGTGGGTTTGCAATCTTACAGTAGTACAATGGTTGACAGTCACAGGCCTACAGATTATGTTCCAAATTACCAGTATTGCACAACACCAGGCTCCACATCTTCTAACTACACAGTACACATCTCGCATATGCATGATCTACCAATAGAGGTAACAGTAGTCCACAGATATGCCATGTTACTTGCACGCTCCATGTCAACTCGCTGGGTGGCTCCGGCCTCCTTGATGATACATGTTTGCTGTTGTTGTTGTTGGCCAGGAGCCACCAGGCTCAGGAGCAGCTCCTCCACTCGGGAGAGGGGGGGTTGGATGGCTAACCCACCACCTGTGGCAAGCTGTTGTCTACGGACATCAGATGCATGCTGCCAGACATGTCTAATCACTGCAGTGATGGTGTACCTGCTCATAGGTCCGGTCATGCATACCTATGTCATTTACCCTATGGACAACATCTTGCCACAGTGCAGTCCGCTCAGGCTGGTCCTGGCTGGTTCTTGAGAACAGCAGGGTGTAGTGCTGAACCAGGCTGGTTGTTATTTGTTCATCCTCTGCTAGGCTATAGGTAGGGTTCGATAGTGAGGCATGACCCTGGAAGACAATGAAACAATATGTGTGAGCAAGTCATGTGGCACACTTAACATTCTAAAGTACAGATATCACTGAACTGACATATATAGCAACCTATTGGCTGTCAGAGGATACACACTTTCAATACCACATATCAGTGCTCAACCCACAACTGCCTGACAGTGCCTGGCATGCTCTATATATCAAACCATGTTCTGTACAGCAACAAAGAGAAACCAGTATGTAAGACTATACAACAGTACATGGCACACTGTATGCAACACACTGCACCACCTAGCCACAGGAGGTATATATCAAGCTAATGCATAAAGAAATATGTTATCCATTGCAATGATTGTAAAGTCTAGTTACGGTATTACCAGTATACCACACTAGTTGTTGATGACAAACCCCTGCCTAACATATGTGCACATTCGTTAATATAGGTGGCATACTGCTGTACTAGACTATACATGTTGCTAGATACGCACTTATATCCTGTAACACACATATGACCGAGGGCATGTTACAGGCATACCCACACACACATCAGACATACATACAAGACATAAAGGTATGGCAACCCAAATGAGCTTTACCTGTGTACCATACAGTACTGTGTGTCAGTACTTACAAAACCTTATGCCTGAGGTATGTAATCTGTGAGGACTACAGGGAACACACAAAAGCAATGTGGACATACACCATACTGTGCTGTTTAGGCCTACAGCTTCAGGTAGTACTACAGTTCATAAGGGATTTGGATTCACCAGCAGTATCAATCAATAAGCATACATGTACTGCTTTAGCCTACAATGGCACACCCCAGTCGACACCAAGGGACTACGTCAGACCGTATGCCATACTGCTTTTTATGCCTAGCAATAGCATACACATCTTTTGCTGGGATCAGAGCTAGGACACAAAATACCATGACAGAAACACTTTCCCACTAAGTTATCACACATATACAGAACTTTGACACATTCACCATCACACTCAGTCAACCTCACATAGCAATTATTGCAACAAGTACATGTGGGTGTGTATCGGTTCATAGGTAGGTAATAGGCTATTGGCCCTAGGGCCTATAGAAGCCTAGCCATACGCTACCCTGGCCTTTGACACACATGTAATTTAATTTCACGTACCCCTGTCAAGCAGAGCCACAGAGGTGATTCCCAGGGTGTATTTCCAATCTCCCATCCAATCATCAGGATTATTCATGACGACTGCTAATGAGGAGCTTTGTTTGCTATTGATAGGTGGTTTGTTCCAGAGTATGGGATGTCTCTGAGATAGGAATCTATCCCTCCAGCATGTTCTGTTTATTGAGGTGACAAAGTTTAGGTCCCTAAAGTGTGTAGCTCATAGGGATTGTGATCTGTTTACGTGGAGCATGTCCAACAGCTCTGGGTTTGACATAGCTTTGTATGTTAGGCAGAGGTCACATCTGGGTAGGCGGTATGTGACACAGTCTAGCTGTGGTTTTGTGGGATGGTCTGCATAGGGCATCTGTTTGAGGCTGGTATTACACTTCGTGTGGTATGACTGTGGCCTTTCCAGTTGCTGTAGATGTCTTGTGAGGTACATACCAAATGGGGCATTGTGCTCTATAATGGATTTTATGAGTGATGAGTAGAGAGGAACACTGACCTATATTTCCCTGGATGACACACCTTATGTGATGAGGTGTGCCACGTAGACAGATTACATGACAAGTGTGGCACTGTGATTATCACAGGGGAGACTACTGTCCACCTGTGTCCCATTGTCTCTTATCACACTTTTGGTGTTAAGTGGATTACCACCTATATGGTAGTTCATGGGTACAGAGTTTTTGCCAGAAGGGATGCCAATGCAGTTTCAACATTGAGCTTGAGTCCATGGCTTTGTCACCAGGCATCTGTCGTGGTAACTATGACCCTCTCTCTCTCTCTCTCTATATATATATATATATATATATATATATATATATAGATATATATAAACATCCATTGGTGTACATATAGATATACATATAGGCACATATACAGTCCACCTTTCATGGTGGGAATATCAATTATGCGAAGGTTGTGAGGTATACAGTTATGTAATAATATTGCACAGTCTCGTGCAGAATGCATTGAAGGTGTTCTCAGCCCATGTAGCTTTAGCAGGCCTCACTGGCTGCAACACTGCAAACCTGACAACTCATACTCACAGCGTTTAACCACCATATGTCATATACCAGCACTGTGTGCTGTCTTGATTGCCACACACTACAACCTACATAGAAATATGCACATGACAACCTCCACCAACATATATATGTCCACCCTTCACAAACAGTTGCAGTGTGTCCCTTGCTCTATGCACATGTACAGATGCTAATATATCTGACACAGAAAGATCTCTCCATATGTGTGTGCCATACACACACAAGGTCCACACTGTTTTAAGTCCATGGACCTCACGGTTGACCTGTTGGGCCTTGCTGCAACATGAACAGGTGTCACATGTGAGCACACAGTAATATTAGAGGGTGCATATATAGCTGCAAATGCTAGATTAGCATACTAGCCTGGTACAGCTGGTGCCAGTGCTAAGCTACACATTAATATGACTATCATGCATTTCTTACTCTGTCACATCCATGTTTATATAGCTGTATGCGCTACTCCCCCAAACAGTCACTGTACACACTACTGTACAGAACACAGATAATATGGATCAGATGTTTGACATTTAATGCTGAGCTACATATGTCACAGTTATATCCCACTGCACACAGCTACACACTGATTTGTCCATGGCAGTAGTTATGCAGGGCATCTGTGCATAGATATGTACTGCTGCCACATATGAATGATTCAAAGTATGTAGAGTACTCTTCAAAAACATCTACTACATGCCAGTAAATACATATCTGTTACATACCTTTCCTTTGTATGTGTTTGTATTTTTCAGTTCCGTGTGTCTTTTTTTTCTGTTGCTATTGATGTTGATGTAGATGTCGGTGTCTGTCTGTCTGTCTGTCTCTCTCTCTCTTTCTCTCTCTCTCTCTCTCTCTCTCCGTAACAACAGTGGAATGATTGCATGTGTGGACAGCAAGTACAGCCTGCTTTTATAGGTATCTGCACATGTGCATGTGATGGCCTCTGCACCAATTGGTGGCCACCATTTGGTAATTGCATGCAGCCTGCTGTGCGGTGATTGCAGTACTCACTGTCATAGCAACCCAATGCTATAAATTGCTAAGTCAGGTAGGCGTAGCCCTTTCCAAAGTGGGGCCCATGCTTGTTTGCTGTGGACACCGTTGTGTAAGTCAGAAGGATGGTATAGTTCTTATATCTGAAGCTAGGGGTGTAGCCAGTGATTTGAATGTTGTACTCAGACCTGAATGTTGCCACTTCCAGTACACAGTTGTCAGTGTAGAATTGTACTCACCCCTACAAATGCTAACACAATATACATGGGAGTATGCAGTTTCTTTTCTACTTATACAATTAGCTGCCATACATAAGTAGTTATTGAGATGTATTCATTTGGCACATGAACTGTTTGTGAACTACTATACTGTGAATATCAATGTACTCACTGCGCAGTTTCTGCTTTTTTATTGTTGACATTAGCACAGGATGCTCAAGAAAACTGGACAATTCCAGTACTGAGTATGCCTACCTACATCCTTGGTGGAACCTGAACACACAGGTATTTTGTACATTTGTGTGGGGACTGTCCTGCTATGATACTGTGTGGGGGTTGTAAAGTGCTGCTATGACATTAATTACTGCTAGAATGGCTGGTTCTGTTATCACAGTCATGTAATGCAATTCCACAATTGCTGGTAAAGTTCCACAAAACAGGTTTTGTGTTATGGCATTCCTATCTTTCCTTTACTTTCACTCATTCTGATGCATGATATATCTATTTCAGCAACAACCTGCTGTATATCTACTGTGGCTTAGTGGTACTTCATGCAGTCTAGTGTGTCAAAGGTCCGGGGTTCAAGACTGACAGAGGTGTTTTATTTTGCTGCTGAGCAGAACAAGGGCCCTCACATGCAGGGTGACTAAGGCACTTTTAAGCAGTTGTAAGGGGGTTTTCGTGGGTTTGTGTGAAGCTTAGCAATACTTAGCTAAGCGCAAACAAGCGTACACTCGCGCAAACCCGCTAACTACTGCTTAAATGTGCTTACTCCCGCTAACTCCCGTGCTCATTTCTTTGAAAGAAAAGAAAATGGGGAGATAGGAAAGTGGTGAAAAAGGGGCACAAAGAGGGAAAGACAGTGGGGAAAACAGCTCAGGATGTGCAGGACGGGTGTAGGGAAGGTCCATAGCTGCCCATTTCTTTAACAGCAACAGCTGTGCATATGCTAGAAATTTGGAAGGAAATATGAAACCTTCCACCCTTGAGAGAGGGGTGAGGACAACAAAGTATGTTGCACTGCCAATTAAATATCAGTTTATGTGTCCAGCGGACATGTGTGCAAAATGGACAGCTATGTATGGGGCGTAATTTTTTTTTGGGAGCAGATTGCCCTTTTTTTTCAGGTGAGAGTGGAATATGGGGTAAGGGAAGTAGGTATATTTAGGGAGGTAGGTTGGGGAGGTAAACAGACAAGACAAACAAGATGCATACAGGGGTGGAATATGACACATGTGATGGGTGAACACCATTGATGGGGAAGGATGTTTGGAAATCGCAAGCCCATGAGCCCACAGATGGCAACAGTGGAACTGAGATCCCCACCCATGGGCAGTCACCATTGCACCTTCACAACCCAGAGGTTAGCTGTGCTGGGAGCTGTGTAGGAGGGGCAGGCTCACCCGTGAGTCACGCCACACGTGGCTCAAGCTGGCGTAGAGGATCAATGACTGAACTCTTGATCTCCCTATGTACCACAGTCCGGACCGCTCAGAGGGTGATAGGTGGCTCTCCTCTGGCCACGCTTGCATGGGGGGGTGAGCCCCAACCCCTTCAGCGCTTCCACCCGAAGGTGGCACAGGGCCAGTGGAGGAGGAGGTCCTGGGCTGGGCACGAGACCTGCTGGTGCCAGGTGCCATCGCCGGCTGAGGTGGGACAGGTGGGTTCGCTGGGACCGGCCTTCCCATACGTTCTATGTTTAGGAGGATTTAATGACAATATGGGTTGTTAACAGCCAACAGCATTCCAAATTAGTTGTAACAGCATGCAGTAGTATTCCCATTAACCCAAAACACCAGAGTTCCAACAGTTGAACAGCAAGCATAAAACATGCATATATAGAACAACAGTGGACATTCCAACAGCATGCAGGATTGATTGATGGCAACAGGCCACCAAGATTGTGGTATTTGAACAGGGCACATGCATCAAAGTAAATGCAGATATTTATAAACCAATAGGACATATGTCCCAACAAATGTTTTGAGATTAGACATACCTATTGAAGTGTGGAATTGCATTGTTTATGCACATACAGTAGGGTGTAAAAAGATAACTCCATTAACAACTTATATGTACTTATAGTTTACACTACATTCCTATTGACTGCAGGTATATATTCCCTACATGTATTATTACACTAGGCAATGTCCGTTAAATTGTGAAATGGGTTTTGCTAGTTCTTTATATACCTGACCTGTATCTGACATACAGACTGTCCAGGATGCAGATGTTACTGCTACGTATTTATATATTTTATTTATATTTATATATCTACATATCTGGATGTGTGCAGGTGACATTTTCAATTATATTTTAATAGTTCCCTACATTTCTAGCAGCACACTGACATTTCTGGGGAACACAATAACAAGCTACTCATGTGCCAGATTAACCTATACATGCCAGCCATTAACCAACAGTTGAGGACTGTATATATGCTTAGCAGCTACTGGCACTCCCTTCATCCACTTTATATGGGCCTACACAAGTGTGGGTTGACAGCACTTAATACAACAGTACTATTTCTATAATGCAAGAGTACAACAACATATCGAAGAAAGTGACACGGACACACTCCAGGAATTATACCTTTATTAATTACATTATACACTTTTCTAGAGGCTCTCTCATTTATTTGATATTACAGTGCATGCAGAAGACTTATTCAAGATGTATTATACTTTTATTAATGGGTTACAACACTCTTTTTCAAGCTCTCTCACTTATTTTATATAACAATACATGCAGAATAATTACTAACCTGCCTGGTGGCACAGCCTTAGCAGCCTATCTGCATAGGCTTGCTGATTCACAGCATGGACACCTGCAGCTGTGAAGTAAATGAAGTGATATTGCGACATATACCTATCCATAATATAGGCTACAATAGCTATTCTTACATACTTCATTCCATGGCTAGCTACTCAGTAGTGGGGCATTTTCCATCCCATGGGCCTCCTGTATCCACTGGTTCAGTCGTTCCTCCTTGCGTCTCTTCAGGTCTGAGTAGTGGTGTCTGACCTGCTCACCAGTCCGAGAGACACCTGTGGCACTTGTGAGATCATGTGCTAGACTGTTCCAGGCTTCCACTTTGTATTCAGTGCCCTGGAACTGGCTCTGCAAGAGCCTGTCATCATGATTATGGACGAGGAACCAAACCATCACTTTTGACTCCTCAATCCCCCACTGTTGCGCTCAAAAGCGAGAGCCCTCTCCAACACCAGCCATGCTGCCTGCAGATGGGAGCTACAACCAGTTATGGCAAGTATTCCCGCCTATGGGGCTTAAATATGCCTCATTTCCCACACTTATTTGTGACTGGCCGGTTTTGAAAATCTCAGCTGAAAGCACACCTGCTTAGCACTGGGTAAACTTTCATTAATATGTATGTGTGTGTTGAAAGTGCATGCATATCAAAAGCTGTCATGGCTTTTTATTTTACTACTGGCCAGACTGGCTAGGATGTGTGGCGGTGTTTAGCCGACTTTGCTCAACTTTGCCCAACGTTGATCTACATTGCTCTACGGTGCTCTATGTTGCCTGACATTGCCCGATGTTGCCCAACGTTGCGCTAGTTAGCATGGTGCGCAGCTACGCGCAAACATGTTTTGTTTGCACTAATTGGCGCGATGCGCAGCTCCGTGCAAAGCTATTGCGCTAGTTAAAGCAGTGCTAAGCTATGAGCAATTATAATTAAATATGCTTAATACTGGTAAACTTTGCTTAACAGTGCTTCACATTGCTTAGGATACGTTACTTATGCATTTATCAGTATGCATAACCATTTCACCTTCTTATTTATATATATATATATATATATATATATATATATATATATATATATATATAATTTGTTCACTACTACATAGGCCGTTTCAATGCTTTATACTAAAATTTAAAAGATAAATGTCAGGAATTATTTTTATATGCAGATTTCCAACAGAAAATAGAAATGGGAGTGGTGGGACTCGAACCGGGAATGCCTCCTCTTTATGCAAAGGCTCTACCCCTACCTTATTGCTATTTGGCTTAATTTGCATATAAGTTTCTTATTGTCCTCTTCGATGTCTAAACTGCTAACTGTAGCTAAGCAATGGGCAAACCCGCGCAAACACGGGCAAATATGGGCAGGTATATCTGGAATAATAAAAAAAAATAAATAAATAAAAGTTTTACATTTTATAATTGTACAGGGGTTTAGAATGTGGAGGAGTGTAGTGTTGGGTATGTACACATTTGAGCGGACTTGCTCATGTCAGTAGACATTTGCCTATTGAGGGACTTGCAAGGTCGTGGATTTTTGGACAGCTCGGCAGTCCGACATGCCCGCTGCACTCGTGCGTGTTAGCCTTAGAGTTGAGTCAACGCGCCCTCATGAATATGTCTTCCTATTAGACTGCAGTTTCCCTGTAAGAGTTATTTAGTCTTACATGGAGGATTAGTGAATCCCGGCCAGTAACTATTACATTGGTAATATTTTATAAACAACTTACAATATCTCAGCAACAACTCAAGTTACACACATACAGTTAGCAGCATTTTATTCATCTAGCTGAGAACTTTCATATGAGGCTAAGGAGATCTGTCTGTGTTACTTGTTTTTGTGATATTTAGAAAAATGTGAAAATTATATCTATATAAATGAATATCATAAAAACAACAGTTAATATCTATTTACCTGCACTAGACATGGTCAAATATTAATGCAGTCGAGTCTGCCATTGTATAAGCGTTAAGATGAAATATTTTAAAACTTTGTACATAGTATGGTTTTGGAATTATTGATGCAAATGGAACAAGCAATATTTGATGCCTAGAGGCATCAGTAGAAGTTAACTGCAAATGCACCTAGAGTCATCACTCGGATGTAATGAGTTAAGCCTAATCAATTTCCATTTTTATGCTCAAAATAATATTTGGTTATAGATTGGTCTTACCCATCTCATGGCTGATAATTATCTATTACCCCTAATGAGAATAACGGATCTATATTATATCCTTGAACAGGCGTTCCATCAAACGCCCTTTCATCGACCCTTAAAATGCGAACTGTCATAACAGCGAACGACCATTTCAGAGATTTCTTTCCCTGGGAAAGAAATTTCTTGCCCTAAAAAGAAGAACACGTCACTACAAACATTACAAAGTGTGAGGGGGGGGCAATGTGAGGGGCTGTGCCCCCTCACACCCCCTAACTAAATATACCAACTCTAAGATCGCACTACAGTGGAGAAAACGGCAAACTAATAAGGATGGCTAAGTGATTTCTTTCCCAGGGAATGATGCAGCCATTTGCTGTTATGACAGCTCGCTTTTTAAGAGTTGATATATATATATATATATATATATATATATATATATATATATATATATATATATATAAAATATAGACCCGAAAATAACTGAGATCATACCATAGGTAATTTGAGGAGATCCATGTATTATCTAAAGCATTTAGGAGCTGCATCTGTCCATTAGTAGTACAGGGGGAGTCCTGGGATAAATCTTCAGTTTCCCATCCATAGATCCAAGTTGCTCTTGAATATGAAAAATAATGCCCTTTGTTTTATGTGGATGGGCAGTCTGTTCCAGAGAGATATACTGTATACCTCTCCCTTCAAACCATTCTGCTGCATTCACAAGAGGCTTAGAGCCCTAGACTGAGTATTTATGATGGTATTTAACTTGCTGCTGTGCACTAAATCCATCAGTAATGGGTTGGAGAATGACCTGCATGCCAGATGCAGGTCAGCTTTTAGCAGTCTGTAGGATACTCAGTATAGTGACAGGGCTTTGAGTCGGTCCATGTAGGGCATGTTGTTTAGGCCTTGCATCCTTTTAGTAAAGTTTCAGTGTGATCATTCCAGTTGTTGCATGTGTTTGGACAGATACATGCTAAAAGGGGCATTATATTCAATGACTGGTCTAATGAGGGCTGAGTAAAGGAGGTAAATAACATCCCTAGATCTAAACACAATCCTTTTGTTTACAAGCAGTGCAATATAGAAGGACCTTTTTTACAACAATGGGCATGTTGTTGGACAAATGTTAGGTATGTTTGCTAGAACATGCTGCATTTTTGTGCTTAACCCCTTCTGTCTTGTACAGTGCTGTAACATGTATCACACCACAGTGCACACCAAAATAATGTAACTTACGCCAATTCAAGTAAAAAAAAAATGGAAAAGAGGGATTGATGACAGTGATGTCAATAATGACAGCAACTCTACTAGGTGTACACTGACCCACCTGAAGTGTGCACACATTGAAATTGTTCTTTCAGCAGGTGTATATACTGACCCACCTGAGGGTGCAGACACTGAAACTGTTCTTTCAGCAGGTGTGCACTGACAAACCTGAGGATGCAGACACTGAAACTGTTCTTTCAGCAGGTGTATGCTGACCCACCTGGTGGTGCAGTCACTGAACCTCTTCTTTCAGCAGGTGTACACTGACCCACCTGAGATGTGCAGACACTGAACCTGTTCTTTCAGCAAGTGTGCACTGACCCACCTGAGGTGTGCAGACACTGAAACTGTTCTTTCAGCAGTCCATAAGCACACGCTCTGACCTCTGGGCCTGGTCCATCTTGGGCACATCCCTTGCTGTCTGTGGATGCCTAATGGATGTCATCAGCTATGGCTGCGAGAGGATCCCTGCAATGAAAATTCAACGTGGTCCTTTCAGATGAAGTTTCCAATTTTGTGCAATACTCTTTATAAATGTTGCTCCTATATGTCATTCTGTGTTTCTGGTAGGTGCTTTGATGATTCCCACTCCATACACAGCCATTTGTGAATGTACCTCATGGCCAGCTATCTGTCATATACATGCCCCCTGTGCAGTGTTCATGTGGTGAACAGTAGTGTTTGTGATGATGACATCTGCTCTGACCACACTGAGTTTTGATACCACACTGACCCTTGTAGTTAATGTAAGAGTGCCTACTGGAACTTGATGGTATTTAAGTGTGTTTACATGTGATGTCTATAGACACATACATGGAAGATAGACTGGCAACTCTGTGACAGCACAGCACATTTGGAGGGCTTTGAAAACTTGAGCTATTCATCAGCATGTCACAGCATGACATTCAGGAAGGTGATGAATATTCTCAATATCAGTGCTTGTGATATTCACACAGTGTCATAGATGGATTTTGGAAGATGCCCAAAACCAGGATACAAAGTGCTGTGCCACCTTTGGTCTCTAGTGGGATGGCTTGTCTGTGCTAGTCATAAGGTACAGCCAGTTCTGACCAATGTCCTTATCTTTCCTTTATGGATTTGCAGTTTCTTGGTTACACTTACAGGACAGATCTGGAATGTATGTGCCAAGGCTTACAGGAGAGCTCTGGGTATCATATGCCATGCTGTTCATACTGACAGCTGCTGGCTCTGATGATTCTTCTGGTTCTAGAGCTGCAGTATGTATTATCATTGCCACAAAGGGATTTGCACACCCCTGTATTCTTCTTTTTGCTGTATGTTATGTCTGTGTTCTTCTGTGCTACTGCAGTAAAGTTGGCATAGGTTCTGACATGACTTATCTGGTCTGCTGAATGAAAAAAAAGTGCTTGTGGACTGTACTCTTAAATGCAGTGGACTTTCAGTGTCATGCGGTCGTTTTCTGAACTGGACGTATAGACAGCAGCAGAGTCTGTTTACATTGACATTACAGTTCTCATGGTACACCTCTGTCGAACACAAAGTAGCAGTGTGATTGTTTTGTCAAAATTAGTGAAAACTGCCTTAATTAACAAACACAGCCCACTATTTTTATATTACACATTATTTAAAACATAGTCTAAAAATCACATGATTACAATTATATATATCCATTTAGAATTTATATAAAAAGTGGCAGAAGTAATATTTGTATGTAACATATATATAGTATCTTAGGAAGATCAATTTTAGCATTTAGTGGAAAGCCCAAAGTGACAATATATTTCTTAGAAGTAATAAATAGCTTAATCTTTCACAAATAAATGCATTTTGAATTGCATGTTATATATTTGACGCTCGTAGTATGAGAACCTTTAGCTTAGTATGGCATTGAATATATCACTTTAAGGTGTATAAAAGTGTTAGGCAGCATAGACTATATCTATGTGTTTAATTATATATATTTACCACCTTTTGTCCTTGGTCAACTGTCCAGCATGTTAAAGAATTATGACTAAATGTTTTTATATATTGTAAGTTATATATGGTGACACCTAGTATTTGTGTCTAGCAACTTGTTTTTTATTTTTCTGCTTTGGATTATGTGAAGGAAGGCAATGGGCAGGGATCCATGATGTAGTAAATTAATTATTCATTATCTTCATGTTATAGGGAATTGTACATCATGTGATTTTTAGACTACGTTTTAAATAATGTGTTTTTTATTCATTCTTTGTTTGTCTGATGAAGTTTGATCTTCGTATCAAATGAAAAGTGTGCATTAAAGAAAAGCAGCTTAACGGATTTACTAGCAGTCTCATTCTTGCATCCCGGATGGCTTTTGTTTACTTTTGTAGTGTTTTTTTTTTTTATCTTGGCTTATTTTTGTTTTATACTTTGTTTTCTTTTTGTTATTTGTGCCCTTATAGTGGGTCATCTTTGAAATTAAATTTCTCTGCAGAAGACTATAACCTCTGTGAAGATTGGGTGAAGATAGATGAAGGCTGCCAGCCTAGCCAGATAGAACTGTGCAAATAATTCTATCATTTGTAAATATGAAAGTTGAATTACAGACTTATTTTCTTAATTGAAAGAAAATACTGTGAAAATGTTGAACTTAAAACAATGTAGCAACATTGCCCTCTGCTGTAAAGAAAGCTAAGCCAAGCATTTCTTGTCTGCCCTTTGAAGTTAAAATTATTTCATGTGTGTCCCTTTGGGAGTGAAGCATCCTGCCTATTGTTTTAACTTAAGGAATAATTACTAGAGTTTACATATGGAATGCCTTTTATTGATGTAGTTTCCTGCAGGTGCAAGATAACAATTATGTAGTATCTGTTAACCTGGGAATACCAGGAAAGTATGAAATGTAATGGGAACAAGGACTGCAATAGCAATTTAAACAGAGAGAATCAGAAGGCATTAAGCATTTTTGTCTCAACCATCCAACTCACAGTACTGTCTTGCTCATATGTAAGTTATCTTAGACTTGTGTTTTCTTTTAGAAATAGCTAGGGACTAGAAAGATTAGACTAAGTGTTTTTCTGTGATGTCAGAACTGTAATACTGAATTATTTTAACTAGCACTGTGTAGTAGAAAGTATTGTCTCGTGGTTTTAATTATTTATTATTAAATATTTTAAAACATTTTAACTGTGGCTGGTTTGTGTAGAGATAAGTTAAGCTCTAAGAGTACATTGTATGTATATAAGGATCCTGTACCAAGTCACTCTAATAAGCCTTGACTGTTTAGTCACACTTACCAATTGGATAATAATATTGCACAGTAATAATTGGACACCCTTTTAAGGGCCTTTGAGTAGCTGATAAATATTAGCTGGGTGGTGGCCAGTGGTACTACTGTATAGTCTGGGTAATAGGGACACAGCTGGAGAACCTGTGCCAGCCTTTCCCAGGAATGTCTGTGTGGTTGTATAAACTCTTATCTCAAGGTGTGTGTGTGTGTGTGTGTGTGTGTGTGTGTGTGTGTGTGTGTGTGTGTGTGTGTGTGTGTGTGTGTGTGTGTGTCAGCTACTTGGGCAGGGACATGAAGCACTGGTTGGACAGAGAGGGTGCTGAAGATTCTAGCTTGCGCAGCTGGATGACATCTGGACCCTATAGCTGTACCAGTGGGGAGTCTTATTGGGGACCTGGAGAGCAAGGGAGCAACCAGCTCCAGACTGACTGTGATCTCTGTGTGCTCTTAAGGAAAATTACACTTTACTGTGTGTATTTGTTATCCTTTCCTCATATATGAGACGTCCTTTCTCGTGTTAGTGGTAAGGATTGAGGCTCCTTGATTGCTGGGCCACAGCACGGGCATCACAACCTCCATGGTCATCAACTAGGTTTGTACATTCATAGGGTTGCATTGCTTGTCTAATGCTTACTGCCACATAGCAATTGTCGATCTCCTCAGCTAAACCCCTTGACTGCCATAAGTGCAGTACTGCAGTCTCCAGCTCCCCAGTCCTGGTTCATCCATCCATCCACAACCCCTTTTCCCCATTTTTGCATGTGGGGGTCTGGTTGACAGGTTAACAGTGACAATTAACAAGAGTGAGGGTTTATACCGCCAAGTGGCTAGCCCTGCCACAGTTTCAAAATTTCTACTAAATTTTTATGATTTTCTTTTTCATTTGCTTCCAGAGTTTAATACTGGCCCTCAATTAACTACTTTTAGACATCTTTTTACCAAAACAAATTGAGTCCTCGGCATCCACTGGCAATATAAGCTTTTGTCATGATGTGTCATGACCCTTACTCTGATTGCTGTGGCATTTTCTAAATATACTTCCCCCCAAAGCCAGAAAACATTTTGAGGCTAAATGAAATTACCCTAAATGTTGTAATATATGTTTTTATCATATTCATAGGTTCATAGGTGTATACAATACTAATGACCACTAGGAACCGTAAAAGCCTAGCCATACAACCCAAATATGATTCACAGATTTGATTTGCATTTAATTTATAAGGGGTGATTTACTAAATGCCTCTGTCCATCAAAGACATAGGAGCCAGACCAGGGGTAAATTTCTGGTTAACCACCCATAGCTCCAAGCTGCACTTAAATAGGGATAGAGAGAAACTGTGCTTCACATGGATGGGGAGCCTGTTCCAGAGAATGTGTATTCTCTGAGAAACATAACTGTCTCTCCAACCTGTCTTATATAGGTTGCAAGCGAAATATAGGTCTTTTAATCTAGTATCCAGCATGTTATAAAGGGATTTATACCTAATTCTGTAAGTTTATTGACAATATTTGAGTGGCGGTATTGTATCAAATGCCTTAGCCAGATCTAGGTAGGCAGTATGCACAGTTTTTCCCTCATCAGTTGCCTTAATAACCTTTTCAAAGAAGTTCACCAGATTCAGTAAGCATGACTTTTCCTTTTGATAAAGTCAAACTGGGATGGATCCAGTGTCTGAAAGTCTCCCATGTCCTTGTTGATAATTACCATGAAAATTATTTCCAGGACTTTGTAAATAAGACTAGTCAGACTAATGATTCTGTGGTTTCCAGGATCTGTTGAAGGTCCTCCCTTATGAAGGGGGATGACCATTGCAGTCCTTCATTCACTTATATTAGACTATTTAGGAGATATCCTGGGGTGTTATTGGGGCCTACTGAGCCTTGTTCTTGGCTTTAGTGAGTGCAATCGATACATGCTCCCTAGTTATAATTAGAGGGGTTATGCTTGAGGGTATTATGGGGGGGTGGTTGGGGGGGTGAGAGGGCGTAAAGTATGAAATGATTTTGTCCGCTAACAGGTTTGTTATACCCTAGGTTTGGTGAATGTGGCATCATTAACCACCAGTTCAGTCCATTCACTGTATGGTGCCCTTGAGGTTTCTGACATAGCTGTAGAAGGCCTTATGTTTATCTTTCACCTCGGAGGATATCTTAACCTAAAATTTGGCTTTGCTTGACAAAATTAGTCTTCTTAATTGCCTATTTACTTTGATGAGAGAGTTTTTATCTTTATGGGAATGACCCTTCCTGATTTTTGCCATATTTTTTCCCATTCATTGTATATCCTGTTTAATTTGGGATGCTACCAGGGCAATTTGTTTCTGGGGCTGATTCTTGGATTATTTTTGGTAGGTATAGTAGACTCTATGCAGCCACTGACATGACTGTACGGAGTTTCTGAGAGCCATTAAGCATAGACTGCTGTGTTCTTGGTGTTTGGAGGGGCACTGAATTTTAACAAACCATCACATAATAAAATGTAATTCACCTTGGAATAGGCTCTAACTGTTACTGGTTTTAATGGAATTACACAGTTGACTTTGAATTCAAAGGAGACAGCTTTATGATCAGACCTTACCATGGAGGACAAGATATCGGGAGTGCAGTGTTCTCCTGTATTTGTGAGTACAAGGTTCAGTATGTTGGAGCCTCTAGTGGACATATCCTTTATTTGGTCAAGAGTGTTTGTATTTATGAAGTCCAGGAATCTCTGTGCCTATGGATTTGAGGCTGCGTTGGATTCCCAATCTATAGAGGGGTAATTAAATTATTCCATGAGTATGGTGTTAGGTTGGATGGTAAGTGTCTCCAGCAGTTCCAAGTATGCATTATGAGGTTCTTGGGACATGGAGGGTGACCCATAGCTGGCTAGGATATGGTACAGGATTTTGTCTATGGAGAACTGCATGTGGAGGAATTCCAAATAATCACCCAGTCTGATGAACCTAGAAGTATGGTTGTTATTGATGTATATTGAGACCCCTGCTCCTTTAATCTTTGTCTGTACAACTACCAGTTTAAAAGTGTGGAGAGCACTAAAACCTTGCACTGCTGGGATACTCTCTACCACTTTAAACTATGTCTAGGTAACTGCATAGATGTCTATATTCTCGAGTGTGAAGAGGGCTTGGAAGGAGTATAGTTTGTCATTTAGGCCCCTGGCATTCAGCAATAACACCTTGAGGGTCATTTGAGTTGATTTTGCTATGTCAGTAGGTTTGTCAATTTGACATTGCTTAAAAAAGGCAGTGTGGTGGAAGACAAAGCCTAGAGGAGAAAGGTGCAGACCATCTTAAGAAAAGCAATTTGGTCTGTTGGACATGTACTCCCAAGTTGACAAATATTGGATCCCCTTAGAATCACATCAGAAAGGCAGCCATTTGTTGAAATCAATAATTTTTGCTCATATTGTGGCATCTTCCCTGGTGATGGTAATATGCTGCTCAGTGCCAGGCTCATACCACCCTGAGACACATAGTCTGAAAACTCCATAATGTCTCTCTATGTATAGTCCTGGCAGGTACAGATCAGGTCATTTATACTTACATGGACTATGATAGTACCTGTGATGTCATGACTTAAGTGCATGTGTGATTTGGCAGATCCTGGCTCCAGATAAGCAACTAACAGTTGTCTTCCCCTTGTTCAGCCTGGTTAGAGGGTCATCAGTATATCTTACAATGGATTCTCTTATGATGAGAGTTCTGGGAAGTGTGTTTGCTTGTTTTACGGGCTTAGTGTTTGGGGCTTCACTGAGAGTGACAGTATATGTGGTGTTAGGTGTTTATCTGAGTGCCTTTGGGCTTGCTGAGGTATAGATTTGACAGTGGGTGGTCCAGATGATCTTTGTTGTTTAAGAAGATTTCTTTTAAGTGTCTCAGCATGTGTATTTTGTACTATGTGAGGTAGGTGTTGTGTCTGTGTTTTTGACAACCTGTTGTGGACTTTTATGCGAGTGTTTAGCCTCCAGTGTTATTGTGTAATTACACCTCTCATATACTGTGTCTGATTCTTTAAGTATTAAGTGTTTATCAGTAAACATGAGACACTTGCTGCATTCTGTCAAGATGCCCATATCCGCCAAGCTGGTTACAGTGAAGTTAGGAAATTGCATATCCATACTGTCTTTTCCTTTGATTTGTGAGCTACACAGGGGTGGTTGTTTAGGGTTAGAAGGCCATTGAGGGTGCTTTGTTTGTGCAGACTAAGAAGGGTATTTTATTGGGGCAGATTAAGTAAAATAGCACTAAATTTTACTAATGTTAATGTTTACACAATACTGAATTATATACTATATGTGCAAGTATTGCCACTCAAGGCCCAACTTAGCTGCTCAAAGCATGTTGTCTCACAAGGTATTCACTATATTGTTACATTACATGTTACAGTTTTATGGATCATTCTACAGAAAAAAATTGTTTCAAGGTATTTGCTACTGTACAGGGCACTGTTAACCCACGCAAACATGCCCTCTGGTTAATAAAACTACTGTACTACGTGTCCTTTTGTGTATTTCCTAACTCAGGTAGACCAGGCAAATACTTCCTGCCACAAGATGAATAAACCAAGTCCTCTTAATGTAAAAACACACTGGAAGAGACCCACAAGTGCAATTCTAACCCAAACCACTTAAAAAAACTAGCTCCAAATCCCTTGTCAAAGGACATTTCAAGACAGTAACAGTGAGAGGAAAAGCATTTTTTACAAAACAATTCATTAACATGCATCCATAAAAGCAGGAAACAAAAGTGATCCCTAAAAATAATGTAAGTGTGATTCAGCAATCAAAGTACTTAACTTTTCCTGAATGGCAATGGATACTAATAAAACACTTCTGCAATACAGGCTAGGACTACAAGCTTTTCTGAGCTTCAGGAAAATGAGCAGAAGACAGTATGTAGCAAAGGTGATTTACTCAAGAACAATACTGGTTTGCTGAGTGGGCATTCAGTATCATGAATCTGTGGAAAACAATGGGTGGGAAAAATGCATAAATAGTTTATATAGTAGTCAATAGCAATGAAAGAGGGAAGGGAGGGACTTTGAAAAATCAGATAATCATAAGGAGTGGAGTGTAGAGACAGATCCTTATAAAACAGCAGAAGGGTTAGGAAACTTTTCAAGGAACAAGCAGGCTTGCTACAGAGGTTAACAATCCATCCATCCTCAACACCCTTTTCCCCATGGGGTTGGGGTGTCACTTTCAACAGTGACAATTGTCTTGAGCCAAGGTTTACACCACTGGGTGGCTAGCCCTGCCGCAGTAGTTCATTCATACCACTCACTCATACCTGCAGCCAATTTACAGTGTCCAATCCACCTATTGCATGTCTTTAGAATGTGGGAGGAAACCCACACAGTGAGGACATGCAAGCTCCCCACAGAAGACACCCCAGACAAGAATTTAACCAGATAACTTCTTACTGTAAGGTAGCACTAACCACTGCACCACAACAGCCAGTACAGATGCTAGCAATCAAATAAAGGCAATGTTGGAGCTCCTTCAGAAACGTTAGCTAAATGTGTTAGTGCGGAATGGGGCAGACACAGAATGCAAGTAGCTAAATAATATGCAGAATATAAAAGCACTGAAGCACAAACTGAAGCAGAAACAATTTTCTCACTATTGAATTTCTACTACAGTTTAAGGTATCAGAATTTGCAGACATTTACCAGTAACACGTATTTAATATTACTTATTGTCATTTTGTCTGAAGATGACTCAGACCGGGATGAAACTCTGGCATCGTTTTGACTAAAAAGCTGAATAAATATGCTTCTTGTTTTAAAATTACAAGTACTGCTTTGTGGTATTCTTTCAGTGTAAAATGCACATAATCTAACTGTGTACTGAACTGAATCTCAATGCACTAAGGTTTAAAAAGAAATTGTACTTTAAGAGCTGCCCTCACACAACATGAATGCAAATAAAATGCAGTGTCAGTAATGCAACAGGTAGCGCACTCACCTTTGGTACAGAAGGCTTTGGGTTCCATTCCCACACCAGGTGGATGGATTGCTGACACTGCAGGGCAGCGTATTGAGGTGAACCCATCTGATTAGTTTGTGATCACTCAAGTAGATGTAAAAGACCCTATGGCACTTATCAAAAAGACTAGGTGAAGTTCCCAGATGCCATGGCCAAATTTCTCCTAGTAATACACATATCGCCTCGTCTCCCCTGAAAACAGGCAACTAGCCTAGTGGAACTAACTTGGTCAAGAAACAATAAATAAATAAACATGCATAGAGCTGGTCCCTGCAAAAGAGCTGTATATTTTTGCCAAGTTCTGCAAATTAGCCAAACAGAATTGCTGCCTAAAGAACAATACTGTAGGAGCAATGCTTTATGATGTTACAGTTACTAAGCTCTTATAGTGTTAGGAATATATTCAGGAAGGTTACACTGAAGGTAGATTCATGAATGCTTTTGAAAACTTTAAATATGCATTACTGTTTATGTTTACCTGCAACAGGTGAAACCATACATTAATAGTATATTGACATCATTTTTATAATGTTATTCTAGAACAGGCATTCAGACTGAAAAACACATATACACTGACACACAGCTAGATCATCAGTGATGTAATGTGTTAAATAAGGGTTAGAGTTTAGTATTAACATGGTACAAATGCAATTCCTCATGTATCAGGACTGCTACCAGACACAGTGGGGCCTGACCGACAGACCTTTCATTATGCATTCTAATTATGGGGAGCACTGGTGTCGGCTTGTCCACCATCACTTGTATTTAGCTTTTCAATGGGCTAATACTTCTAGCAGTTAACCATTATTTCTTAGGAAATGCACTTTCACCCAAAGAGTCAGCGCCTGAACAGAAATATAATTAAAAATGTAAAAGAAACAGAAGACAGATGCAGACTTCATCAGGCGACACACGTTAGAACAAGGACCCACTCATATTTTTAAATTTAGAGTTGTGGAGGTAGTTAATAGAAGTAGTAGATTAGGGAACATCAAAAATTATATGGAGGAGAGGGAGAGTAAGTGGATTTTAAAGTTACAAGCACATAAATATGGATTGAATGACAGAATCACACTCAAACCTTTCCTAGCGGGTAGACCGCTGAAACATTAACAATATTGTGATTTTAACATTGTACTTTTTAGTACTGTACATATGTATATTTAAATATACACATATACATATATTTATATATATTATTGTTTATATTGTTGTTTTTAAATTCACACATTTTTGAACATGGGAATACTTGGCTTATGCCCTTGTAGTGTTGCCTATTTAATTGTTAATTTTAATTATGTAATTTGTTGATTCAAACAAGCTGTGATTTATACAGGGTATTTAAAGAGGATGTTGTCAGGTTGTCTTTTGAAGTCTGATGAAGCGTTGTATTAACGTGAAAGCGCTTACTACCTTGAGCTTGTTTGTCTGTTTGTTTATACTGCATTAAACCTTTGGACTATTTGGAGCTTCTGCAGTGTGTTTTTTGCGACTCAGCTTATGGTGCACTCCTCGATTGTGTTCTTTTCATTTATAGTGTCTTTTATTGAGGGTGCTTTACTCGGCAGAAATTGTTTTTTTCTTCAATTGTTTCATACTCATTTAACTTCTGTCTTTCTTTTTATCTCCTAGGTAAGATGTCATATACTGGGGGAAGATGGGGCAAGGGTAGATGACCACGCTGATACAAAGGAAGGGGACACCAACACAGTCAAAACAGAATGGGTGGGGGATAGGGGCAAGGTACCCTGACAGGATGGCCTACATCCTAGAAAGCTGATTGACCTGATCAGCATACCACCTCAGTAAGTGAAACATTTACTCCACTTCTCCAAGTCTTGAGTTCAGTCTTGACCTCTGTTCATACCTCTATCTGTAACTCATTAGGAGGTATATAATTCACGTTGCCATCTCAAAATTCTCTGTACTGCTGAAAGAATGCAATATTCCAAAATGAAGAAAGAGATATGTAAATTTAATTTTATAATAATGATGCCCTGTACATTGCAGATACTATAATCAGTACTGTCTATGACTTCACAGTGGTTTACAGTATACTTCGCTGTCGGTTGTGATCATGTTTATAGATTCCATGGTACAGACAGATAAAGCTCTGACTATGAATAAGATGGTCTAGGATCATTTAGTGGTCCTGAAGCAATGGGCATAGGTGGGACAGGTGCAAAAGAGCTATGCCCACTCACTCCTCTCAGGGTGGGAGAGGGGTGCTTGTCTGGGAATGCCCACAAAAGATGATTGCACAAATGCTGATACAGAATTTTTAAGTATAGAAAATATTTTTTTTAAAAGCAGGGTCCTTCAGATTGTGTATAGTGTAAGACAATTTTCCTGCAATGGCCCTTTGCTTTAGCATCCTGACTTTCTAATACATCCCATCTGCATTAAAATCTTATAATGCATACCTTGTAGTTTATTAAGACGTAAAGTATGAGGGCAGTATTTATTCCCTCATGATTCACCTGAATTGCTAACTCACTTGAGAAGTTGCCAAACCCTGGGTAACACATGGCCTGAGTAACTTATTAGGATTGTAAAATAGACTGTGGGCCAAATTCATAAAGGTTCCCATAAAGTGTACATCATGTGTAACCTCAGTGTAACCTTTCTGAGTGAACAGACAGCATAAGCATTTTGCTAGGGCAGTCCTTGAATTCAGAAAGTGTACGCAGATGGCCATTTTGTGGTAACCTTTATGAATCCGACCTATGTCAATCATTTAAAAGTTATTCTATTACTTATTTCTGTCCCCAACAAAAGGCTACTTACTGTAGGATATATAGTAGTCATGCAAGGTCTTTCAACTACATATACACTTGTTTTGAATCCTTCCTATAGAATGACTTTAAAAGAGTTACAAACCTTATGATCTAATTATTATTTGAATTTGGAGATCTTGGATACCTTTGAAATGTCTAATGAATTCAGAATTCTTACTTTCATTTATTTGGTCGTGGCACAACACACTTGTTCATATTAATTAATTTTTTTAGTGTGTGAGAGGACTTTGCATTTATATGTGACTAATGTCTCTGTTATGTATTTATTTATTGTAACTAATTGGGAACAGTGCCCCAAGACCAAGCTTAAGTATGTTTTCAGGAGAATATTATTGATATCAAACTAGTCAGTAAACTCATACCACCATAAACCAACACCAATGAGTTTACTGACTGGAATATCCCTTTTTTTAGCTCAACTGAAATACTAGTAAACCAAGTGCACTTCTGTGACTTTCTCTTAAACAAAGTATACTAATCAATATTTAATCCTTAAGAAATTTCCACAAGGCAAAATTATAATCTCTTTTATATTGCACAGAATTTACTGTGTCATGATTGTTTATATTGAATGTCCTCAACAAGTTATCCATTTATATACTGTGCAAGTTCTACTGTCATATATTTTCACTGCATAATGACATTGTACTCTGCATATTTCTATCACTAAGAAATGCTATTTATATTTGTATGGTTTCTTATTACTGTAAATCTTATCCAGTTCTATAATAATTTTTGTTTAGTTGTTTCCTCTAGTAACTTTTAAATTGTTACTGGAGCTATTTTCCCCGGGCCTCCACAGAAAATGGGTTATTCTGACCTAGTGGACTTTCTTGGTCAACAAATGGCATTAAATAAATAAATAACTTAATAAAAGATATTTACAAAGTGTGTAATAATATGATATATTCTTTTTGTACATAGAATAAAATATTTGTAATGTGACTGTGTGGTGCACAAGGCACAGATCTTTTAGAGAATGGTGTAGTGTACAAAATAAACTGTCAAAATCTCTAAACAAAACTCTTCCAACTCAGAAGAGTAAAATGTGAAAGGTAATAAATGTCAGCTTGTAGTCCATCTTGCACACTGATACATTCTGTAGCATTTACAGAAATCTACAGCTCTGTAGCAAGGTCTGTTCATAAAAGGGGGCAGGTTGATTGCAGTGGTGGTAGCAGGATCCTCAGGGGAAGCAATAATGGTGCAATTCCGAGTGGAATGTTCATAAACTGGGACATTCATAAGAAGGAAAAGAAAGACCAGTATAGAACAGTTGCAGTGCATTTTGATTGCATTTAATAACACTAGCAAGCAGCCATCCAATAAATATGCCAGGGGGGTTCACCTCACATTATTCCATCTAACTGCTAGTAGTCTGTATTACACAAAATCCACATGGTACTTTCATCTCTTTTGGTCTGCTTTGCATACTGTGCTGTATATCTCTGGGGAGGGGCGGTAAGCAAGGATGAAGGCCAACATAAAGAAGATTCAGTTAGCAATTAAGAAGACCAACATAAAGGAGATGTGCTGCACAAATGCTCAGAGTGTTAAGGGATGCAGTCTAAGTGAGTAAAAGTAGCAAAAATTCTTGAAACTTGATGCAGTAGGTGTACATTTAAAGAATTTACATTATTACTATTTGTGTATAATGGATGAGGGAACTGTTTTATTGGAAGTTGTGACCTGCTTGTTTGGAAATCTTTGCACATGCATAGTTCCCGAGATGTAAAGGGCCAAGAACACTGCATACAACACCATGTAGGTGCATAACAGTGCTGTACAACACATTAGTGGCAAAATTCACGGTCCGATAGCTGACACGTAATCACACTGATATAAACAAATGTGACCTAGAAACCAAGGCAGTTACTGGGTCCAACTTAGCGACCGTGTGTGGATGACATCTAAAAGTCCTTTGATGTTTAACACATTTGAATTCCCACTACTTATTGTAACCTGGTTAAGAAAAAAATGAAAACAAATAAATGATGAAATGTTAGAATTTGCTTTGTTATGTTACTGGTTTACTGCACTGCTCCTCAGTCAGGAGACCTTTTTCAGGACATGGCAAGGTCTAGGCTCTGAAACATCACAAATGTAAGCATTAGAAGGTGTATGATAGTCATGCCAACATGATTCTGTCACGAGGCTGTTCACACAGTCACATAAGAAGAGTAATGAGCAGCATGTAAAATCTGCAAGAAAAACAATGAATCTTGACAAGGCAATGACACATTACATACACAGACTCAGAGAGTGAGAACTCTACAATCTTGTGCTAAACTGGGGGCATCCTTAGTAATTGGGAAATTACAAAAATACTCCTAGTCCATCCAAGCTGGGCAGAGGCAACTTTGGTCAGTGTGACCCAATAAAAAGCAGCTTACTAAAACTGAAGAAAACAGACTGCTAAGATAAATGCTGCCATGCTCAGAATATACACTAACCGATTTGACATTCTGAGTTCCCTTGGGCTTAATCTGACATGTGGCATTATTTTAACAGATTGGGTGTCTGTCAGATCTGTACATAATCCCTGTTTGCACTTCATCAGCATTTTTACAGTTTTACAAAAATGTACTTGTTAAAATCAGTTTGCAAAACCTGACACATTTCACGATGAATACATTAATTTTAAATTATCAAGCTTCTCTATGTGACAGACAGCAGAAAAAAAGCAAGGCGTGTAGAGGTTATCATCTGAAGAAAGTGTACAACTATCCATGAAAAAACACACTGCTTCATATAGTGTGGGAGTTTCACTAAATCAGTATTCTAGCAATATATGCAGTGAGGTTTTGTGTGTCAGTGTGTGTATATTTGTACTATGCACAAACACATACAAGCACTATATATATATATATATATATATATATATATATATATATATATATATATATATATATGTGTGTGTGTGTGTGTGTGTGTGTGTGTGTGTGTGTGAGTGCAGGCATGTGTGTATATATATATATATATATATATATATATATATATATATATGTGTATATATACTACAGTTCACTTTGCTGAATCAGGTAATATCAACAAAATAAACTGATTTCTTTTATTTAAATGTTTTTTATCAAGTACTGAAAGCGTCAATGCTATGACTGGAGTTGCTAATCCATGACAAGACTTTTTATCTACTGAAAGTTTTGGCATTAGGGATAGGAGTGTGTGTGCAAGTGTTTATGAGTAAGGGTCACAGTAAGGGTTTGATAAGAGTACAGATTTAGGGCAGGATTCACGAAGGCTTGCACGGAGTGTAAGAGACGTGTAACACTCCATGCAAGCCTCGCGATCCAGGAACAGCCCTAAACTCCATGTAAGAGACCAGCTAAAATGTCTCTTACACGGACTGGGCGTGGACATGCTAAATACCTCACTTGCAGCTGAAAGGTATGCAAATGAGGTATATTAGCGATCCACGAAGCAGAAACCAACCCGTGTAAGAGACGTTTTAGCTGCAGAAATGTACTCAGTTGACAACTGAGTACGTTTCTGCAAAAATCAAAACGGAGCCATGTCAGCTCCAAATAAAGGGTGCATATGTGTCAGGCAGCATGCCAATGGCCAAATATGTGGCCATTGGCAAGGTAACCCGATGCAAAAATAATAAAAATATATATATATTTTTTAAACGCAGCGCAGCCCCGTGCAAACGGGCTGCGCTGTATAAAACATAAAAATGAAGGTTATAAACCCACAAATGTGGGTTTTATGCAATACATGGAATGACAATGCAGGGACTAGCAGACCAAAAACAACATGGCGACCATGTAGTGGTTGCTAGGGGGGGAAGCTGAGTCTAAGATATGTAACTAAGCATTAGTAGGCAATCTGATGTAAATGAGGGTTAGGATACTGAATCCCACAGTCACATAGCAAATGAACACAGTCTGAGTAGTGTAAGAGATACATAAGGGGGAGGAATAGAGTAGGAGATAGGTGACATCACAGGGGGGAAATGGTAGAAAGAAATGCAGTTCATTGAAGGTCAGTGTAACATGACAGATGACAGACACAGATCAGGGAAAGAGGAGTGCCACAAGATAAGCATGGGAAAGTCAAGAAATGGAAGGTGTACACTGTTACTTACACTAAAGTTTCTTGCTGGGCATGCATGCGCACGTGTGCACACCATGAAGCGCGAGTAGGGCAGTGTGCGTGCGTGTAAGGAAGACTGAGCATGTGGGAGTGTGTTGGTAGATGTTTAACACTGTTTGCGCTGGTGTGCGTGCGTGTAGGGCAGACTGAGCATGTAGGAGCCTGTTGGAAGACTTGTAACACTGTTTGCACTGGTGTGCACATGTTTTAATCCTGATAAGACAAATGCAAACCATGTAAGCATGTGTGCGCGCATGTAAGCCACTGTGAGCGTGTTTCTGCTGGTATGCACGCTGCTCCCCCCTGAGGAAACAGAAAGGAAAAAGGAAGCAACAGAAGTAGTAGGAAGCTAACAGGGAATACTGCTGGAGCTAGCAGGTGAAAACAATTAGAAGCAGGCAATTACACAGGCAGAATAGTAGCCCAGCCCAGCACTTAAAACTCTGCAAACAGCACTGCAGGATGTTTCTCTCAAGAGACACTGCAAGACAGGAGTAAGCTATTAGAAGTGAAAACTGAAAAAGTTTAACTCAGAGCAGAAATGTTAGGGGCTGCCATAGCTGTCATAATGAGACATAGGCGACTTGCTGAGGGTGGTGTCAATGCAGATGGTGCCAGACAACCCACAGTGAGGAGACGGAGAAGAGTGTACAGGCCCAGGGTCACCTACCATGGGTTACATGAGCTGGAGATAGTAGAGCGCTATAGAGTGGACAGAGAGCTCCTACAGAAAATAGTAGAGCTGTGCAAGCCATGCCTCACACACAGAACCAACAGAGGGGAACCCATCCCAGTGGAAACCAAGGTATGTGTTGGCCTAAGAATACTAGCAACAGGTACCTTCCAAAGACCAACTGGTGATATGATGGGGATATCACAGGCATCAGCCTCCAGGGTACTGCACCAGTTCCTGGATGCCATGTCAGCACATGTTGGTGATCATGTATATTTCCCCAATGCCCGTGAGGTATTGGCCAGCAATATGCGTCTCTTCCATCAAATAGCAGAATACCCTGAGGTAGTGGGTGCAATAGACTGCACGCACATACGCATCAAAGCACCAGCCGGTGAGCGGGGTAGGGCCTACATTAACTGCAAGGGCTTCCCCTCCATCAACTGCCAGGTCATGTGTGATGCCCAGGGCATAATAATGAATGTGTGTGCTGGCTGCCCTGGGAGCTACCATGATTATCACATCTGGCATTTGACGCAGCTGTACCAGACATTTGCCAAAGGGGACATCCCACACGGACACCTAGTGGGGGATGCAGGTTATGCACTGGAGCCGTGGCTGATGACACCCATCAGAAATGCACACACACCTGAACAGGAACGCCATAATGAGGCACATGCACAAACACGTAATGTAATAGAGCGTGTGTTTGGGCTGCTCAAGTCATGGTTCCGGTGTCTGGACACATCTGGTGGAGCCTTGCAGTACTCACCAACTACATGTACCCAAATTGTCATGGTATGTGCTATGCTACATAATATGATCTTGCAAAAACAGCTGCAGCAGGACCAGCATAGGGCTGGGCCAAACAGCCCCTCACCATTGCCAAGGCCATCACAGGCAGAGCGTGACTCGGAGGAGGAACAACCTGAGCCTGCCCCAGTAGGCAGAAGGAGGCGTGCACAGTATGCCCTGGCCTTGGCAAAGTGGCAACGCATAGCGCATACACTGGCTTAGTGGGAACCCTGGGAATGATACCCCCTCTGACTCACTCAAATAATAACAGGGATGTCTAAAATGACATGACCTGCTCACAAACATGTACAGGGAGTGTAATATGTGCATCCAACAGAGGCAGCCCTGCAGCACCACCTGAGGCATGAATGCCATGTGTTAAGTAATGTAACACCATGTACTATATACACACTTGAGGACCCTGACTAACATCCACCCTCACCAAGCATGAAGCCACAAAATGACAATGGGATGATCAAGTGCAATAACTGGCTGAAGTAATGCAGGTAGTCAAAGGGGAGCCAATGTGTTTCAGGCTGGGAAGACATGCAGAGCATGACATGATGCACCACCTGCTAGGGTTGGCATGCACCTAGCAGTCCATGCCCCATGGATACTGGCAAAGGCTGTCAGTACCCACAGCATGCCCTGAATAGGTAAGTCTCAAAACACAAACCCACCTTCATAGGTACCACAAGGGATAGGAACCTAGATGTAATGCTACCCAATGCCAGAAGTCTAAACAGCAAGATGTGTGCACTGTAAACGCACACAGTATGGAGAATGTAGATATCAGTCCTGTAATAGAAAACTGGGTCAAGGCTCACATCAGCACCCTAACACTACCAGGTCACACCTCATACTGTGCTGTACAGCCGCAAAACATGGAACAAGCTGCAAAAGGAGGGTGACTAGCAATAAATGTCAAGGATAGCCACACCCCCATGTTGGTACCACAACAAGAAGCAGCATGGATTAGCCATGGTCAAATACCAATGGCTAAAACCACCTCCCAGTATATAGCCTGCTGCAGACTACTGTCCTAATACCAGGAACTGCACCTGGCCTATGTTGGAATACATGAATATATCAAGCCCCACAAACCACATTATATTGCTTGACTGAAAATACCCAGACATACACTGGGAGCATTATACTAGCACCAACACAGTCGGAGAAAAGTTCCCAGAATCCATAAGCCAAAATGCCCAGGAACAACGTACCACTCCCACAAGAGGGGTAAGCATACTGGATGTGATAATCAGCAACATGTGTACTGGATGGCAAGATGAGAAGTGTATCCCTCACTGGTAAGACCAGACCATAGAGTAATCACACTGGATATACACATCCCGACCCCAGTCCCTGGCCAGAATACCACAGTGAAAAACATGTGTAAAGCATAGGTTGCACCCCTCCAAACCGATGTGGAATCCACGAAAGGCCCTGTGCAAGTGCAGAATATGGGACACACCACAGAACATGTTATACAGGCATTCCATGAACACAGCCAGGAATGCTTGGAGTATGCAATCACAAATAACAACAAGACATAATGCCACACACGCAGGCATCTTACATGCTGGACTCCAACCATTACCAAACCATGCAAGAGAATGAGGAAGCTACCATATGATAGAGCAAACATAAAAAGGGAAGTAATCACTGATCAGTAGTATGGCAATAAAATATGTCCACACATACAATCCACTAAGGCCAGCCACAACAAGTAGAATCTGTGAATCCAGAGGCAATGTGACACCTGGCCCAAGTACACAGACAACCCACAACTCCCCCCAATAAATACAAATATATGTGATAGATACAACCATGTATCCAAACCGGAGGCTGAGCTCCCCCAACTCAGTACTGTCAAAACTAGTCAGGAGGAGAAGGTAACCACATACACCACAAACCCAGTCCCACATAGACCTACCACAACTGTAAACCAAACACATAAACACATAAAAACATTCCCAGAGGCCCTAATTACAAACACACCATACCAACAGAAGTCTCCAAAGCAGATCCCAAGCAACCACAACCTCCAAACATAGCACATGCAACACATAGTACACAAAGCTGGTGTGCCAAACAGTCACAGGCCAGAAGGAGAAACAACATGCCTGATACAGTTGTAATAGGTGTCTGTATAGGCAGACACACTGCTGTCCCACTCACCAGACTGAACAAAGGAAAGGGTACAGTAAGCTGCCTGTAGGCTGCCACAATATGCCACATAACACAAGTACGCAGGTCACCCCAAAGCAAGCAGAAATATGATGCACTCAATGTCCATGCTGGTGTGAATGACCTGAGATGTACCTCCCTGGACTACATAAAAAGAGACATGGATGAGCTCTCTGAGTATGTACCCCAGGCCGGTATGACACTGGCCGTGTGCAGCATCCAACCCTCACCAAGAATGATGCCACAGTACAAACACAGAATGATCATCTTTAACAGGTGGCACAGTTACAGCTGTCAGTCCAAGAGGGTCTAATGTCTGTCTGCTTGAGATGTCATGCATGACAAGCCATGCTGCTGTTCCAGGGATGGCTTGCACCTGTTACCCCTGTGAGTCTGGATACTGGATAAGACCTTTGCCACCTCCATAGAGCCGTATGTAGGCAAGGCCAATAAGACTACCCACCACCCTAGAAAACATAAGTGGTAAGAAACATAAGGGTAATGCTGACCAATGCCAGATGTGTAAACTGCAATATGCATGCCCCTGAGGCACTTCCCAGTATGGAGAACATCGATGTCTGTGCAGTGACAGAAGCTTGCTGCAAGCCTAGTGATAGCGCACCAGCACTACCAGGTTATACCACATATCATGCGTTATGGCCCCAACACCAGGACCAAAACATCAAAGGAGGGGGAGTATCCGTATGCAGCACAGACACCCATATGGCCAGGTAACTGACAATGCACAAAGCAGCGGAGACCACCCATGTGCACCTAAGTGTAGTCAAAACTGCTGTACAGTCTGTAGCATGCGACAGACCACACTCTCACACACAAGAACTCCACCCAGACATCCTGAAGACACTGGACAGTATGAATGTCCCACCAAATACCAGACAAGGTACTCACAAATTACCACATAGGTGGTAAACCATTATGTATGCAAGGAGTAATCAGGGACCTAGGGACACAAGTCGACAGTAATCTGTCATGTGACACTCACAATGCCAATGTGGCTAGGAAGATTGTCGATATTGGACACCGTATCATGAAAGGATTCACATCTACATCAACAGAGGTCACTGTGCCCCTGTACTGTTCCCTTATTAGACCCATAATCTAGTAGAATGACTCATATGGGATGTACCATACGTGACACCTGCAGCGGTTCGGAAAACCTCAAAGGTACCCCACCAAGAGGATAAAGGGTGTCAAATATATGTCATATGCTGCCTGGCTGTAGACACCCCAGCTGAATGCAGTCACAGACTGCCTACACAGAGGCATTGTATGTCTGTTGTACAAGGCCATGTCCAACACAGGAGTAATGGACATGCTCCACCACAGGAAATCAAAGCCATTGGAGCTGTGAGAGTGACAGATGTCAGCCTCAACACATAATGAAATAGGATGTGCTGGAGGGACAGATACATAACCCAGAAGCTCCCCACACCCAGAAACAGGATCCCAATCCATGTTAGGCAGAGCCCCTCACTGACACCCCTCCACAGGAATATTGCCAAGTGGATGGATGATTGTACATGTATACTGGGGGTCTTCACTGTGTCATGACCAGACAGAGGCACAGTAAAGAAAATCATAAATGGCCATAATAGTCACATAGCAAGGGGCGGCGAAAGACACACACACTCTGGCTTGTCTTACTAATGCCCTAGGGTGGATAGCCTAGTATGAACCCATGAAACTATGAAGATACAAATTGTACAGGACACTAAGGATAATCACAAGGCTTACTTAACTGATGGTAGGAACCATGTTGGGAATCCACAGATATGCTCCGAATCACACAGATATTACAAACAACATACCAAAAATACACACATAGTGCTAACATACAACCTGACAGGTGCAGTGCAAACCCCCCCCCCCCCCCAGAATGCAAAATATCTATCCCAGCAGACTGCTGGTCCCCTGACATTGCAGATGTTGAGGTAACAGCCATCATCTGCAAAGCAAAACACACAGCAGCAAAGGTATGTGATGGTGTCCTGGGCTGAGGCCAATATGGACTCCAAGAATAACGGAATGCCAAATCACACTACTGCCCAATGTCAGCCATACCACAGGATATGTACCCAAAGAGCAGTGTACAACAACAGTGGTCCTTCACAACAAAGGTGTTGCCTGAATGGATACTGCAAACTACCACCCCAGGATCCTGACAAGCTTGGTCTGCACAGCTATGGAAAGGATCAGTATGTACCGCAGACATAAAGCTATTGTGGACCTACTGATACTGGACCCTACACAGTGTGGCTGTCGTAACTGCAGATCCGGCCCCTAAACATGTTTGACCCATTTGAAACAGTCATTAAGGTCATTGATGAGGGCAATGTGGTCCACACAGTGTAGCTGGACCGTGCATATGCTTCTACACAATACCCTACGAGTTCAGTATGGATATGTTCACCAGCTTAAATATATACCCCTATGTCAGTAGAGGGGTTGCAAACCAGACCAAGGACAGAACTGACATGGTCAGACATGCTGCATCCATGTCAGACTACAAAGCAGATATGAGTGGCATCCCACAAGGCTTGGTCCTGGGCCCCCCCCCTCCCCATTCTGTATATATGTCCCATAGGTATAGGCCAACATGGAAGAACTGTGACTGAACATGTATGCAGAGGAGTACAAACAGCCCACCATATCTGACCCCCAGCTGGCACAAGCAACCCACAAAAGGGCCACCTAAAAACAGACAACTGGAGCCATACCCATGTCAGCAAGCTAATTGCAGAACTGTGTATAGACAACCACCATGGATATACAGTAAGTGCCCACAAATTACCACACAGGTGTTAACCCATTACATACCTAACATGTAATGAGCGACCTGGGGACACAAGGTGATAGATATTCTGCACTGGACAAACATGTGGCTGTAGTGTTTGCAGAAACATACCATATACCCACCCAATCATGAAGGTTGTCAGATGTAGATAAGGGGAGGTCACTGTGGCTCTGCAGTCATCCTTCATCAGCGTCACAATTGACTACAATAGCCCCTGTGGGATATACCTCAGCAGACACCTCCATCAACTGTAAAGTCCACAACAGTACCCCACCAGGAGTATGTCCACCTATGTTGTGGAATACACTACCAATGTTGGACGAGCCTGGTGTAGGTAGTCCATATCTGAACATAATGCAACATGGTCATATGTGCACAACTGGCCCCTACACAGTCTGTTGTGCTCACTATGAAGATGTCAAGCAGTGATAGGACTAAAGCCCAGGATACTGTCCACCACAGTGAAAGTACTGAAACAGTACACTATATGGTACTACAGTGTTAGGTCATTATGAAAGTATGTTGACAACTGTCTGCAAAGTATCCCATGCAATCCCTGCAGGCACAGTATAATCCCTGTTGTGGCAGACACGAAGCAGTTGGCCAGTCAGTACACAACATGACACCCAACACACAACCATAAACGTGAGATATTGTTGAAGTTCACACACACCCAAATATGTGGTGGACTTCAGAGTGCAACATATGGAAAGCTCACACTGGGCATGCTCGCACACTTTGATAAATGAGGCATATGTCAGACAACATGCCATGGAAAGGCTGAACTGGGCATGCTCACACACTTAGACCATATCTCCATTTAGCAGTTGGCCACACATATCTGGTATTTGTACGTGTCATTCCAGGAACCAACCACAACAGAGCAATCTGCCCAGTGCACACAGTAAATGACTACAGAGACATAAGTGATATAGTGGATCGCCGTCATATGCAAACATCTTCCACAGATACACAAGTTGGTCATAGGAACAGGGAATGCTATGGCAATAAAGACCTGCAAACAGTAGAACAGCACAACAAATATTGTGCATCTGACAATTGAACATATGGGTGTAGAGGTCAATACTAGACTTGTTGCCCTAGGGAATGACAGCTCAGCCAGAGTGTGCTTGGCATCTGCATCCCCAGTACAGTAGGCTACTGTGCCACTGTAAAGTAGGTCACATAAGGCAACGTGTGAGGCTAGTGAGTTGTGCCTCTGTCAAGCAGTGGCACAGTGGAGATCCCAGGGTTTGAATGTGCTAAGCCACAGCCATGTTGTTGGTGTGTGCTGGAAGAGGGTTGCTGAGGATCTCTAACAGTAAGTGGTTGTCAATAACAGAGTGAGGGGAGCCCTATCTGCATTGTCTGGACAATTCCACTGTCAACACTGTGTTGTGATGATTATGTGGGAATGAAGTGTCGTGCCGGAACTGTTCACAGATGTCCTCCCTCTGTGGGCTACAGCTCTGCAATGTATTAGCTCACTCTGTCTGTTGGACGGCTCATATATGGCTGGTGTACACCTGACAGGTGTCTTGTTGAGGAGCAGTCATGGGTATATGTGGGATAGCATGATCAATGCAAACCGTACACGTGCTCATAGAATGCAATTGTCAAGGATTATGCTGAGTGGCCAGTATAGTCCCCCAGCATGGGTCCTTTGAAGTCGTCCACCCCAGTATTCACAAGTGTAGAGTCTGCTTATGCTAAATACAGTTTGTGTGCAGTGACAACCTTGCCTGGGGGTGGGGATGGGATATGGATGTCCAGGGAAAGGTGGGTATGGTCAGATATCAACAATGGTGGTCTACCTCTGGTGTGGAACAGTGAGTACCCATGTTGCAGATGGACAGGTGCAATATATATTCCCCCATGTGGCTGTGGTGTGTGGTTCTGCCATAGCACATGGACCCACAAATTGTAGTGGCTGTAGGGTAAAGTGGTAGAGGCCTGAGTAGTTCTCACACACAATATGCCTGTACCTGATGTTAACAACTGGAATGGTCTATGTGAACACCTGCATATCCTGGCACTGTTCCCAGGGAAGCTAAGTGTGTGTCCTGGATGTGAGTGTGGTGTTCTGGACTGGTTGTGTTGTCTGTTACAGGTCCTGTGGTCACGAAGCATGGTATAGAAGATAACCTGCCAGTGCGATGTGCATATCTGACCCTGACGTAGGTGACTGCAAATGCATATATATGCTATCCCCAACCTGACAGGTAGTACTAGATGTACATACCTTTGTAGAAATAAAGATGTCAGCACCCTATAAATACTGCAGGTGCAGACCAGATGCCCAGTAATTTGGTTAGCGCGCTCTGCTAATGCGTCTCCCTCAAGTGTTATAATATAGGTAGGTAGGAGTTTGAACCATGCAATTGCTCAGTGTGTGTGTGGGTGGGTGAGCGGGTTTGATGTGTGTGCAAGTCTGTGTGAGGAAGATGTCCCTTTTGGCAACTGTGAAAGCACTCTACAGGATGCACATTCCCCTATCTAAGCACGGATGATGTCAGCACCCTATAAGTACAGCAGGAGAAGAAAAGCCTCCCAGTAATTTGAATAGCATGCTCCGCTAAAGCGTTTGTCACGAGTGTCATAGCATAGGTCGGTAGGGATTTGAATCCTGCAACTACCTAGTGTGTGTGGAGGGGGATTTGTGTGAGGGAGATGTCCCTTTTAGCAACTGTGAAAGCACTCTACAGGATGCACATTCCCCTATCTAAGCACGGATGATGTCAGCACCCTATAAGTACAGCAGGAGAAGGGAAACCTCCCAGTAATTCGAATAGCGCACTCTTCTAATGTGTCTCTCTCAAGTGTCATAACATAGTTAGGTAGGGGTTTGAAACCTGCAAGTGTGTGTGTGTTTGGATGTGGGGAGTTTGTGTGTGTGTTTGGATGTGGGGAGTTTGTGTGTGTGCAATTCTGTATGAAAAACATGTTAGTTTTGGCAATCAGGAGATCACACTACATGATGCACATTACCCTTTCCAAACACTGATGATGTCAGCACCCTATAAGTACAGCTGGTGAAGAAACACTTCCTAGTAATCTGAATAGCGTAGTCTATTACAGCGTCACTCTCAAGTGTCATAACATAGTTAGGTAGGGGGTTGAAACCTGCAAGTGTGTGTGTGTTTGGATGTGGGGAGTTTGTGTGTATGCAATTCTGTATGAAAAACATGTTAGTTTTGGCAATCAGGAGATCACACTACCTGATGCACATTACCTTTTCAAAACACTGATGATGTCCACACCCTATAAGTACAGCCAGAGAAGAGGAACCTGCTAGTAATCCGAATAGTGCGTTTTGCTAATGCGTTGCTCTCACGTGTCGTGACTTAGTTAGGTAAGGGTATGAATCCTGCAAATGGCAAGTGTGTGTGTGGGGGTAGTAGGGTGTGTGTAAATGCAAGTTTGAGAAAACAGATCCTTTTGGCAAATACTACAATACACCAGATGCTGCATATTCCCCCAGTAAACACAGGGGATGTCACCACACTATCAGCACAGCCAAACAGGGCTAGTTGGCCAGTAATGCCAATAGTGCGCTCTGCTACTGGGTCTATTACCATTGTCAGAGTACAGATAGGTATGTTTTGGTAACCCACAACTGCCACGTGTGGTTGTGTCACACATTATGACCTTGTGTGGGTCTTTGTGCATAACAATGCATGCCATTGCCTAAACCAGCAATGGCAATGCACACATGATGTATGTGTGTGACACATACACATAAATACTTGTGACCTGCAGTAGTTCCCATGTCTGACACGTGCCTTGAGTGGATAAATGGTATTTGCAATGCATAACAATATGACTGTGTCTTACTGTGCAGGGGCCGCACACGGTATGTGTCTATACAGTGTGGGTGTATATGGTAAAATACCTACAGCAGGGGATACACATCTGGTCTGGGCCATATAGTCTACATGTAGTCGATGTACAGGTGCTGCATGTTCCCACCTGTTGTGGGAGTGGTAACATGTCATTCCACTGCAATTCAGTGACCACATGCTGGGAACCCTTCAACTAGTGTGTTGTAGCTACAGTAACGCTCACGCACAATGTTTGGCTGGATGCAGTCCAGCCATATAAAGACAGTTCTTGAGACTGTCATATTGCCAGTGTTGTTATGGAGGATAGGTGGGTTTCCTGTGCATGGGAGGGTTGTGTGTGCCAGGCTATGAACCAGACGGCAGTCCGACACACTGTTAGCTGCACATGAATAGGCCCTGATGCTTTGTGCTGTGCCAACAACCTGGAGGTGTGTGTATCTGTGGTGCCTTGGGATACCACCCCCCTGTCCATGTGTGTTACATGTGTAGGGGACGACAGGCATGGTATGAGGTATAACCTGGCAGTGATGGGTTGCACCTGTGAGCCATGAATCAGGACTCTGGTACTGCACAGACATTGCAGTTCACCGTGCTGAGGACAGTGTCCACTGCATGCATCTTGCGGTGTACACTACTGGTGTTGTGTAGCATCACTGTTAGTGTCCTATCCTGTGTGATACCCGCGGAGGTGGCTATGTAATCCGTGTCCTGCAGCATAAGGCAGTATGTGTGTATCAAGGGGCTTCGCCAATATACATTGGGCCATGGGTGTCACGTGCAAGCTGCCCCTCACAAATCATTGTGGCTTCCCTAGCATGTAAGCACACGTTGACAGCCAGTGGATACCCTATGAATGACATTGGAGATTGAGCAGAATGTAGACATAGAACACCCTTCCTACATATAGTGGCAGCATACCTGGTGAGGGTATGATGGCAACCAAGATCAGGCTCATACTGGCCCATGCCACATGCTGAGAGATCCCTTCTATGTTCCCTATCATGTAGTCCAGGGAGGTATGTCTCAGGTCATCCATAGTGGCATGTTCAATGACTGAGTCATATGTGTCCATGCCTCTGACTGACCTGTATGCATGTGTTTTGTGGTGAACCATAGTGCCCCAGAGGCATATCACTGTGACCTTCACCATGTACAGCCTGTTGAGCAGGACCCCACTGCAGCGGCCAAGAGAGGTACCTGACACATCTGTAGCAGGTGTGTTGTGTACAGGCTGTGAGTGTGTGACACACGGGATGTGTGTGCCATGTGTGGCATGTGCTCTGTTCTGACGTAATGTATGCCTGTGTGCCAGCTGCGGAGGTGTGTGATGCTCAGGCAGGATGCTATTCTGAGTCTCCAAGTATGCCCCAGTGTGTTCAGCTTGCTGTCAGTGCATGTCTATGTCTGACTGGTATTGTAGTCACTGTAGTATGACATGCCACCTGACAGGGTATGGCATTACTGGGTTCAGAGTGCTCAGTCCCCAGATTGGCTATGTGGTGGCATCCCACACATGTGTTGTAATGCGTTCCTGGCCAAGGGTGATGGTTGACTGCATACATGTGGCAGCTGTGACATTGCCACATGACTCACATAAACCACAACTGGACCATAGAGGTGATTCACAGGTTACCTTTGCACATGCTACCCTAGTAGTGTGATTGCCATGGTGAGTACCAACACATAGGGCCAATGGGGAACAACATACTGAAGGTGTGTATGTGTGGATGTACTGCTACTGTTTCATAGCACTGGCATATATGACTGCACACGTGGGTAAATGCCAGGTAAGACATGTGCAATGTGTCACAGGCAACGTACATGCGAACAGGACAGACAGTGATGGTCTGTCATGTATAAACTTGACATATGTATCGTACGCTATGCAGATGTCACTAGGAGTCCACAGAAGCACTGTAACTCTGCATTGCAGGTGGAAGCAGTGTTGCAGGGAACCCCAAGCGAACATGCATGCAAACAAAGCTACAGTAAGCAGGGCTGGAAGTAGTCCATTGTACAACAACGAAGGGGTAACACTAACAGTAGGTTACAGTGCAAATATGTGGGCACTATCAACATGTACCCAGGAATGCACAGCGCAGATGCCCATGGTAGAACTGATATTATGTCATAGTTAGTTGTGATTTGGATTACATTGGTACTGCACACATATCAACATGCGCAAACATCCACATTGCATAGTCGTGGGCAACTTGCCACCATTACTGTACATGTCCATCATTGTGTATCACTACTTGCATTAGCTCCCCCCATGTGCTACCCATGTATGTGGCTATCTGTTGACATCCTTACCACCGGTATGCAATAATGTGCAGCTGTTACACTTTGGTACGTACTATGGGTGCAGATAACAATTCAGGACAGTCATACGGTTACTGCATCAGGCATGCTGGGATATACACACAGTCATATCAGCACACTGTACTGTTACCAACATGATACTACTAATACACTTCTATGTAGTCACCCTGTGCATCAGCAACGTGTTTACCTGTACCTGCACTGATGTTGGAGATTGCAGGGGTGGCACAGTTTCATCATATGCACAGGGTGTGAATTAGGTATGCCTGAGTCTGCCACTGATACCACCAATTGACATGTGTGTGTATGCGTGTTGGTAAGGGACAGCAGTACAGGGTGGGGCACTGTTGGTGCAGTGTGTGCATGTATGTGGTAGCCCTAGGTGTTAACATTTTGTATGTGTGTATGCACACACACAGTTCCACCTCATGGCTGCCATATACAGGGGCTTGTGGACAGCCACATACTGCACCTGGCAGGTCATACAGATCAGTGTCTGTGGGCACGGACACGGTACCTGTGCCGGGCAGGAGTGCTACGGACCGTATCCGGTACTAAGCCAGACTGGGTATTGTCATCAGAAGCGGGAGTGTGTTGACTGGACACAGGTCCCTGTTGGGACTGTCCAGAGCCATGTGCACGTGGTCTCCTGGGGCGTTCCAATGACAGCACAGACCCAGCATTCCTGGGGCTTCTGCTGGCACTATGGGGGCGTGTGCGGGCCTGTTGCCGTCCGCGCCGACTGCCAGCTGCTGCTGTTGCTGGCATATGGCCACGTCGATGCCGCAACCGCCCACCATTGCCCTGGCTCATGGACATTTGGTTGTGGAACTGCTGTAATATGTCCCCACAAAGTCTGTCTATGACATCAGTGAAATTACGGATAGCATCCGCGATGTCACGCATACTGTCAGTCATGGCTGTGCGACATGCTCTCAGCTCCCTCAGACCCTCTTTGGGCATGTCTGTCAGAGGCAGTACGCCCATGGATGCTCCCACAAGAACCCATGGGCAACTGTCTGTGTGGTACCATCGCAGGACCCTGCCCATGGCTGCTGTGTGGGGAAGCATGTGCCACAGATACCACATTACCCTGGTCAATGCCCACTGTATCCTGTCCATCACCTAGGGACAATGGTGACAAATGATGTACTGGCAGGATGACTGTGTGCAATGATGGGGTTGACAGCTGTGTACTGTCAATTGGCTGACCAATGGCAGACCCTGACACACCTTCCTGTGCCATTACACAGATATCATCATTACCAGTACCTGTGGCACCAGATTCAGGTTCCCTGCTGCAGGACACCAGAGCAGCACCAGAACCTGTGGGAGGAAGACAGGAAACACAGTTTACAGTGTCCACACAATGTTACCAGTGATGCACTTATGCACACATGCACACATGCACACATGGACACATGCACACGTGTACACATGGACACAGGCACACAGGCACATGTGGACACATGTACACATGCACACATGCACACGTGGACACATGCACACATGCACATGTGCACACGTGGACACAGGCACACATGCACACATGCACACATGCACACGTGGACACAGGCACACATGCACACATGCACACATGGACACAGGCACACCTGCACACATGCACACCCCGCAGTATACACACAGAGCACTACTGAGTTACACTAGTATTACTAGCACTATCAGGAGTATTGTTAAACACACTCACCAGCATGGATGGCCTGCCTTGCTGTAACACCGGAGGGACCTGCAGAAATGAGGAGATTAATGTCAGTGGGCACAACTGTGCCATTGATACTGCATATGATACAGTGCAGTAATACACCAGTTGCCTTTCACACGTCAGCTGCTGATATTGCCAATATCACACCTGCACAATTACATACTATGTTGACAGCTACATACCACGGACACACCTTACACATGCATAAACTAACAGTGTACAGAACAGTCAAGTGTACATATGGCATATTACCTACACGCTCCATGTCGTGCTGCTGTGTGGATCCAGCCTCCATCATGATGCAGGTGTATTGCTGTTGCTGTTCCGGGGCTGGAGCCACAACACTTAGGAGTAGCCCCTCCAGTCTGGTGAGGGGGGATGTGTGGCCACCCCACTTCCTGTGGCAACCTGTTGCTTGTGGATATCCGATGCACGCTGACGGACATTTCTGATTAAATCACTGCAGTGATGTCGTACATGCTCATATGTCCTATTGTGCATGCCAATGTCATTTACCCTATGGACAAGATCTTGCCACAGTGCAGCCCTCTCCTGCTGATTCTGGCTGGTGCGGGAAAACAGTATGTCATAATCCCGCACCAGGCTCTGGTGTATCTTCTCATCTTCTGCTGCAGAGTAGGTGGGATTATGCTGACGTGCCATCTCCCTGGAAGAGAACACAAACAGGATATCAGCAGACTATGTCAGCAATATATGGCACACATACTATACATGATACTCAAGTGTAGTGATATACTACTACTCCCATATGTTGCATGTGTGTGTCTCGTGGTGGATACACAAGTACATGGCCAGATATCAGTGCTCAGCCAACACCTGTTCAACAATACCTGCCACATTCCATACAACATAGTAGCATGCCCCATCGGTTAGCACACTGCGACAGGTCCAATGCACAACCTCACTCTGGGGGTTCATACCAAGGTACTGTATGTTGAACGCCATCCACTAGTGTGATCTAGACACAAGTTACTCTGCCTGGATATACATATCCCACTACCACCACCAGCACAGTAGACTACTTTGATATGTATGTGATTAGACAGTTATTCACTTGTTAGGACTGAAATGGTATCCATGCAGCCCACTGGGCCAGTGGAAGCCACAACCCACACTGCTGACCCCTTTGCAAATGCTTACCACGGACATCCCACAGATTTCATGGAACTTGCACACACATTTCTAACCCAGACCCTATGTACAAAGGTTAGGCATCCTGTCCGGTGGACCCCAGCCAGAGGCAGATTGTATAACAATAGCAGGAGGCTACTGCAGGACAGAGCAGATTCACATTAAGGGAAGGCATCTGTGGTCAGCACTGGTAATACGCTACGGTCTCTCATAACAACAGCCACGGCCTACTCCGGGTGGGAAATGGCCACAAACACTATAGATAACCACAAGGCCTTCTTCAGTTATGTTACACATATGGACCAAACGCCTCAAATATGCTCTGAGTTAATACACACCTACTTAACATTCACCGAACACACAGATATTGGCAACATTCTTGCAGACAGGTTTGGTGCACGTATCCCCCCTCCTTCTCCCCACACGTAGAAATACTTATCACAGCTGAATGTAACCTCCCTATCATCACATGTCCAGGTGAGGGCCGCCCTCAGCAAAGCAGAACACACAGCATCACTGTGACCTGATGGTATCCCTGGATGTGTGCTACGTGCACTCCAAGAGGACATACAACCGCATATAAGACTGATATTTAACCTTGGCTGTACTACAGGATATGTACCTGAACACTGGCATACAGCAACAGTGGTCCCACACCACTAAGGAGGCACCTCTACTGACCCTGGAAACTACCGCACCATAAGCATAACCGGCCTGGTCTGCTAAGCTATGGAATTATTCAGTATGGGACACATATACAGCGATATTGGGTACCTGCAGACACTTGTTCCCAGCCAGTTTGCCTTTGTGATGGGCTGATCCTGCCTTTTGAACCTGGTTGACCTTTCAAAGCAGTCACTACAGCCATTGATGAGGGCAATGCACAGACAACTGCTGCCAGGATCATGGCCTAACACTGACTGACATGTAATGTATAGTCCTCCCCTTTTGGTGGAACTACGTGCACACAACATATCACATGGGCATACCTATAGATGCAGACCTATGACACATTTGGAGGGTTCACAGTATGCAGACTATTAACCTGCTACTTTACATTACCTGTGTTTGTCGCAGCTGGTTGCATTACCACTACTTCTGCTTCATGCTGCTGCTGGCACTGCTTGCTACTGTCACTACTGACAGCTTGGACTCAGTGTGTAGTGTGTGTTTTCTTTTTTTTTTTCTTTCACTCTCTGTCTCTGTCTCTGTCTGTCTCTCTCCCTCTGTCTGCCTCCGGACAGTGCAATGAACGTATTGCATGTGTGGAGTGTTAGTACAGGATGCGTTTGTAGGTATCTGCATAGGTCCATGTGATGGCCTCTTCACCAATTGTAAGCCAGCATTTGCTAATTGCATGCAGCCAGTTGTGTACTGATTGCAGGTCTCACTGTGATTTCAGGACAGTGCTATAAAAGGGTATTTGAGATAGGCGTTGCCCTTTCAGATTGTAAGGGCGGGGACCATGCTGGTATGCTGTGGACACTGTTCTGTGAGTGTAAAGGTTAGTATCTCTCTCATGATTCAGGCTGTGTTGTAGATTCACATTTCTCCATTCCTCTCTCCTGTTCCCTGTAGTAAGTGTGTATGCACAATGACACCTACAACTATATATATATATATATATATATATATATATATATGTAAATATACATACATTTATATATGTACATTAACTGACATTATTACCTACTAGCTACCAACTAGCATGGCTGTTTCTGTTCACACACTACTATTATGGAAATCCACTAGTTTTGACAGTAATTCTAAATGACATGCTTTGTGTACTACGCATCCTATATTCCCTTTACATTCATTCCTACTATTACATGATATATTTATTTTAGCACAATGCTCTTGTATAAGAGTCATAGCTTAGTGGTAGGTCATGCAGACTACTGTTTCCTGGGTTCGGGACTGACCGTGGGATTTTATTTTGCTTTTGAACTGACTACAGGACCTGTCAATCAGAGTGACTAAGGCACTTTTAAGCAGTTGTAACCAGGTTAGCGCTGGTTTGCGTGGAGCTCACGCATGCGCACTGGTGTTCAGCTCCGCGCACACACGTGCACACATGCTTACAACCGCTTAACAGTGCTTACTCTGGCGCACGCCCACGCTATTTTCTTTGAAAGAAATGAAAATGGGGAGACAGGAAAGTGGTGAAAAAGGGGTCACAAAGAGGGTAAGACAGTAGGGAAACAAGCTTGGGATTTGCAGGAGGGATGTAGGTAAGGCCCATAGCTGCACATTTCTTCATCAGCAACAGCTGTGCATATGTATGTAATTTGTTGTGACATTTGAAACCTCCCACCCCTGAGAGAGGTGTCAGGGACAACAATAATACTTGTTGTACAGCCAATTGTAATTGATAGTTTCCATGTCCGGCAGACATGTGTGCGGAATGGGCAGCTATGTATGGGGTGTAATTTTTTTGTGGGTACAGAGTGCCCTTTTTTTTTTTTTTTTCAGGTGAGAGTGGTATGTCAGGTGAAGGAAGTCGGTATAGCTGGGGAGGTAGGTTGGGAAGGTCAACAGACAAGACAAACAAGACGCATACAGGGGCGGTGTATGACACGGGTGGGGGGCATTACACAATTGACGGGATGGAGGTTTGGATATCCAGAGCCCATGAGCCCACAGATGGCAACAGTGGAACTGATATCCCCACCCATGGGCAGTTGCCACTGTTCCTTCACTGCCCAGGACAGGGCTGTGCTGGGGCTGTGTAGGCCGGGCAACAGGCATGCCCGTAAGTTGTGCCACCTGTGCCTCAAGCTGGTGTAGGGGCCCAAGAACAGAGTTCTGGATCTCCCTACGCACCACAGTCCGGATGCTACGGAGGGTGAGTGGTGGTTCTCCTCCAGCCACACTTGCAGAGGGGGGATGAGCCCCATCCCCTGCAGCGCTTCCACCCGCAGGTGGCACAGGGCCACCAGAGGAGGGTCCAGACTGGGCACTAGTGCCAGGTGCACTCGCCAGCTGAGGTGGGAGAGGTGGGTCCGCTGGAACCCGCCTTCCCTGTCGTCCTATGTTTTGCATTATGTCATGAGAGTTTGGGTTAGTAACATATAATACCATTCACAATTAGTTGTAACAGCATGCATTAGTATTCCCATTAACCAAACACCCAGATATTCACACCATTGAACAGCGAGCATAACACATGCATAATTTGAACAGCAATACACAGTCCAATAACATGCAGGATTGATTGATCGCAACAGGCCATCAGATTTGGATGTATGAACAGGGCAGATACATCAACGGACATGCAAATATTTATGACCCAACAGGACAAATGTCCAGGGGTGTTAATTGTGATTGCACATACCATTTTCATGTGGAATGGGTTATATGTGGTTATAGGGTGGGGTGAAGAAAATAATATTAACACCTTCGAATACCAATACATATGCTGTACATTTCTAATAGCTGCACATATATACACACTACTGTTCTAACTACAGTTTCCTATATGATAACTACTTCAATTTGGTGATAGGACTGTTACTGCTACATCAATATACATTTTATTGTTCTTCATACACATTCATATCTGACTTTGTTCAGCTACATCATCCTGCTACATTTGCTTTATATAGCTGTAGACAACTGTGGATGTTTGGTATGTCAGACAATCATACTATCTGCATATTGCAGACTGGGAGCAACATATCCAGATTTTGGGACACACATTCCAGCTGCAGCAACACTTTGAACAGATTTCGCTGTTTGGTTTTGCTTCTCACATGCATTTCATTCTGTACTGACTGCAGTATACTTTATTCAGGGGTTATTACTACTTTATTGGTGGATTCATAACACTTTCTCACATTCTCTCACTTGTTTTCATTTTACTATTCAGGATGGTACTTACTTCTAGGCTTTATTGACATGTTTTACCTGTAGTTATTACAATCCTTTCCAGCAGTCTCACTTCTGTCATGTTTCAGTATTTCAACAGGGGTATATTTCACACATGTGATTTGCTCATCTTCTGCAGCTGTACTTTTCAGCCTGCTGCAGGTTGTGTACTATTATATTACAGGTGGGGCATCTTTATTTCAGACTTTATTTCAGACATTTTCATTTTTCTGTTTGGATTACAGACTGCAACACACTTTTGTAATCAAGCAATACTTGCAAACACTCACACTGTTACGCACATTCTATTACTTAGTGACTACACTGCACTCTTTTGCTAACTGTCATACTTTTATATTTCTTTACAGTTACTGGGAGAGGATTACTGACCTGCCTGGTGGTGCAACCGCACTAGCCTATCACCATAGGCTTTGCGGTTTGCAGAACGGACACCTGCAGCTGTAATATAAATGAAGTAATATTGGAATACACATCTCCATAATATCAGCTACTTTAATTTCTTACATACATAATTACATGTAACTTACTCAGTAGTGGGGCATAGGGCATTTGCCGGGCCTCCTGGATCCAAAGGTTCAATTGGTCCTGCTTGCGTCTCTTCAGGTCCGCATGGTGGTGACGAACCTGCTCACCAGTCCTTGGAATCCCTGTGGCACTGGTGAGATCATGAGCCAACCGGTCCCATGCCTCAGCGCTATATGCTCCCCACAGGACCTGGCTCTGCATGAGTTGGGCTTCATGATTGTGGACTAGGAACCAGACCATGTATCTGGACTCCTCAATGCCCCACCTCTGTGCTTGAAAGCAACTACCCTCACCTACTCCTGTCATTCTGGCTGCAAGTCAGTTCTACAATCGTTTATGCTGTGTATTCCTGCCTATGGGGCTTATATATGCCGCTTTTCCCGCACATATCTGTGAATGGCCATTTTGGAATTGTATCAACTTCACAAAACCTGCTTTGTCATGCT
>NC_056739.1:578229625-578389625 GCF_019279795.1 Protopterus annectens | reverse complement strand
ATCTGGGGAGGCAAAGAACCCCCTTCAGAAATGCTTTAAAAGTGATTTGTGTTTGAATTTTAATTTATATAATAAATGTTGCTATTTTTGATCACATTTATGAGTGTTGATCAAGTAAGTCTCATTAGTGCCATTAAGTTCTGACACACGCGCATGCACACACACACACACACACACACACACACACACACACACACACACACACACACACACACACACACACGAGTGTACTTTATCCTCTCGAAATCTGAAAACCCCGAATACAAATAGCGTGACACATAAAGAGCGAACTGCAAATATGTCGAACGTACTAAACCGTGAAATTTCAAACCTCGAACCATCATAGTCGGCCAACCCACCACCCACAACACACTACCTACCCAAACACAATAAAAACAACACATACATATACTAACCAAAACCCTACTTCTAACCCTAAATTAAAGCACCAAAACTCTACTACTAACCCTACACTAAACCCCACATACACAACTATCTATGCACTATCCTTAACCACTCCCTAACCCTAAGGTCCGTAACTACCGCACACTTCCCCCATGGAGCTATACCCAAACAAACTAAATATTCCACACACATACACTTAACAAAACCCTACACTAAACCTTACATACATTACCTACACAAAACCTTACATACACTACCTACCTATGAACTTACCATAACCCCTCCCTATCCCTAAGGTCCGTAACTATCACACACTTACCTTATGGAGCTATACTGCAGACAGGCCAACTATGCAAATTCGATATTTCTCCTTTCACGGTTTCGTTCGTTTGCCGTATTCGCGGTTCGCTCTTTACATGTCACTCTATTTGTATTCTGGGTTTTTGGCTTTTGAGCGACTAAAGTAGACCCCCCCCCCACACACACACACACACACAGGGAAAATGTACAGCTAATGATAATTCCATAATGCATGTAAAAAGATGTACCCTAAAACTTATACTAACTCTAGACCATAAATGCTCACACACATACTAGATGTATCCCCTTTCCTGTCACCTATCAAAGCTTAACCTGCAAACACTCACATGCACACATGCACACTAATCCCTAATGCAAACCCACTTACCAGTTTTGGCAAAACTCAAAGTTGGCAAACTGGACATTTGATAAAACAGACATGTGCACAAAAAAAACTGCAGTTTACTCTTTCAAATAAATGAATGCTTGACAAATGAACTACACCCTGACAGATAAATAAACTGATACATATGCATCTAATTATAATCTGTGCTTGTTCCCTGGCTTGTTTGTACCCTTGCTATACCTTCCTTAGTTCATTTACTTGTCCGAACCTTTATTTTCTCCAGGTATTGAATGTACACTTTCTTCCTATTATTAGTCCTACTTTGTACAACCTTCCCTAGTTTCATCTTGATTCTCCTGATCTCTCTGGCTGCCCTTGTTACATCTTCCTCAGATGCCTACCCCATGTTTAACCTCTTCACTCTTCTACTTCTGAAAGTCTTTTCCACTTTGCCTATTGCTGTCTTTACTTTTATTTAACTACATAGGCCTTTTACCAAATTTTCATTTGATTCTCTTATCCCGCCCATCTAACATATATTCATTGTGCCACTTTTCACAGTTTCCCACAGCTCTAAACATAATCTGTCCTCCTGAAGGCCACAGTCCTGACCTTGTTCTGTTTCCTGCTGGCCCAGCCTTAATATTGTACCTTAGTGTGACATAGTGTCTATTACCATGAAGACCCTTCACCACCTGTCCCTCTTCTTCCTCATCCCCACATAGCTAGCTGTGTAGAACCTTTTCTTCTCCTATATATTCCTCCATCTTCTTTGCATAGCCATCCTGGTCTATCACTTCAACCGTTTTATTCTCCCTCATTGTTCTGAATGTCGAGATACTTAGTTCTGTTTGTAGAAGACTGAAAACTGCCATTATTATGATCTTTTTCATGCATCTCCATTCCATTATTCTATTTTTGATAATTTTATCTTCTTTGTTGCTTGGATATGAGTAATGTGTAGCTGCTTTGGGTTTACCATCTCTCACCTTCTTTCCCTTCCATCATCAATGTCTGGTAACCAACAACAACTCAAAGCTGTTCTTTCTCATCTGCTTTTCCCACTTCCTATTCTTAATTATTGTGTAACATCTAATCCCATCCCTCACACAGCCTCTTCCTCCAATCATTATTTCCCTCAGTACCTTCATGATCCTATATCCTAGTACCATAGTATCCTAGCCATTTTTGCTATTCTGTTTTCTGATTATTTCAGCTGTATCTTATTTTTCTCAAAGATCTTCTACTACATACTTGGGATTTTACTTAATGATGCAATCCTCTGTGATATACCAACTGAAATAATGGAAATTCAGTGTGGAAACATAGCTTGCTGTGACTTTCTCTTCTTCATTCCTAGTCCTCCTACATTCCCTGTGTTACTGCCTTGCATTCCTCAGATAGGTCCTCCTAAAGCTTATTTGCCTGTGTGCTTCCCCAGGGCACATGGATCATACCTGTGAGACTCTCACATTCTCTTTGGCAGTCCTCATATTCAGCTTCTCCACCCAGTTCTAATGCATCCAGCATGAAGTTCCATATTCTGATTCTTGACTGGGACTAGATTTTTTAAAACACATGAACCTTAAAAGTGAATGAATCTAAAAGTTAAAACCAAAACTATATATAATAAATAGATATACTAAATAGATATGTATATATATATATATATATATATATATATATATTTTGTTATATGAAATGCTTCAATCATAAACCTTAGTTAAAATTGCTTTGTTAAATATTAGTATTACCAGCACACATTAGCTTTTAGATTAATTCACCTTTAAGGTACATGTGTTTTAATGCATTTTGCATGTGTAATTGAATTTGTTCGCTCATTGGTTCATTTGAATTAGATTAGTTTATTTATTCATCAAAGGAACAGAGGGTTAGGTATCTGATGAAGTTATTGTGACGAAAACATATGTGGATTAACTTTACAGTGTTGTGCTGTTGCTTGTGATTTATACAGTTGTGTTGTATGATAAGTAGCTCTTGGAATTTAAGAAAGCTTAGACACACTCATGATGAAGTAACTATAGGAGATTTAGAGAGGTTAGGAACCTGTGAGAAAACCTCCTGGGGGCAAATCCTTAGATTTAGGTGGGTGACGACAGGTACATTTCCATTTAGTGGACAGGTGTTTGAAAAGCTGGGATTTAAAGTTATCTGAGTTTGGTATAGTTCTTAGAGTGGAAGGAACGGAATTCCATTTCTTGCCTACAGAGAAAGAGAGGAGAAGTTGGCCAGCAGGATGTTTAGGCTTGTACATAACAATTAAGTTTTGATGTTCAGATCTGAGAGTTCTGTTGGGGGTGTAAGGGGGAAGGATATTTGCTAGAGCAGGACATTTAGTAGGGTGAAATATAAGTCTGTGTGCAGTGGTGAGTTGGAGGTAGTTTGGGAGACCTAGCCAGTTCAGAGATTGTAAGGTAAGGCAGTGATAGGTGGAATTTCTGGATTTGGTGGCAAATTTAGAGATTTTATTATAACAGTTTTCTAGTTTAGAAGAGATGGAGGTGGACAGGTTGGTTAGGAGAGGGGCTCTGTATAATAAGGAGGGAAGAAGATAAGTAGTGGCCAGAGTTTGCCTAGTGGAGTTCGAGAGAAATCGATTATTCCTGAATAGCATGCCTAGTTTTTGAGTTTTTGGTGGGTTTTCTTAATATTTTGTTGAATGTGGATGTCAAACTTGAGGTATTTGTCAATAGTAATGCCGAGCAGTTTAGCAGAGGGAACCACTTCTATAGGTGAATTGGATTGACTAAGGACTTTGAAAGTACATTATTTGTAGGAGTAAGTCTTAGTGGGGGAGGGTGTTTAATAGCATTGAGAGAGAGGTGATTTTGGCGCATCCATTCTTCCATTATTGAAAAAGAAGTTTTGGTTTTGTTGAGCAATTCAGAGAGGTTATAGAAAGAGCAGACTAAGGATGAATCATCTGTTTATTGACTGACTTTAGCATCAGGAATGGCAGTGTGAAAGTTATTGATGAAGATGTTAAAAAGCATAGGCCCAAGGATAGATCCCTGTGGTACACCAGTTGGCGTAGGTAAGAAGGAAAAGTTGTAGTTATTCCATTTTACTGCTTAAGATATGTCTGATAGGTAGCTGGAGAACCAGGATAAAGTGTCTGGTGAGAGATGAAGATTTGAGAGATGAAAGAGAAGGTGTCTGTGGGAGACAGTATTGAATGCTTTATACAGATCAAGCAAAACTGTAGAAACCCAGTGTCCTGAGTCTCGGGCTTGATTGACAGTTTCTAGGAATGACAGTAGAGCAGTTATAGTGCTATGGCCTGGGCAGAAGCCATGTTGGCTAGGTGTAAGAAGATGGTTTTGGGTGAGAAAAGGCATAAGTTGGAGGTGGATGCACTTTTCTAGGATTTTGTTGATTGGTGAGAGCAGAGCAATAGGGCAGAAGTTTGAGATGTTGGTGTTTTTGCCTCCTTTGTGAAGAGGAAGAATATAAGCTGAGCACCAGAGTTTGGGGACGTATAATTCCTTTATGGATCTGTTAATAATGATGCTAATTGGGAGAGCTATTCCATCAGCAGCACATTTTAGGAAGGAGGAGGGAATATTGTCAGGAGCATTAGAGCAAGGTCTAAGTTTGGAAAGAAGTTTTTTATAAAGTTAGTGAAGACAGGTTTGAGCTTAAACATGAGGGGATGGCAGCTAGGGGAATTAGATGGAGAAGAGTGAAGGACTGGTGGGTTATTGTTGGGGAAAGTCTCGGTCAGTTCAGAAATAGTTTCTATGAAAAATGAGTTAAATTCAGAGCCTAGTTCAATGTCGGATTTGCTAGAGTCAGGACAGGGGTTATTCTTGGAGCCGGGATTAAGAAGTGAGTTTACTGAATTCCAGAATTTCTTGGGGGTTTTATTATTATTAGACTGGCGCTTGATATGGTAGGATTTTTTGTCCTTAGTGATTAGCTGTTTTGCAATGTTACAGAGTTATTTGTACTGAAGCAGGGTATTGGGCAATTTGTTGTTTCGGTAAAGCCTCCATAATTTGTCCCTTTAGAGCATAATTTGTTTTGTATCTTTGGTTAACCAGGGAGCTGTATTAGTCTTTATCCTTTTGTTTCGTAGTGGGGCAAGAGAGCTTAGAGTGTCTAGGAAGATAGAGTTGAAGTAGTCTATGGCACTGTCAAGAGGAAGGGTGTTTAGAATTCGCCAGTCCATTTGTTTGAACATGTTAGAGAAAGTTATGGGGTTGAAGTTACTGAGGTTATGAGTGAGAATGTATTTGTGCTGATGAGGTGAACAGGTAGTTGCACGATGAATGAAAGCTGGGAGGTGGTCACTGATGGAGTCAGGAATAGTGCCAGAGTTAGTTATTTTATTTGGGTCAGAGACTAGGATCCAGTCAATAGTGGATCCGGGGGGGTTAGTTTTGTTAGGTCAGGCGATGGGGAGAATTATTTGACTGAAGTTATAGAGGTTAATGGATAGAGAGGGAGAGGGACTGTTAACTTTATTCCAGTCAATATTTACATCGCCTAGAATGTAGGTTTCATAGTTAATTTCAGTAGATGCCCATAGGAGAATGTCTTTGAGGGTAGAGATATTGTTACCAGGTGAGATATATAGAGCAATAATGCAGATATTTTTGTGTTTATTCAGTTTTAGTAGTCCAGCTATATAAGTTCAGTGTTGTTGAATTGAGGGATTGGAATTTAGAGAGGTATTAAGGTTAGAAGGTTAGAGAAGACTAAGGCAGTGCCGCCACCTTTTTTATGTGATCAGTCATGTCTGAGAGTATGGAATCCTGGGTGCAGGAACTCGGAATCGGAGATAAAGGGTTGTGATACGTTTTGGAGATGGCTAGGATGTCTGGTTGGTTATGGTTTAGCCAAGCTTGAAATTGGTGAACTTTGTTGTTGATACACTGTGCATTGGTAGTGAACATTTTTAGGATGTGGTGAGAGGAGGAAGGAGATAAGGGGTAGGTATTGTAAATAAAGGGACTGGGACCAGGGTTGGGGTGGATATCCCCAGCTAAGATTAGATTGTTGAAAGAAGTAAGCTTTAGCTGTTTAGGTTTGTGAAGTAAGAGTTTGGGTAGATCTAAGATTAGTTTATGTTTCAGTTTATTAACAATGGTGGAGAAGATTTTAGGGTGGAATAGGTGCAGAGGGTTCGGTTGAATGAGAGAAGGTGAGATAGAAAGGAAATGAGAGTAAGAGTGCGGGTGGAGGTAGGTTTGTATGGAGGTTATTTTGTAGGTAATATTGGATAAGTATCAGAGGAGTATGAGGTGGTATAGAGTAAGGGAATTAGGAACAGAAGGAGGAAGCAGGGGGCCTGGAGAGTGTGGAGCATTATGGGAAGCATGTCAGTGCAATGAGAGAATGATAGGTGTAGATTAGGACAAGAGGGATGGTTGTGTAGAAGAGAGGCTTTAGAAAGAGATATAGTTGGTCTTCTTCGAAGTATAAGAAAGAAGAGCAGACTAATTGTTAGGGAGGAAGAGTGATGTAAGTATGTGGGATGGATGTAAGTGGGTGGAGTAATAGGGGAAGGGCGTCTATTGGATAATAAGGCTGGCTGGGAGGGGAAAGGGAAGAATAAAGGCAGGTGTGCTGGGGGCAGGTGGAAATTGGGGGCAGGGTAGGGGAGCAGAGTGAGCCCAAAGGGTCAACGGAGCGGGAAGAGCCAGGTAGGTGTGAGAGGTTCACAGAGCAGCAAGAAACAATCAGTTAGTGGGGCTCTGTAGTTGGGACTGAGTGTAGGCTAGAGAGAGGTAAATTGCACAGATTTAGTAAGAAGTAGAGGTTAAGGGCAGCGCTCTTGTTTCACCTTTCCAAAAAATTAGATGCTTAAAAAGTTTAGCTTAAGAGTGAAAGTGGAGCACCAAGCATGAATGCAATTGTTTCACTATAGTGGGAGTTTGCTACCACCTAGTGGAGAAAATGGGGGTGGGATACACAGTAAAACTAGTTGGCCTTAGGGAAGAGAGACTAGGGTACAGAGTAGCCTGGGGAGGTAAGGGGCTGCGGTAGGCTGCTAATGTGCTCACTATGGGTAGGTTATTGTCAGTATTTTATACATTCCAAGAGCTAGTCTTGATATATACACACTAGTCTAAGCAGGTTGGAGGGGTAACACTATGAAAGGCAGTCCGTGGCAGGCATCCTTTGCAGGGGGTTTTCCAGTTAAATTTTAAGTTTGATGAGGAGAGGCACCCGAGGAGGAAGCTGTAATGAGAGAGAGAGAGAGAGAGGTGGTTAGCATTTGCAGGACAGGTGGGATAAGTAGAAATTACAGGGGGCTCTGGAAAAAGCTAAAGAGTGAGTGAGTGTAAGTAGGGGCTCAGGTAGAAGCTGAGAAGAGAGTGAGTGTAAGTAGGGAGGTACAGCTAGGAAAATATAAAATGCAGAGGAAATAATAAGCATTCATTTAAGCAGACCTCCGTCAGTTCATAGTTTACATTACATGAAAAGCTAAAGCAGAAGCAAATAAGCAGCTATTGCAAAAACAGCTAGGAAAAAAATGCAGGGAGTAACAAACATTCATTAAGCAGACCTCAGTCAATTATAGTTTGCAGCACCAGAAAAGCTATGGCAGAAACAAATAAGCAGCTATTGCCATATATTTAGGCACAGTAGTTGGCATTCAGTCCCAGTATCTCAATACAGGCTACTTACAATGTCAAAAACAAGCAGTAGTAGCTATCAGCCCCAGTAGCAAAATCCTAGCTATTGTCAGTAAATAAAACGGACGTGTAGAAGCAATTGTTATAGCTTCCAGCCCCAGTAGCTCAATCCAGGCTAATTATAGTGTTTAAGGCCAGTGTTTTTAGCAGTCAGCCCAAGTAGTTCAATCCAGGTTAATTATAACATTTTAAATGCAATAATGTTAGCTTACAGTCCCAGGAGCTCAAACTGTGCTAATTACGAGACTGAAACAATTTTGAAGACCTTACTGTGTTAGTGTTCGGCCCCAGTAGCTCAAACCGAGCTAATTGAAATGTTATAAAAGCAGCTTTTGAAGCTTTCGGCCCAAGTAGTCCTCTTGCATTGTTGTTGTCTACTACCCTCATATTACCCCCCTCTTGTGGAGACTAAACTGGCTACAAATTCAATCTCATATCAGATTTAAAGTTTTATTAGATATGCAGCCCTATATGATATAGGGTCTCCATATTTATCTCCAGAAGATCTTAGCTGTCCACCGTCTAGTTACATCCTGACCTTCCTCCTCATTGCATTTTCTGCAGATGCCCAGTGTGTGGTTGTAGGCCTCTGATATATGAAAATTGTTATGGTCATTGGCTACTAACACCTTAATAAACTTAACATTAAACATGATGTCTGTAATCGTTAATGAAATTAGCTTGCAATTCCATGACTTATTTCTCCTCTATCCCATCTTTTAGTACTAAATGCTGTTTTAGCATGCAAGTTGTTTACACATATTCTAGCAAGTTTTAATCCCCATCTATCCCTTTCTACACTTCTGCCAAAATGCCACCATTTCCTTCTTCATATTCGGTAAAACTCTGCCAATAAACCTTTATCTCATGCAGCCTTGTGATTCCTCATCTATTTAGTTGTTTTTCCACCTCTGCAACTATGATGTCCTTCTTATTTTATCCACTTCTTTTATCCTCTTTCAACATCCTACTTTTCCATGGTCTGAATCTCAAGATAGTTTAGCTCCCTAAATTTCTGGGACTTGTGCAGGTATTTCTGTAAGACCTTTGTTACCTCTCTCTCCCCCTTTAATAACCCAGTCCTCTTTTTGACTGTCTAAATTTACTGATTCTTAGTTTTCATCTTCCAAGCTAACAAATTCCTTAGCTTTCTTTTCTTTCCCTACCCATATCTTTTCTCATTACCAGTTCTACCCCGGTGATGTTCAGGTCTTTCATCTGTTTCTTATATTTCATATCACAAGATTGTCTGTATATCCTCCATGCCTGCATGTCTTCTTTTTCTATACCTGCATTTTTGTATGCTCTCCAGTTCTCTTTTTAGTTTTGCCTTATTGCCCCCTCCCTTCTGTTCCCTACCAACCCTTACCCTAATCATTAATCTCCCCCTCCATACCATGGTAATCATATCATACCATTGTACCACAATTTGTTCTCTGCACTCTACATTATCTGCTAGCGCTTTGCCAGTAACCTTCCTCATACCCTCCTTTCCTAGCTTTCTTTTCCAGTATACTTCCTTTCTTCTCTACTGCTTCCCTTACATGCAAAATATATTTTCATATTCCTTTCCTCACCCACCTTCACTCACCTAATCAATAGCCTAAGTAACTAATCTGTTTTAGTTCATTCATTGTGAAAGTATGTCCATCTCCCTACCATTTCATCACCCCCATAAACCACTTAGTTTCCTGTCCCTATCTCTGTCCCTGTGCATTCCTTCAATACGCTTTTTCCTTTAGTAAAGAATTCTTTCTTGCCATATAGTCCATCCACATCTGCTTCAATGATCACATTAAAAGCCTCCAAATTTCTTCCCCTTTTGTACCACTTATGGAAGAAGCCTTCATAACTGCTTTTGTTCTTGATCAGACCATAAACACACACACACACACACACACACACACACGCACACGCACACGCACACACGCACACACACACACACACACACACACACACACACACACACACACACACACACACACACACACACACACACACACACACACACACACACACCATTTTCCATTGACCCCCTGCACTTTCACATACTATTTGACTCACCATTGCTCTTCACTACTAATCACTTTTCCTGATCCTCAGTTTAATTCTTATATAGAAGAATTGCAATCCTTGTCTTCCTCTTCCCTTTTATACAGTTTAGCTGGCTATGCACACCCCCATAGCTAGTTTGCTAACTTTCCTCTTCTTTGTTTATATGTTACAACACCATTGACTAATTCTCTCCGGAAGACAATATTTACTCAAACTAAGCGGGGGACTACACCCCCCCACACCCAACAATGTGGGGGGCTGTGCCCCCCACACACCCCCTAACTATATATACTAACTCCAGGATCACACTACAGTGGGGAAAAGGGCATATACCTTTTATTTGCCTTAGAGTACTCTACACAGTGCCATATATACTAACTGCAGTTCAGTGAAGTGAGATTCAGTGAAATGAGTTTTCAGCTATGTGGTCGGGGTGAAATGAAATTCAGTGAGATGAGATTCAACGAAATAAAGCATTGGTTGAAGTGACATTTAACAAGGCCACAGAGGACTGTCACTAAACAGTTGTAATGGCACATTACATTAAAACAGAATTATAATATACGCAATACACCAAAATTATCACCAATTAAGACTCATTAGGTACAGAAATGCTACCATCAGGAGATTAAGGTTTATTCCTTTAAAGGAAAGTATAAACAAAGGGACATAATATAAATATTTAATTATCTCAAATGAATGTGTAACATCTAAGACAGCAACATCTCAGAAAAAAAGAATAACAAAAAACAAGACTATTATAATACAGAGAGAGACTTTGAATTTTAAAATTATATGATGACTTTTTCATAAAATGCTTGTATTTACATGGATCTGACATCACAAAGAAGTTGTGGAATCCAAAACAATGATGAAATTCAAGAAGACATGGCAAGCATTAACAATTCTGTTTAACAAATAATTATACTCTCTACATTAATTAATACAATGGGAAGAAAAGAGGGGTAAGATGCCTCAGATTGCTAAAAATGCTAAGAAGCACATTGGATAACTCATGTCATGTCATTTATTGAGCCAAATTATAAAAGTTTTAATTTACCAGTTTGAGTAAGTTGATCTCTGTTTACTGTAGGTTCTCCAGTAAAGCACATATCTGCTTTACAAACGAAACAACGTCAGAATTTCATGGCAAGTACTGAAATGGTGTTTGTCTTAATAATTATTAATACAGATAACATAGCATAGATAAAAACAATGCTTTCTCTTGGTAGGCCAAGAGTAATTTTCTACTAAGTCATTACTGCACAAAAACAGTTATTCTGATTATGGTTCTAGAAAAGGTATATGTTTCGGTTATAGTTGCCCATTCTATAAAGTAATGTAGAGAGATTTATTAAGTTTAAATAGATGGAGTGAGCAATCTCTAACACACCTCCCAATTGCTCCACTTTACGTGGAGTGCTCCAGTTTTAAAACTCAGTGTAGCGGCCACTCTGCTGTTGCTATCTGAGAGATGACTGCTTCACTTTCTGTTGTCGCAAAACATTTTGCCCGTAAGGTGCAAATTAGGATCTGACTCAGTCCTGACTGTGTGACTCTATGCTGTCTATGCTATGCAGTATAGCGCAGCAAGGCAAACAAATGCGTGCAGAACACAGCTGCTGTTGTTAGCAAGCAGCAGTTGTAAAGGACTAGAAGGCAGTCTGGAATGAAGGAACAATAGTGATATATAATTTGATGTGTTCCCCATTACAAGGTGTCGTCAGCACCTATTTACATCACACACAGTAACAGAGGAATGTCTTAAAAGGCTAGAATAACATCCTTACAATCTGTACAGAAAGCCATGGGTTACAACTAACATCTCATAGAGGGACTGAGCAATGTCACTTAATGGTAAAGTAATACTGTACTCTGTTGTCATTTTGCAGTAACTATTTCTAAGTGTATATCACCATACTGCAATGTATTTTTACTACATAATTTTAGTGACATCTTGTGTCGTCGTAGGATGTGGTCATTAAGTGGTTACAGTGATTTCTACTCATCTAATTCAACCACTCGACACAGCTGATTGTTTGCAGTGATATCTTATACAATCACAAAGATAATCCAGTACTTTTTTATAACATGTACCCCCAATGTTTTCCATAACATATCTTTAGCATAGTGTGGCAAATAGTATTAACCAATTATCTTCATAGAAATTGTTGTAACATAAGATCAATAGGCTGTTTTTGTTATTTTTATTTTATCTGTTGCAAATACTGTACAATATGTTTTTTTTCTTTACATTGCTTTTTCTTCTATTGATTAGAATTTTGGTTTGTGGCCTCAGGTCATGCCTGAAAAGGGTCCTCAGACCAATGCTCCTGCCTGGCTAACAAATGCAAAATAGAATAAAATAAATCACAAAAGTGCATGTACATTGGTACCTTAAGCAATCACAGAACTGAAACCAGGAGTTGACCAGACTCTACATTCATGCAGACTAGGGGACAGTTGACAAGAGTACAAGAGAAATCCCCTGGTCTTTTAATTTAGTGCCACTGGATTCTTTACAGGTACCTGAGCTACCACCAGCTCAAGCAGGTAGGACTTTGGTTTAACATTTCATTTGATATTTTAATTATACAACTAAAGAAAAGCAACCATCCAGGAAGCTGAATGCAAACATGATGCTGCAACATGCCTCTCAACTGCCCAGAATTTCACAGAATGTCTTGATTTTTGCCCCCAAAATCTGGTCTGTTTCTCATAAATATTCACATTTTTTTTTCTGGCAGATCATTGAAGATTGAAATAAATAATGACAGACATCTGAGTTTCAGGCTTCATATCCTACAGAAAAGACGTGAATGCAAAATCTGTTATTTGAGCAATTTAATAAGAGCAATATTTAACATCTGTCTCTGATTTTGAGTCTTTGCATCTCTATTATTTTTGAACTTGGCCAGAATTTGTGCTCTAACAGGTTGAAAGGTATGTGTCAACACACTTATATTATTAGGCTAGGATAAGCAGGCAGGAAGGAGAGAGGAAAAGTTAAAACAAAATTCCCCCCAAAATATCAACACAATCTTACGTATGAGTGTGCAGTTTGTGATGTTCATATGAAGTACTTCTTGAAGTCCTTTTATTGTCTGATTGTATTCTTGATCATTGGTGGAATAATTCATGGCCACAATAACAGAATGATTGACAATAATACTGCCGTTACTGTGGTCACAAGTTAAAAAGAAAAAGAAAAAAAGAACACAACACTGTAATATAATTCCATCTGTTATTGACAAAATGATTTTTATGCCATGCAGAACATATGGCACATTAATAACTTTTAATAGCTACTCAGCCAAAGTGATTATTTTTAATTCATCCATTCTGTGTCTTGCTTTGGCATTGTGTTAAAATGCATCCTCAGCCTTAGAGGCAAAATTACATGTAAAGCTGTTCAATAAAAACAAGTCTTTTCTGAGACATGAACACTAATAAGAAGGGATATTAAAACTAATGTCCACAAAAATAATTTCTATTAAGGTGTTGTTAATTACACCGTCATTGTTTTTATTTTTATGTTAAACTAAATCTGCAAAAATTACTTTTTGTTACAAAACTTACATCATTGTTGGGGTTTAAAATTCAAGTTACAAAGCATTTTAACAGCATATATGGCAATATTTCCATTTTAAATAGACAGAATGAGTACGTCTGCTTGAGTCTCTCGTGTTACCATGTGCACTAACCTCTTAGCTCATGCAGCAAAATATAACCTTGGCTTTGTTGTACTTGAAAAATAGTTTCACTGAGGTTGTAGTATACTTAAAAATGGCAAAGGTTCTACTATGAACCATCAAAGCTGAACCCCCTTACAATAAGAATCTCTAAACTCTTACCCCTGGAAAAATATTTTTTGTATGGAGACAAGCACCCCCCACCCCCTCACAGCCCCAAACATAACAGAAACTGTGCTTAACAGATGGAAAACAATATATAGCTACTTAAATGTCTGAAAAATTGTTTACATAGCAGTTTATTAAAGATTTAAGCAATGAGACAGAAATGTGATATGGAATCTTTTGGAAGCGAAAGAGGGATAACATGTAAACTGCATATATGCCATTAACATAAAAGCTCAGTGGTAAGATCTCTAAATTGCAGCTCTGTGGTTCAGTCTTGATCCTTAGTTGCTGCCTGTGTGGAGTTTGCATTCTCCATATGTCTGTCTGGCTGACTTTTACTTTAATATCCTGTATACCTGTTAGTCAATTTGCTGCATTAATTTACTCATTTGTGCATATTCAGTTTGGATATTTAAAGAAGCATTATTTCTTACTTAGATGAGAGGCAAACCATTATGGCTAAATATCTAAACTCAGTAGAATCATATTCCCATCAAAATGCAGTTTAGAACACCACAAAACACTACAATACAACTTGCATTTGCTGGGGGGCTGTACCTATCGACACCCACTGAGGTCTGATTTTTGCAGCCCAAGTCATAGAAGAAAATATCATCCAATCAGCCTTATAGGTTATTCAAGATTTTCCTCCTGGCCTTTCAGAATCCTTGCTGCAACATGGACATTGTCAACTGTATAGGTATGCATCTCCTGCTGAGGTACTTGATAAGCAGAACCATCACTGGTGCTTTACACAACCAAAAACAATGAAATTTGGCTCAGGAGCCACATTTGATTGGAGGAGGACAAGGAGACCTGGTGATGGAATGAGGAAGTACAGGAGAGTATACAGAGAAATAGGTTGGCGAAGAAGAAGTGGGATTGTCAGAGAGATGAAGAAAGTAGACATGAGTATAAGGAGATGAGATGCATGGCAAAGTGAGAAGTGGCGAAGGCTAAGGATAAGGCATATGAAGAGTTGTATGAAAGGTTGGACACTAAGGAGGGAAAAGAGGACCTGTACCGATTGGCTAGACAGAGGGACCGAGCTAGGGAAGATGTGCAGCAGGTACGGGTGATAAAGGATAATGAGGGAAACATACTCACAAGCCAGGAGAGTGTGTTGAGCAGATGGAAAGAGTACTTTGAGGGGTTGATGAATGAAGAGAATGGGAGGGAGAGAAGGTTGGATGATGTGGGGATAGTGAATCATGAAGTACAATGGATTAGCAAGGAGGAAATAAGGACAGCTATGAAGAGGATGAAGAACAGAAAGGCTGTTGTTCCAAATGTTATACCTGTGGAAGCATGGAGGTGTTTAGGTGAAATGGCAGTGGAGTTTTTAACTAGATTGTTTAATGAAATCTTGGAAAGTGAGAGGATGCCTGAGGAATGGAGAAAAGGTGTTTTGGTACCGATTTTTAAGAATAAGGGTGATGTGCAGAGCTGTAGTAACTACAGAGGGATTAAACTGATCAGTCACAGCATGAAGTTATGGGAAAGAGTAGTGGAAGCTAGGTTAAGAAGGGAGGTGATGATTAGTGATCAGCAGTATGGTTTCATGCCAGGAAAGAGCACTACAGATGCGATGTTTGCTCTGAAAGTGTTGATGGAGAAGTACAGAGAAGGTCATAAGGAGATGCATTGTGTCTTTGTGGACTTAGAGAAAGCATATGACAGGGTGCCTAGAGAGGAGTTGTGGTATTGTATGCGAAAGTCAGGAGTGCTAGAGAAGTATGTAAGAGTGGTACAGGATGTGTACGAGGGTAGTGTGACAGTGGTGAGGTCTGTGGTGGGAGTGACAGATGCGTTTAAGGTGGAGGTGGGATTACATCAAGAATTAGCTCTGAGCCCTTTCTTATGTGCAATGGTGATGGACAGATTGACAGATGAGATCAGACAGGAGTCCCCGTTGTGATCTGCAGTGAGAGCTTTACCAGAAAGGCTCATCCAGACTCTGCTACACTTTGCTGTGAAGGAAAGGTTAGTTTGCTGTTATTTTTTATTTTTGTATTTGCCTATCTATATTTTATATACTGACTGTTTTTTTTTTGTTTTCTTTTGTTGCTTGTTTTTCTGTTTTTTAACACAAAATTAAAAACAAAAGAGACCAGCCTCTTCTCTTCTGAGTCAGGTCAGGCTTTTTTTTCCCTCCCCCCCACCATTTGTTTAATTTCTTGTGTTAAACCTTTCTGTTGCTCTAGTTGCCCTTATTTATGACCATATTTTCATTCTCTATTCTCTTCTCTGGCTTATGTTAAGTACAAACAAAACCATTGATCACCCACCCATCACCAATTATTAATATTATTTCAATTCTACAACAGTTTTCATAGTAGTACCAAAATAAAAAAACCAAAATTCAGTCCATCTTGCTGTTTTAAAGTTTTAAACTTCTTTTAAAAAAACTTTACTAAACTTTAACTTTTAACTCAGAAAACCTTCTTTCATATCTTCTTATCTTTTCTTACTGCTCTTTCTGCTGCTTTTCTTTAAGCATTCAATCTACTAGTTCTTTCTCTGTTACTAGCATCCTCTCTCTAATTCCCTCTAAGATCTTGATTCTAGATCTCCTACCTATCTTTTAACCTTTTACACTATCTGTTATTGCTCCTTGTCACTTGATAACGGCACTATTACCTTGTCCCAAAAAAAATCAACCCCCACCCAAAGGCACCCCCTTTTCTTTTTTTTTCTTTTGTCTAGTCCATGTCAGTTGTCTAGTGTCTAGTCCTGCATCTCAGCTGCTCTCTCCTGCTCAATATTCTGGGCATGGTGATATTGATGCAATGATTGCCTGATTACAATTGCCTCCCACAAACCCAAATACATCCCTCCCACACAAGAACATCAAATAATGAGCTAAACAGACTTAGGCTGAACTGGAGGCAAGACCAGTCAGAGGAAGGGGACCCACACACAGACTAGTCCCAGAGAAGAATAGTACCATCACACCATATATGATCATACACATACAACATCAACATCACAACACACAACAAGACAACAAAACACACCAAAAACACATACCAAAGCAGCAAACACCCAAAAAACCACCAAAACAACACACACCACCCAAACAGACACCCCACCACCACAGTGTCACACAGTCACAGCCACAAAACAGTCACAGTCAGCAGACACAACAGTCCCAGCCCACAAAACTGTCAGCAAGACACCATACCGCTCACCACTTGGGCTCCTCCAGGTCACACTGCAGTGCCTGTCGGGCGCTAGAATGCCCCTGAAAAGGAGACTGAAAGCTGCTCAACGCGCTAGAATCCGCCACATCACACAAGGTACAAATCCTCTCTCAGCAGCTCAATACGACGTAGTAAACGGAATCTAGACATGCACTCCTTGGACTACATGAAAAGAGACATTGAGGAGCTTACTGAGAAGACCTTGGACAGGCCACTGAGAATGATAGATCAGGCAGAGTACAGATGGACAGCTTTAACAATTGGCTTAGACTCTGGTGTGATTCAAGGAAATACAATTAAGATCTATCATGAAACAATCAACAAGCTTGTCTGCTTCGTCTGCTAAAGGGTTGGAATGTCTGGTGCCTGGGACAGCTTGCCTGAGACACCCCCCCATGCTCATGACAGGAGCTTGCTTTTTTAGGCTACAGTTCACACCATTCACAAGGCTCTGCTCAACACAAAAGAACAAAAAAAAGGAAAAATCTAAAGTCTAAAAACCAACCCTAAGAACACAAAAAGGAAAAAACTAAAGGGTAATGCTGCTCCAATGCCAGTCTAAATCAGTGAAAATGCACAGGAAGCCCCTCTCAGTATCAGGAACTGAGACATCTGTGCCCTGAGAAAGGTTTTTCCTCCATCATGAAGCACCCCAGCACTATCAGGTTTACCAAGAATCATGCGCACCTCAAAACTTCACAAGACCATTCATCAAGAACACCCACCTGCAATTAACCATAGGACAGACGCTACCTCAAGGAGACACTAACAGCAGCACATAACCTACACAAGGTGCAATTAACCATAGAGGCAACCTATCTTCGCTGATTGGCCAATTTCTGCCACACCCTACCACTCTCATCATATGCACACACTTCATGAACCACAGGACTACCACAGCCCAAACACCAAACACCACAACTGGATAGACTACTCAATTATACTAATATAGACCCAAAAACCCTACTCAAACCCAAACACCCTAAGCCCAAAAGTTCCCTAGCCACCCCACCTGAAAAAAAGACCACAGTAAGAACTTCTCGAAGCCGACTTCACACTTCTAATAGAGTAGTGTCTCCTTTAAGGCCCCCCCCAAAGCCCGGCGGAAAACAGTACTCAAGCAACTGAATCACTTACACATGCCTTCACCTGCAGCCTGCAGGGCTAAGGGGATAAGGCAATCCCAAAGCAAAACAAAGACAAGTTTGCCCAAAGGCAAGCGTCCAGCCAGCCATAACAAACTCTACCAAAAAGGAGAACTCAGGAACAAAGATAGAGCAAAAACTTAAAAGGCAAGACAAAAGTAAGACACCATAAAGTAAACATAAGTAAAATAAAATCATCCAAATAAAATCATAAAGAAAATAGCTAAAGACTCAAAAGACAAAGATAAGCTAATCTTTAGCTATGTTAGAAACCTGGGGTTAAAAACCTGGGGAAGAAAGGGAACGGATTCATGATGTGGAGTCAAACAGATCCTACAGACATTGCCAACATAGACACATAGGTTCAGATCCATCCCAGTTTGGCTTTGTCAAAGGCAGATCATGCTCTAAACTTGGTTGACTTTTTTTCACACCAGCCATTGATGACAAATAGGTGGCAATCCACTGAGCACAGAAGAAGTTATCAGGGACCTGGGACCCAGGGTTGATAGTATCTCAAACATCTGTCCTATGCTGCCCAACTGAAAGAACTCCAGCTCTATCAGTCGCTTAAACACGCTTAGAGGAGACCTTTGCCTAACAACACACAAGGCCATGTCAAACCCAGATTTGATGAATATTCTTCACAAAAATCTAGATATGCTGTGGAATGAGTAGGGAACAGGTGGAGGAGACCCTGGAGAGATGGAGATATGCTTTAGATAGATGAGCAATGAAGGTCAGCAGGACTAAGACAGAATATATGTGTGTGAATGAGAGGGAGGATAGAGGAATGGTGAGGATGCAGGGAGTAGAGGTGGTGAAGGTGGATGAGTTTAAATATTTGGGATTAATAGTTCAGAGTAATGGTGAGTGTGGAAGAGAGGTGAAGAAGAGAGTACAGGCAAGATGGAGTGGGTGGAGAAGAGGGTCAGGAGTGATTTGTGACAGATGAGTACCAGTAACAGTGAAAGGGAAGGTCTACAAGAGGGTAGTGAGACCAGCTATGTTATATGGGTTGGAGTTAGTGGCATTGACAAAAAGGCAGGAGTCAGAGCTGGACATGGCAGAGTTAAAGATATTAAGATTTGCACTGGGTGTGATGAGGGTAGACATAATTAGGAATACGTATATTAGAAGGTCAGCCCAGGTTGGACGGTTTGGAGACAAAGCCAGAGAGGTAAGATTACGTTGATTTGGACATGTGCTGAGGAGGGATGCATAGTATGTTGGGAAAAGATGCTAAGGATGAAGCTGCCAGGTAACAGGAAAAGAGGAAGGCCTAAGATAAGGTTTATGGATGTGGTGACAGAGGGCATACAGGTGGTTGGTGTGACAGAGCAAGATGCAGAGGACAGGAAGAAATGGAAACAGATGATCCGCTGTGGTGACCCCTAACGGGAGCAGCCGAAAAAAGAAGAAGAAGCCACAACTGATTAAAAATAAACTTCTTTTGTGGTACCTCAGATGAAATTTGCTATTTTGGATTATTTCCTGCATACAGAGCTGCTGTCTGTCCTTTAGAGCTATAATGCATGGATGTGGTCTTTATGCAAACTGCCTTTACACCAAGCACTCACCTTTTGCCCATACTGTAATGGGTGAGATGCCATCTCTCCCCTTATAATAGTTGAACCACTATTGGCTATTCACTCCCACTTTTCGAATCTGAGTCAGTAATTGATCCTGGGTCCTCTTGGTCAGTGTTAGTGCTTTATATCTCTATACCATGGACCTGGCACAAACTTTGTTGTTTTTTTAGGTACTTACCTATTATCACAACCATATACCGAACAGGACAAATGGCTCATTTCCAAGCAGTTTAGTTTTCTCTCTCTTTAATGATATTTTAGTGTTGAAACAACATTCTGTTTGAATGATGTTTCATGCTTTCTTCAGTTTTGCTGTTTTATAGTGTTTACATTAAGTACCCACATTACTAAAGTGAAAATAGACCAAAATTTATGTTGCAGTTTCTACTGATTAAGTACAAATGCTGCTTGTGCATCTACAATAAACACTATGAATACAGTAAGACTGAAGGAAGCATTAAGCATCCTTCAAATAAAACGTTGTTTCAACAGTAAAATGTCATTAGAGAGAGAAAACTAAATGAGATGGTTTTACATCAGCTAAGGATCGGGACTGTCTGATGTCGTTCTTAACATCACAGGGTGAAGCACAGACCAGTAACACCGCAATTACTTTGACGGCAGAAACATTATCTGACAGGCCTGAAAGGTCACTGTCATGCCTCTCAACTGTCTGGATTTTTGCAGAATGTCCAGATTTATGCTTCATATCTCTGGTCCATTCCTCTTAAAAGTTGTGTTTTTCTGGCAAATCACTATGGAATGGTGTCACTAAATAATGACATACTTTTGCATTTCAGACTTTATTTCCTCCAGAAAATGTATAATAACACAAGTACTGTTATTCTAGCAACCTTCTAAGAGCAATATTTAAAACTTGTCCCTATTTTGGCCCCTTTGTTCACTACATATCTCTGCAGGAGTATGACTCAGAAATGAGCCATTTTTCCCTGTTCAGAATGTGGTTGCTATAATATCTAAGTATCTTTTTTTATGCCATAATGATTGGTAACTCATAATTGATTAAAGCTGCAGAGATGTAGCCTCTTATTTATGAAGCAAATTTAATTGTCATTGAGCAGTTCAGACCCCAAATTGTAACATGTTAATAATGGGCTCATTGTTATCTTTATAGCGAGCTCACTTCTTATTAAAAAGGAATAAAAAGCGTGACTATGCTGGGTGGATCAGGATCGGTCTTAGCATGTGTTAGAGAAAAATACGGTACTTATGTATTATCGCAACCAGATTTTGCGACCTCTTTTACTTTCTTCACTTTTACTGAAATGGCCTCACTGAAGTGTGATAACGAAGGGTAGACTGACAGAAGGTCTGTTGGGGATATCGATAGGGGTTTTAAAAAAAACTAGTAAGACATAATTTTGAGGTGTGTGGGTATCGTCCTTTAAAGACGTCCAGAATTGAATTCAGCGGTCGCAGTGGTTGCGTGTGTGTATGTGTGTTGGGGCTGAAAGGAATGCAGGATTTAGAGTATGATCTGTGGAATGGATTACTTTGTACTGCCGTTCCTTTTGGTGAAGGACTACTACTTCTTCGGCTTTACCTTTTTGTTTTTGTTTTTTTATTTTTTGGATCACGTACGACAGTATTATGAAGGTTAGAAACAGGTTTGGTGGACTTAGGTAGCTTCATCATTGAAACGGCTGATAAATAATACAGGTTTGAAAACAGAGATTTCCTACTTCACCGACTACAGCATGTGGAAGGAACACGTTCGCAGTAGAATGGGACTCGCTTAACTGACAGGAGATGCTGGCGGCAAAAGGGGAAACCTGTTTTTGAACCTTATCTTATGAGCTGTTTCAATGATAAACCTTCCTAAAAGTTCAAAAACATTACAGAACACATGTCTCTAACCTTCATAACACTGCAGTGCTACTATTTGATCTAAACAGAAGCAACCAGCATTAGCGCAAAAATCTGGTTGCGATAATACGTAAGTACCAAAAATATGTTATTCTGCATACTTTCAAACAGATCCAAAAGCAATATCTTTTGCTGGTTTTGGAACTAGAGAACAGGGCTATATGGTCATTAAGATGCATTTAAAAATGCATCTCTTGTTGTTATTTACTTATTTAATGATATACGTTAACCAGGTGGGTGGGCTCACTCATAGACGCTATTCAGCTGCACCCTCAGCTGAAGGTAAGCAAATTATTTTTTCAGTCTATGTATAGATAGTTTTAACAGATGTTATCATCGTGCAATACAAAGGATAACTTCACAATTTCAAAAACTAGCTTTTATCATTATGCTATTTTTGTAGATTGCAACTAGTATTGTAGCACATACTACTGAGACTACCACTGTGCAGTTTCCACTGCTGAGCTGTACAGAAATTTATCCAACAACTAATCAGTACTTAACATATGACTGCTGTATCACATCTTTTAGTATTACTACATAATGCATGTTAGGCAATGTTAGACAATGTATGAAGGGTATCTGCCAACAGGGTGAGAAAACAAAACATTTTGAAGGCATATTAAAGCCAGAAGTAAAACTATATCTTAACCATCCCAGATGCCCCTAATGAAGCAGTAAGCATTGCCTTTAACAATACAGGTATACATAGACACCAGTATATTTACCTTAATGAATGAATTTCCAGTCCTCGATATCCAGAATGGCTTGATACAGCTGTGACATCTAACCAAACAAATAAACACAAAAATTTAACTAAAATCACATTCCTTCATTTTAATTAATGTTTAAGTTGTCAATGCTATCTAAAGAAAGCTGTATCTCAGCTTTATAACTTGTCTGAAATGCTTCCTACAAATTGTGCTTTTTACTATCAAGGACACCAAGCCAGATCTCTAAAAGCCAGTAAATGATATAAGCCTTTTGTGAGCAAATATGTAATATCTATGTTTAGGTGAATGAGATCATAAACTCAAACAATGCAGATAGAAATCATGGTTCTTATATGTTTAAATAAACTGTAACACCCTGAAGCAGTAAAACCTTCAAATGTTGTTTGAAAAACTGGAAAGATCACTGTCCACTGAGGCTAAACAAATTGCTATAGCTAAAAGTTATAACCTCCAATACATAAGGCAGCCTATGTGTTTTTAGCCTCACAAGTCACCCCTGAAAGCATGAGACAAAGTTGCCCCACCCTTTTTTTTGGTGAACTCAACATCCAAGGATATCTCCTGCCCTAAATCACCTCCTTAAATTGGGAGGGAGCTTACCTATTCCAAAACCAGTACTTTCATCTTTGGCAGCTGTATGTAAACTTTTATTGATCTGTCTGCACCCCTCTCTTTCTCAGTGGAAACTTTTGCTATAGAACATTTTCAAACAGAACTGCCACACAAACATGAAATGGTGATGCAGTATTACTTCTGTGAGTAGAGGTTTAACGTGTGCTTTTAATTATTATGTATTAACTAACAAGAATAATGCAAACTCTACAATTTCCAGTCTTGAACTGCTTGAGGGCTGTAAAGGTGTACTTAGAGTTGCTCCCGCTTTAATATCATGCTCTTATTACCAGTCGTTTGACATTTTCTTCTTCCTAATCATAATAAAGATGTTAATTTAAAAGTTGACAAATTATAAATGCATGCCCTTTCATCTCATTGATTAAAATGTTCCAGTTTTCTGTTCTTAATTTAAGATCTATGCCAGTGTGAGTCTGTTTTTAATCCATATTTGTGTGATCACAGTTTTGTTATAAGGTTTGGGGTTGTAGGAAACTTGACCCATTATACAAGGACTGCAAGGGGACTCACTCTCCTGCTAAAGTGTTTTTTAAAATAAAAGTTTATGGAGTGCAAGGGTTGCCCCATTGATTTTGTTCAATTCAACTTTCACTGATTTGTACCTCAGTCAGATGTAAGGAAACCTGAAGAAGATTATTTTGCTAAATTGCTTTTATGGGGAGAGTTTTGCAATATAACAAAACCAACACCTTTCACACAATTCACTGTTCAATCCAACAATGGTACTATTATCTCTCCTTCTACCAACGCTAAACTATTACATCAACCAAACTATTAAAATGTTAAACAAAACTAGGGTCTTTATATAGATTAAAACCTTCCTAACTCCAGAAAATCCTGAAACATCCAGAGAACACCCCTAAAAACATACTAACCCCCTACTCCAACCTAAGTTCTCTTTGCTCATCTGACAAGCTCCTAATACAAACTAAAAACTATGTAATTGTCTTTATGTCAAATGGACATGTATCCAGTTACAAATGTAAAATAAATAAATAAATAAAATAAATAAAATATATTTTTGAAATGCTGGCATTCATTTTGACTTTTAGTCATGGCTTCTTCTTTATAAGTGTGGCAGATCAAAGTATCTAACAGCTTTTAAAGATGTTTTACCTTTTGCTGTTGTTCTTTGCTGGTAATACTGTCAGGTGTTAATCCCCTAGTGTGTGAGACGTGATCTTAACAGTCCTTCAGGGTTCTTAACAAAAGCTTGTTAAGCACATTTCTAACATAAAGGTGTATAATAAGATGGTCTTTTTCACACTTTTAAAGCACTTTTAACCGTGTTAGTCCATGCATAACCTAACTGTTAAATTCTGCATATTTTAATTACTGCAGCTCAAAGGATGATAGACACATGACTGAACTCATTCAGCCTTCCTACAGAAAAAAAGAATGTTGTACAGAAACTGCATGTCTTTACCAGTCAGAACCATAGCTCTCAGCCAATTATTGACAAATCTGAATATAATCAATAATTCTCTTAAAATATTAGTACTATTAATTTAAAACAATGACAGATTGAGAGGATGTGAATTAATATATATTTTCTGAAGAAAAGGAAGTCTATAACGCTAATTATTGACATTATTTAGAAAGTATAACTCTCCTTCTTTTCTCCAAAAATAACCAGTTTGAGGAGGGTTAGGAGGGGAGGCACTAAAATTTTTGTCAAAATCAGGGACAGTTCAGGGAGTTTGGTCAGGACTTATATGCAGAATTTTCATTTACACTAGTAAATGCTATAATTATTGTTAATAACTATCACATCTGAAGTTGTCTTGTTCGTCAGACTTATATATTTAACAAGTCATAGGGAGCACTCCTTAACCCATTGACTGAGTTTATTCAGTGTGCCATTTTCTTATCATCATTTTCCTTACCAATATCTACAGCTCCTGGTACCAAGACACAGCCCTTCCCATTCCTCATGCCGATTTCATTTCTTATTCATGTACTTCATTTTTAACGTTGCCTCGGTGTTATATAATACAACTAATTATCATATGCCACTCCTCTGGAATACCTCATAAACATTGCATTAAGCCAAGGAGGCAGCCTCCTGCCATGATTATACAGACTGTGTAGAACACAGTGGCGAGCCTGTCCATGAATCAGAAAAAAATTACTACTAGAAGAAAAAAGGCCATGTCAGAGCTTGGTGGTGAACCTATTTGAATTCTAGAAACAAACTTTTTTGTTGCACTATAACCTAATTAACATGGGACTCAGAATGTGTATTAAAAGTGAGGTGCTAATCACATAAGATGCCTAGTTATTTTTGTTGTGTGACCTAGGGTAGATGGAATCCTACAGGATCCTTACGACTGATACTATAAAAATCAGGAGGTTTCTATAATAATACCATGTGTTATTACAGGGATGTTAGAGCATTATTCCTCCAATTACCATAAAGGTTATAAATATAATGCAGCCAGAATAAAAAAAAAAACTGATGTGTAGTCCTTTTTGTAAGTTCAATGCACTTTGCTAGAATCAAGTGCTAGCAAAAGCAGACCAGATCAGATCAGATCTGAAGCAGTTCTGAACGAGGAAATAAGATAAAGGAACTCTCTAGTAAAATACTTTGTAAAATGGATGCAATTGCTTGTAATGTTTACTGGTTTCTCTCACACTCAGTTTCAATACAATGCATTGAATTACATCCGTACTCTAGAGTAGATTTTATTATGGCTGCATTAGAGATATGATGATGATCTTAATACTGATATTATGAGATCTTCTTAGTTTTATAGAAATACCAAATTACTTTACTGTAGTTTTTTGGGTATTCATGATTAAGCTATTATGATAAATCCAGTACCAAATAGACCTGAAGTTCATTAATCAGCGTCAAATTCTTTTACTGACTTTTGCAAGGACAATATCGTTAGTACACAGAATATATTTGATACAAGGGTGATCTCAGGCAAGATCATTTATAAAAAGTAAAATAAAGGAGAGGGTCAAGTACAGAACCTTGCAGTATGCCTTTATTGATAGTGCCAGATACATAAGCACTATCTGGCCTAAATAATGTGAAGGTGTGAATGGAAAGATAGCTATTGATCAATGAAGAAGAGCAACAATAAAGTCTACTATGTCAGACAGTTTAAATGATAATGCCTCCTATGTCAGTCATTTTAAATGATAAAGTCTCCTATGTCAGTTTATGGAGTTGCAGAGGATAGTCAAGCGTCTAAAGCTCTTCTTAGGTTAAGAAATGTTTCTCCAGTTAGTTTGTCTTGTTCTGTTTTGGAATAAATGTTTTCAGTAAGAGGACATTGTTGCAATAGTTATAAACAGAGATACTATGATAATGTCACTCAGTGTGATACAACAAGGTAGATAAAAATGCTATCCACGATGCTACCACTGAATGCCATTCATTCAGAGACAGCCAGCCAAATAGAACTTGTAATACATTTACTTTTTATAGGTAGTTACATGACTTGTTCATGTCACAGAATAAGCAAATGAAGGTAGAGGAAGTCAAACCCTGTACAACATGAAGTAACTGCTTAACAGCTAATATCCTTAATCTTCTGTGCCAGCAGCAAAATGATATTACCACCCTCCCTCTGTGCTAATGTATGGAAAGTGTGTCTTTCTCTCTTTTAATTAACCCGGGGGTCACCAATTTATAGGTAATGAAAGTTCTATTTGGTCAGCTAATGCCATATGAATGGCTTTTGATAGGATGTATTCAACCATATGACCAAATATCCAACAATCTCATGGGGCATAGGTGTACTGAAGTATTTGTATAAAGATATGGGTTCCTTTATGATGGAAGACAGTGAAGGATATGTACCCTGATGGTTCTGAAAATGCCACACAGAACATGTTGATTAAATTGCTGTAAGAAGACAGGAATCACATGCACTTAGGGATTATCACAAGATCATAACCTTCATATAGTGGGAAGCTATGACAGGGTTACAGAGTACATAAACTCTGTCGGCTATGACATGATCATGGAATCATGGAACATATGGACACATGTGTTGTGTAATGATCACAGAGTGCACTTGTACAGAGAGGGGCTATAACCATGTCACAGGACACTTGAACATTGTGCCTGTGACAAGGAAATTAAGTTTGTGTACAACTGGGTTAACCTACATGATCATGGCACATATTTATACATTGGATATAATGGGAATAATGTAAGACTTGACTGCAGAGCACCTGTATACTGTGGATCATGACAAGGTAATTAAACCTGTGTCCACTGGCTTGTTACAATAATGCCATGAACACACAGGAATTCATTGGGCACATATAGACTGGAGCAAATGACAAGCTCATGGAATGTATGTTCATTAAAGTGTTAAAGGTTAGCCACCAAGCATAAATAGACTGGTTAGGCTTGACATGGTCATAAAGTGCACACATGTCGGAGTTCTGTGACAAGATCACACAGCACATATACATTGTAGCTAAGGTGCATTCATGTAGCTTATGCATAGCTGGTGTCTATAGCAATGTCATTAAGTATATATATATATGCTTGTGAAAATGACTAGGCCATGGGGTATCCATCATTTTTTACATAGGGTCATGTAAGGTCTCAGAGAATGTGTACATTGCTGCACTATGAAAAAGGTCACATACCAAATCTAATAGTACATGTTCACTTGGGTGTTATGACAGCACAGAGTACATGTTCACTAAGGTATTATGACAGCACAGAGTACATGTTCACTAGAATGTTAATACAGCAGAGAATACGTGTTCACTAGGGTCTTGTGACATCACAGAGTACATGTTCACTTGAGTGCTATGACATCACAGAATACATCTTCACTTGGGTGTTCTGACAACACACTAGGTGTTATGAAAAGCTGAGAGTGCACTTGTACACTGGGGGCTTTTTCTAATCATGAGGCAGGTGTTCTTTGGAGACCCAGTATAGTTTCATGGCATGCATGAACACTAAGGGAGTCTGACAGGGTTATGATATATGTGGTAGGGTCACAGTCCACATGTTTCAGGGTGTGTGGAAATATCCCAGTGCACATGTATATTGCAGTGATACTGATCAACAGCTTCAAGAGAAAAAATAATTTACTAAAATCAGCCCAGACTTTGTACATTACAAACTGAGGAGGGTTCAGTAAATGTTAACTGTAAAGATGGCATTCTGTTGTTGTTATATTTGGACAGGTAAAATCAGGCATACCTGAGCTGTGAACATCATCACAAAATCTTTGTATTCTTTGCTGGTCTTATTGGTCAGTTCTTCTGTGAAACTTTGGTCTATTTTTACTCGTACATCCACTGTTCGGTTTATAGTTCCTGCAAGAGAGACAAAAATATTCGTTAGTTTGAAATAAAGGACAAACATCTGGGTTTAATTATGACAATAACAAGGATGGCCCAGGAACTGAGAAGTGTGGGCATATCACCCTTAAATATTTATTTTTTGTGATGTCCACTACTGTTAACACTGTGAACAGGGGAAAAATATATGCCTGCTTCTACTGAAACACTGAAGCTTCTTTTGATCTTACAATTTAAGTGTATGCGTATAGACTGTGCCAGTTATGTATATGCTTGTGTGCTTTTGCAGAAATAAAAATTTTTCATTTTAAGAACATGCCTTAAGCTAGCATGAGGGACAATCAAAGAATTGCATACATACATACACATACATGCATGCATACATATACACATGTGACATGCATACATATATATACATACGTGCATATATACATATAAATACATATATGCATATGCATACATCTCTCTCTCTCTATATCTATATATATATATATATATATATATATATATACACACACACACACACACACACACACACACACACACACACACACACACATACATACATACATATACATACATACATGCATATATACATACATATATATTTATATATAGATACAGATATGTGCATGCATACATAGATACATATACACACGCACATCTGACCAGTAAAAAGAGAAATGTAAGTCCATTTATTTGATCCTTTTACTGTAGCTAATCCTTTGTAAGCTGCACCATGCCTTTTACCTCCCACCTTGGTACACCTGTCCCCTGCCCCCTTGTTGTCCTCCATTGTTTTATTCTGCACCTAATACTCTACAATCTCATCTGAAGCTACCTAACACAGTTTCTATGAAGGAGCATTTTATTATGTCCAGACTGTTTTAGGTGGTGTTTTGTCCCTCATCCCCTGTCCTAGCCTTCACTTTCAGTCCAGTTCACTCACAGTTCCTGCGTTATGTTATGCACATATTTCATATGTTATGCACGTATTTCATATATTATGCACATATTTCATATATTCCCATTTCCCTCTTTGTTTACAGGGTTTAGAATCCTGAATCTTGCTGCATTTCATTATACAGTACCTCTTGTAGGTGCCTATCCAACCTCTGGCCAATCTTTCCACTTTGCCAACCTGCTTTGCTTTCCTCTCCCTGAGTGAGCTTCAGACTTGGACACAGCACTGCATACCAGATCTCACCATGGTCTAATAAAGTGGAGGTATCACAATCCTTTCTCAAATGCATCCTTGATCCATTTCATCAAAGCATTTTGCTAGCCCTTACTTTTGCCCTCTTTCAAAGTTCTAAGAGATTTACATCTGAGTACCTATCACTGTTAAGCCTTTTCCTACTCAGTACTCTGGAATCACCCTCTAAATGTGTCATCTGTTCTTCAGTTGTTCTTTCTTTGATGCAGTACTTTGAATTTCTCTGGTTTAAATATTTGCTGCTAGTTTTCTGTCCACATCACCAGAATACTTAAATTATATCCCCTTTTTAAACTAACTCTTTCATCTTCCATTGCTCCCCAATGTTTATGGTAATCCACGAAGAATCTAATCCTGCATTTGGAAGCAGCAAACACAGTCAAGGTAGATGTACCAAAAAAGTTACTTTAGCTACATACATAGCTCTCAAGTGCACATAGTCTCATGAATGCAGTGACTGTGAAAAAAAACATTAAAACAAGTATGCCTGTACAACCCTCTGCCTCTGCAAGTTCTAGATACCAAATCCACAGTCACACTATGACAGAGAAAAGGTGATTTTACTTTTTTTCTCAAGCTATCCTGCTCTCTGGAAGAGGATGTTAGTTTAAGTAAAATAGCCTCAAAAAATGTAAAATGAACATTACTGAGAAATGCCCCTGAGTACCCTTTGCAGTTTTATGTTTGATACTTAACACACTGAATAATGCAGGTCTGACCCTAGTTATACATCACTTGTTATACCATTCCATAAATAAATTATGCATAACTGACATAAATTAAGTGATTTAAATAGATATGAATGTTCCATGTGATTGCATTCTATGGTAACATCTGGCTAAAGTACTGGATTTAATTAGATCATATAGAGAGGGTTTGATCATTGCATAATAACTTACATAATAAATAATCAGCAGTCTGTGCCCTGAATTGTCTTCATTTTATGTAATTATTTACTTTTATTTTATTAATCAGGTTAGTCTTACTGGCAAAGCCCATTTACAGAGGGGAACCATGGAGAAAACCTCCTTTTATAAAGTGAATCATTAAATGAATGCAAATTCCATAGGCCTACATCAATTAAAAAGAATACAGTATTAATACTAAACATAACCATAACAATATTACCCAGTGATTATTTGACTGAAACTGTTACCCTTTCATATGCCAAACTAAGGCATTTCTTAATGAATAATGTGCTGTTGCAAGAAAAAAAAAAACTAGAGATTTATCACTTTATTACCAAATTAATGAGTCAGATTTGCAGATTATCACATCCTAGGAATCTTGCTGTCTTTCCCCTTCAAACCCCTCTCCTTGATTTCCCAACCACTGTTGCTAGCTTAATGACTGTATCGTTCTCTAATCGGGCACTGGTAGCAGAACCATACTGTTGCATCTTTAGTTCTTTGGGGGTACCTCTACTGATATGGTTTATGGTGGTTCCCAACACTCCTGCTAGGTTCATCATACTATGATGAATCTATATACTATATAGATCTATAGATATAGACTATACTTGGGGGTTGCTTATCTTGTCCCTTAACCATCCGCCAGTTATAATAGCAGCCTTTACACTTAGCCCTTGTCTATATCTCAGCCTGTCCACCATTCATTCCTGTGCCCTTTCTATAATGACACCCTTCTTTCAGTTTTAGTGAATTTGAAGGCAGAGAATTAATTCAGACTACTGGCTTATTCATCCATTCTCCTGTACAGAGTGTCCTCTTTTGTCAACACTGATTTTTTTCCCTGACATCTTCCTTTACCTTACATATTTGTACAATGTTTTGTGTCCCTTCGTTATCACCTTTATGTATTCATTTCTATGCCTGGTTTAGATCTAGTACCTGCTTCCATGGCTGATGTTTTTCTCACTTCCTTATAGTTACCCCCAGGCGTGCCCTCTTTCTTCTCAGCCAGTGAGTAAGCCTTGCTTGTTTTTTTTTTTTTTGTTTGTTTTTTATCTTATTTCAGATTTTATCCTTTCTTTTAGTTTAATTAGCCTCTTTATTTTACACTTGCTTAACCTACTCAGTCCTTTAAGTGTCTCCCATACCATATCATTTATTTAAATGTCTCACATAGTTTATTCATCCATCCACAACCCCTTTTCCCATTTTTACACATGGGGTCAGTCAGGGTGTCACTTCAAAAGTGACAGTCATCTAGAGTCAAGGTCCACACCACCAGAAAGTTAGCCTTGACGAGGGTCTGACATAGTATATCTGCCTCCCTAATTTCCTTCTGTTTCTCTCTGTGATGAGCCCTCTTTACCCATGACAGTAACTAAGGAGCCTCAATCCTCACAACTGTCTCTGGTAAGGGGGTCTCACTAAAAGCAAGGATAGAAATACACAATTTCCCATAAGAGTACACTGGGAACAGTTTCCAAAACATGCGGCTGGGCTATATGCTTCACTCCAGGTCCCTAAATGAGTCTCCACACTGCAGAACACTGTGTCCCAGTTCTAGGTATCTGACACACTCTTAAATGTTTAATATTCACACATACATACACACTATTTGGAAAGACTGACAAAGATTCAGCTGTTGTGTTTCTTTACCCAAATTACAAGGTAATGGCTGCCACCAGTCAAATACCACAGTACCCTTCAAAGGGGGTGTTCAGTGAACTGGGATTATCTGTGGTTAGTTTTAGAAGAATATGGCTTCTCAAACAACTTCACTTTGTTAATAAAATCATTATATGAAAAATCATTGGCTTATATAAAACTGGGATCTTGTCTGTCTAAATCTATTAAAATAACTAAGGGCACAAAACAAGGCTGCCCTCTTTCTCCGTTATTGTTTGCGCTAGTCATTGAACCCTTAGCAAATAATATACGTATGGATAAAAATATTGAAGGAATACAACTAGACAACAGCCTAGAGCTTAAAATTCAACTTTTTGCTGATGATATTTTAATTACCTTAAAAATAATAATAGCAGTTTAAAAGCATTATGGGACTCAATTCAAAACTTTCAAAACTTTTCAAGTCTTAAATTTAATGAGAACAAAACAAATGTATTGCTTATAAATACTAATGAAAAAGATCTAAATAAAAAATACCATACATATATCTCTACCGATAATATAATTAAATACTTGGGAATTATAATAACTAACAACCTAGATACTACAATTGAAAAAAATTATAAAGAGACCTTAAATAATATTAAAAATCTAATACAAAGATGGAATAAATTCTTCTTTTCAATGGAAGAAAGACTTTATATAATTAAAATGATCATATTTCCAAAAATTCTTTATGTCATACAAGCTTGTTCTTTGCACCAGCTAAATCGCACCTAAAACAATTAAATGATTTAATGGTAAGATTCCTATGGTATCCAAAAAAACCAAGGATAGCTATGAAGTATCATCTAGATGATTGGGATATAGGTGGCATAGGTTTACCAGACACAGAAATATATTTGCATTCATCCATTATTAAAACAATATCATTATGGCTAAATACAAAATATACATCAAAATGGAAGCTAGTTCATGAGAGAATCTGGTTAAAATCAGGATTTGTAGTAGCAAATAAGTATACAGATTTCATACCAAACAATTTTCTATGGCTGATGAAGGAATATATGATACATAAGAATAAAAATATAAGTTCCAAATACATTACTTATACATTAAAAATTTTCCAAAATCTTATTAATAGCAATCCTGATATTAAAGCATGGTCATTTCTTTTATATCCAGTAGCGTACACACAAGGTAATATAATAACATTTAATATGGAAGTAGTCAACATGCTTAAAGAAAAGGGATTAATATATTGGCATTAATTGCTAAACTCTGGAAAACCTCTGACAATAGACCAGATTAAACAGAAATTAAATATGGAAGATAGTTCGTGGTTACATGTACAAGAATTAAGACAGTATATATTAAGCAAACAAGAAACAATGCAACCATCAATAAGACAAAATGTTCCTAACCTTATAGAACATATAATATTACTAACGAATCAACCCATTACTGGAAAGGGATACTTATCATCTATTTATAAAACAACCAAAAAATAAAAATGCATAATAATGACAAAATATGGAATTATTATAGATTAGTTAATGGACATGTGCCAAATGACAGAGATACAAAACTAATTCTTCTCTCTCCAAAGCAGACATCACTTTCATTACATTGGAGACTTTTACATGGCAATTCATACACAGATCTTATGTAACCCCTCATAAAATGGAACTTATGTTTAAGAAAAATATTGGCTGCTGGAGATGTGATTTATCAATAAAAGCAGACTGGCAACATATGTTCTACGAATGCCATTTGATTAAACCATATTGGGATAAAATAAATTATTTTCTGCAAATGGTATTCAATGATAAATTCCAGATTTCCAAATCTATTATTGTATTTAATGTACCTGTACCCGACTGTGTGCCAAGAACAAAATATGTAATCTTATGGACTCTCCTAGCTATTGCAAGGAAGAACATTACATCAAACTGGAAATCCAAAGCTTCTCCAACTTTTAAGCAATTCATGAATATGGTGTCAGCAGTATCGCAATTGGAAATGAACACTATTAAAGGAAGAACTGAAAGAACTACATCATTATACATAGCATGGCAAAAAGTAACTGAAATACTTGAGAATAATGACTGCAGCAGATTATAATCAGGAAACAATTGTATAGAAAGTCAATTATATGTCAACAATAGACACCCTTGTAAATACTTTATTTTGGTTTTAATGTTTGATATCTGTTTAGAGATTTTAGCCTACCTTTTTAAATAATTTGTAAATACTCCATTGTCATAAATAACCTGCATTCATGTTTTCTTGTTTTTGGAAATGAATAAAAATATTAAAAAAAAAAAAAAAGGGTGTTCAATTATATTGGGTGAAATAGGTATTGAAACAAAGGGTAGCATGTATCCCAAAGAGTAAGACTTTTTGGAGGGGCCCTAGTGTTATCACAATAAGCATCAACACTCTCAAGTTATTAAAAATATTAACTAAATAACCAGCTACAATGAGCGGTAGTAAAACATTTAATAATAAAAGGATTTAAAACAAGTAAACACTGAATAACTGATTCCAATAAACATCAGAGTATCACACACAGAAATATGAAAATATTACTGTAGGATAGATCTCACATTGATTTTTAGAAAACCTCTAACTATCCAGCTGTGGTGACTATCTGACAATTAACTGTCCCTATCTAAACAACTCAGCAAGGCAGGATTATACTCTTCTGCAAGATAAGATAAGAATTTTTCTTCACACTCCAGGCTGTTGTCTGTTCTCAGCGAATGGAACAACTACTCTCCTGGAAACAATTGATCTACTACTGCTGAACAGCTCTGGAAAACAACTACTGAACAATAACTGGCACAGAATCTGCTTTTATAGCAGATTTTTTAAAAGTAACAGGAAGATGCTATGGGGATTTCTACTCTCTCATATCAGACTTTGAAAAGTAAACAAACAACTGCATTGAAGATTCCATTCTCCCAGCTCTAGCATACAATATCAAGGTCAGCTGACTGGCATAACATAATATTCAGAATTCGCTTTAAAAATGTACATTTGGTTAGCCAGTAGAACACTGTTTGATTCAAACATCTTGTATAAACCAGAGTGATAATCAAAAGATACAAACTTATTTATAAAATTATAGCTAGTCATGCTGGCATGTGTAACAGAAGGTAATTTACAATTAATTACAAAACTTCATACAGCCGTACTAGCACAGATAACAATATCCAATACCTTCACACGCTCTCTCTCTCTCTTTCTCAGACCTGCCCTGTAGATATTTCTTTAGTGGGAGCCCCTACATCTTATTTTGCTGTAAGTAGATGACTTCATTTCATTAATGAAAAGCAACACCTGCACATCTTGGTAAACTACTAAGACTGAAGAAGAAACATTTTTGGGGTGGTGTGGCTTGGATGGCAAGCTGAAAGCAGCAGAGTTCTTGAGCTCTGCATTCTTCATTTTTTCCTGACAGGATTTATTTTATTTAATTTCACCAACAAAGACTTGAAACTACTAAAATCAGATTATTGAAGTTGTAAGCTACAAGTTGGTGTAATTTTAAGCTAAAATGTTCATATTTTCCTGTCAAACTTTCAAATAGAAGGGATATTGAAACCACATTCACAAAGGAAGATGAGCAGCTCCAAGTTTTCTCAGCAAGAAACTCCAATGAAGAAAAAAATACAGGCAATCCTTACTACAGTTCAAGACTTGGTGGGTAAAATAGACAAATTAAACTTAAAAGTGGACAATATAAAAGAAGATACCACCAAACAAATAACCTTATTAAATGAAGTCCTTAAACAACAAACTGCCCAGATTGCTGCTTTGGAATATTCCATAACCGATATAGACTACAAGTTAACAGAAAGAGAGAAAAACATGGACTTTTCTTCTTCAAGAAAACATAGACTCATTGAGAAGATAGGCAACATTGTGAATAGAACCAGGAGAAACAATATAAGAATCTAAGGCATATGGAGGGGGACAATATGATTAATTTCCTGACTTCTTGGATTCCTAAAATCCTAAATCTACCTGAAGCACTATCCTTTGGGATAGAAAGGGCACACTTGTCTTTAACTACAACTTCTGTATCCAATAAATACAGCCATCCAATATCTATTATTGTAAAATTTATCTTCACTCAGTACGAAGACCTTGTTTTAAAAACTGCCTGGCCACTTGCTCCATTAAAAATTGGTGGTTTAAGGAAAGAAACTTTCAGCTGTCCACAGAACTTCTGGAACTATTTTTACTCTATACATAATAATCTCCCTACCAATTTAGACAAAGCAAACATTACAATCAGCAGAGAAAACTACTTTATCTTTGAAATGGAAATTATATTCATGGAGATATATAAACAGATCATTCTACACTCTTCAATTAATGGAGAAAATAAACAAAAAACAAAATATTTGTCTTCTTTCAGCTTTTTCCAGTTAGGGGTCGCCACAGCGGAACTCCGGTCCGCTAATGATTGGCAGTAGATTTTTACGTACTGGCCTAAAGCACAACCTTCAATGAAGGAATGCCCATTCATGCATGTTGCCACACAGAAGACGCTCTAACTGAGAATCGAATGGGCAACGTCTAACTGTGAGGCGACAACGCTACTGCAGCACCACCACCGCAGTTAAAAAACAAAATATTTGTAATAAATGTAAATCAAATATAGACATAAACTGGGCACATATGTTTTACGAATGCCATACTTTAAATACTTTCTGGGGGAAAATAAATAATTTACTACAGGCACTTTATTCAGACAATTTCACATTAAATAAATCTCTGGTGATATTTAATACTCCTGTTCCACAATGTGTCAGAAAAATAAAGTATCCACTATTATGGGCAATACTGGCAGTAGCCAGAAAGACCAATTCAGAGTCTCCTCCTTCCTTTTCTGAGTTCATGAATCTGTTAAATGTTGTATGCCAACTGCAATTAAAAACTATAAACTCAAGGACACCCAAAAAAACATATAATCTTCAATTGTGGGTTAATTTGCAAAATTTGTTGAAGAACGAATCTCTTTAACAAATTACATTAGTTTGTTTTTTTCATAATGACAATATGCATTATAATCAGATATCAATAACACATTGTAAATATATTAATGGATGTCTATGCAAATACTTTAGTTGGTTCATTTCTATTAATTTGGTTTATATCAAAAATGTAATCTATATAATGTAATTTATATATGTTAAAGTTTTCAGGTTACAGTTTTTACCATGATTTTATACGATTGTTTACAATTTTTGAATATATTAAAATCAATAAAATTGTTTTGAAAAAAAAAAAAATTGGTGGTTTGACAATAAGTTTTCACCAGTTAAAATGTTCCAAAAGAAGAGCATGTGTCCCTCTAATAAAATAATTAAAACAGGAAGGAATCAAAGCACAACTCATATCCCCAGCACGAATAAGACTATCCCTGCCCGAAGGAAAGAAAACTTTTGACTCTCTCATCCATATTTGTCCAAAAAAAAGTACCTTTCAAGTCAACCTGAACCCATGGATTCTTCAATGAATTTAAAAAGATAAGCTTCAAAAAATGAATGAACTATTAAAGAAAAAAAGAAACACAAAGACAAATGATTATACATAACTTCACATTTCATGCCAGTTTTTGTTTTCTCCCTTTTAAATATTGTGAAATCATACACAGAAGGTAATGTAATTTATTTTCTCTCCTATTATCTTTTCCACAACAATGCTAACTTTATAAGGAATATATAGTACTCAAAACTGAAGTAAAACAAAATTGTATCCAATTGCAAACTATTTTATATTTTTATCTCTTTATATACATGGCATGGCACTAATGAAATAATATAAAATCACTCACTCATTTCATATATATATATATATATATATATATATATATATATATATATATGTGTGTGTGTGTGTGTGTGTGTGTGTGTGTGTGTGTGTATTTTATATCTTATACTTATTTCTTCATGTATGTGGCTTCCCTTTCTGTTTTAGTCCTAGTATCATAGTACTTAATCACTGCTGGAGAGAGAAATGCTTACTGTCTTACTGTGGTACTTTTAAGTATTTAAAAAGAAAGTGGTGACATGTTATTATTATATATACATTTACAACTTAATTGAACTTCTGCAATGTGCTCCATTTAGCTAATATACCTTATAGCTGTGTATGGTTGGTAATTTGGAGTCTTTATTTTAAATATTTATAATTTTACAAGTTATGCTTAAAAGCTTCTCTTCAAATTCAAATTCCTGTTACAAGTTTGAGCTTCTAAAGGCTTCTTTTAGCTCCCAGACTCATGAGAAACTATCTGTGATGTCTTTCTGGAAGTAGACATGATCTTTGAACCTGTTTCTCTTCACTGAACTCTAACAGAGAATGATAGTTTGAACTGTTTTCATTCATTTAGCAATTATTTTTATCTAAAAAGTCTTATAAGCATATGTTTACTGTAAATAGTGATTTATTTAATCTGAATTACATTTATATTTAAATAAGAATTACAAATATGTTTCTGACAGTGACAGTTTTAAATGCATCTTTTCCCTGTCTGCTTTAATGACATTATAGTCCTGCAGGATTAAGCAATTTATCTTAGTTATTCTATTTAGATAAAAATATATATATATGGATCCACCTGACTACGTCGAAACTGCAGATGAGCGAAAACAACTTCACCGATGCCAGAAGATCAACAAGGCAGAAGACCGACGGAGGAAGACACCGACACTGAGAACACTGAGATGGGGAAAGGATGTGTAAGTGCGTAGTGACGGAGGATAAGTGAGTTAGGGTTAGGCCGCTGGCTAGTAAGGTAAGTGTGCATGTGTGTGTGGGTTTTGGATAGGGATTTGTTTTGTTTGTTGTTATGATGTGTTGAGTGTATGAGTTGATGTAGTCAGGTAGATCCATATGTTGTATACAGCTTCATGTTCTTAGTTCATGCATACATATTATATTAAATCGAAATTTTCCTTTTGTATGTTTTTAATGTGCATGCAATTTCTCTTCTGCTTACTATTTACCTGCATTAGCTAGGAATTCCCACTAGATGTCATGAGAGGGTTAGTTTGTGGCTTTTATGAGAGCTATAGTAAGCCTGGATTTAACTTGCCACAGTAGTATGGCTGTAGCGTTGTTACCTCACAGCAAGAGGTTCTCTGGTTCGATTCTCAGTTTGGCTTGGGGAGTGCCTTCTGTGTGGAGTCTGCATGTCCTCCCCGCGGTTGGGTAGCGTTCAAAAGACATGCATGCGTAAATGGGCATGCCTTCGTTGAAGGTTTCGTAAAAAATCTACTGCCAATCTTTAGTGGACCAGAGTTCCACTGTGGTGACCCCTTAATGGGAAAAAGCCAAAAAACAAACAACAACATAGTAAGCCTGGATTTAGTTTATCCATGCAGAAGGTAGTTAAAATATACAGTTTTATTGTTTTCAAATTTAGAGTTTTTAAATTGTCCATAACAGTTTTAAAAATGTATTTGTCATAATGAATCAAGGAAAGCACCTTTTAATTTTACTTATAACAGCAGTCTCCATCAAATGATAATATTTAACATTATATCTATTAATGTCAATGGGTTGAACAACCCCATGAAAAGGAGTAGTGTCAACAAATATTTAATGCTACATAAAGAAGATTTTACATTCATTCAGGAATCTCAGTTAGTAACAGAAGACCTATACAAATTTTAAGGATTATAATATTTTGGTAAGTTCAAACTACAACCACAAGAGAAGAGGTGTCCTAATTTTATACAGAAAATCGATGAGAATTCCAGAAATTGACTCATACTCAAGCAATGATGGTATTCTTGCTTTGATCATACTAAAACTAGATAAAAAGATGTACACTTTTGCAAACACCCACTGGATACCGGGTATTGGGACTAAAACTGTGAAAAAACATTTAGATACCATAACATTAAAGTCTAAAGGTGAGTTACTATTAGCAGGTGATTTTAATTGTATCTTGTCCTCCACTGATACTACAAGCTCTAAGCCCTTCAAGATGTCCCCTGTTGCCAAGTAGTTGAACAACTATATAAAAGACAGAAACCTAATTGACACTGATGGTATAAAAACATTATCCTCCCTGAAATATTTGCACTACTCTTACAGATTTGGCATGCAGACCAACATAGACAATGTCTTTGTAAGCAGTTCTTTACTGGCCAAAACTGATAATGTAGTGCTGATGTCATCCCCTACGTCTGACCACAATGCTATCACCTTCAATGTAACACTTAATACAGACCCCTTAAACTTCTGCCAAAAACTAAATGCTTATCTAGTAACAGTACAAGGATTTAAATAATGTTTTCTAGACTTTCTAGTCTAAAGAATCTTATCTGCAAGGCCATTTGAATCAGTCTCCAGAGCCATGGACAAGGGTAAGGTGGTCCACACAGCCTATCTAGACCTTGCCAAGGCCTTTGCACCATCCCCACTCTGGAATCATAGATAAACTTACTAAGTTGGGCATTAATCCCTATGTCACCCAATGGGTTTTGCTAATGGCTACTGATAGAACCGATGACTGCAAACTGAAGCTCAATGCCAAGAAATGTATTGTTATATCCTTAAAACATGTATCCATGAAATCTCATCATGAAGGGCTTTTCATCCAGAAAAAGGAGGTCATTGTCCCACTGTACTCATTCAAGACATCTGCAACAACTATACCTCACTAAAAGAATCACAGGCCTAAAGCTGATGATGCTATGCTGACGCCTTAAAAACCTCTGCTTAACATACAAGGCCATGTCAAACCCAGAGCTGTTGGACACCATACATGTCAAGCAGAGTGCCTCTTTGGACCTCGATGGGAGAAAGGAAATTCACCCCAGGATCACCGTCAGTCACCCTGCTAGGGTCCAGGAAAGGAAAGTAAATAATGTGGAAAAAAAATTATTCAGGCTGTTATGCTAGGGCTTGCTAGGTATAGGCCCTAGGCTGATAGTACGAACCTATGAACCTATGAACCTAAGATGAAATAAAGCTTTACCTATATGTCAATAATAATGGAGAGATTTCAGATATTATCCTATGGGACACTTTAAAGGTAGTCTTGCATGATAAAATCAAAAGTTGGTATATAAATAAAAGGAGTGGGATAAAAAACTTGTAGACATACAAAAAGAAATTGATGAACTAAACTAAAACTTACAGCAAATGACAAATCTGCATTAGCTGACTAGAAATAATCAGACTACCAAATTTGCAGATCTAAAAATATCTTATGTTTTAAAAAAACATTACAAGAATATTAATAATAATAACTCATCTACAAGTGGTAAAAGTATAGACAACTTCTTGCTAATAATATTATTCAAAAGAAGCTATCCAAACACAATATTAATAACATAGATAAACCCTTTTCCTTTAAAGCATTAAAGGAATAAATAAAAAAATCTTAAGACAAACATGCATCCGGGCTGGATGGCCTAATTCCAGAATTTTACAAACTCTTACCTGATAACATCTTGACAATCTTATTCAATGCATTCCAAGAAGTTAAAACTACAGCAAATGTCCCTCCCTCATAGAAATATTCTATCATCTCAAAATGAAATAAAGAGCCCAACCTTTGCACATCATGCAGGCCAATTTCTTTGCTTAACACTGATTACAAGATATTCATGTTTATCTTAGCAGACAGATTAAATAATATTCTTTCAATATTAATTCATGAAGCCCAAACAGGGTTTATGAAAAACAGAAAGGTACAAGACAATGCAATTAGATTATTGTCCTTAATAGATTTAGCAAACAAGAAAAAAATGACATTTCTATTTTAAGCCTTGATATAGATAAAGATTTTGACTCTTTAAGTTGGCCATATATGTTTAAAGCTCTGCAAAAATACAATTTCACCCCAAACCTTATAGGATTAATTAAAAAACTATATGAAAAGTCCATATCATGTGTAAAGAGTGGATCTTATCAGTCTAGCCCATTCAAAATATTAAGAGGTACTAAACAGGGCTGCACCTTCTCACCATTACTCTTTGCCATGGCTATTGAGCTTTTTCGCAAACTATGCTGGAAATTATGACAGCGTTAAAGGATATTAAGTGTCAGACAAATTATCTTCCAAGATACAACTGTTTGCCGATGACCTACTAATAACTTCTAATGATATTGAAAATTCAGTAGATCACTTATTACACAATCTAGACTTCTTTGCAAACATCTCTGGCCTAAAATTCAACCACAACAAAACCCAGGCATTTCTAGTGAATACAAATGTTACTATGAAACTTAGATTAAAGAGAGACATAAACTGGAAGGGCATGCATATTAAATATTTAGGTATCCTTATTGAATCTAATTATAAAAAAATCACTCACATCTAATTACCAACAACTTATAAAGTCATACTTCACCACAATCTGGAAACAGAACAGCTCACCACCACACAAGGAAAGAAGCCAGTGATTACCTTTATATTTTATTAAAATTACCCTTCTTAACATCCCTAACATGTTACTTCCTTCCTGGAATAGTTTATGGTTTGAAATGTTCCTGTGGTAAGGTATACATAGGGGAAAGTAAAATAAGTTTCAAACAAAGGTTGAAGGAACATGTTAGGGATGTTAAGAAGGGCAAAGAAGAAAGTCCCATTGCATTACATTTTAAAGAATGTCACAGTGGAAATATACAAGGCTTACAAGATACAGTCTTGGGGCAAGTACAACAAATGTATGACTTTGATATTAAAAGACAACTTTGGAAGTTAGAATCTATTTTAATTCTGAAGTTTAACACTTTAATTCCATGTGGAATGAATAAAGAATGTCATTGGAAATGTTTTCTTTAATTAATTTAAGTCTGTGATTGGTTTATTTTTTGTAATCATGCTATTTAAAGATAGAATATGTGAAGTAGATATATACTTTGTAAAGGCTGAAAAGGCGAGGTGCTAGAGGAGTCTGTATTTTACACTTTGTATTTGCTACTAACCAGATTTTATTAGATCCAGTGTGTGCTTATTTTACCTGTTCTGTGGGACTATATTGTGGAACTACTACTGGACTGGACTATAATTTTAATAAAATATAAAGGTAATCACTGGCTTCTTTCCTTGTGTGGTGATGAACTTATAAACTCAATTACAGGTCTAATTGACAGTTGGAACAGACTCTTCTTCACATTTGAAGACAGACTAACTTTAATCAAAATTATAATGTTACCTAAAATCTTATTCATTTCCACACTCTAAAAAATTCCCAAACCTGTCAAAACTAAACAGAAAATGAATAACTTATTATTCAACTTCCTTTAGTATCCAAAAAATGAGAATTTCTCTTCTCTGGCACAACACAAGCTTGGATGAAGGAGGTATAGGGATTCCAAATATTGATTATTATTTAAACTCTGCATTTATTAACATAGTGTTGCTTTGGATTAATATAAAATAATAATATAATAGAGCGTGTGTTTGGGATGCTCAAGTCACAGTTCTGGTGTCTGGACACATCTGGTGGAGCCTTGCAGTACTCACCAGCTACATGTACTCAGATTGTTATGGTGTGCCATGCTACACAATATGATCCCGCGGAAACAACTGCAGCAGGAACAGCATGGGGCAGGGCCACACAGCCCCCACCAATGCCTGCACAGGCACAGAGTGACTTGGAGGGGGAACAACCTGAGCTTGCCCCAGTAGGCAGATGGAGGCATGCCCAGTATGCCCTGGCCTTGGCAAAGAGGTAACACATAGCACATACACTGACACAGTAGGGATCCAGGGAATGAAACCTCTCTTTGACTCACACATACAGTAAAAAGGATGCCAAACATGACACTACCTGTGCTCAACCATGCATAGGGAGTGTACTATGTGCATCTGACATAGGCAGCCCTCCAGCACCATCCTCAGTCCTGGCACACCCACAATGTAAGTCAATAAACCTACCAATTGCCAAATGCAGTGGAATGTGACATTACCTGTATCTATGGTATGGATGTGAGCATGCAAGGGAATTGGGTAGCTGAATGTTATGGCAGCAGATAGTAGACACCCATAGTGGCACCATGACCTCTGTAACACATACTGTACTACACAAGGTGACAAAACCCACTGCAGGAAATGTGCTGGGCGACATGTGTGTCCGTATGATTCACACATGCCAGTCAGGGAGGTTCACATATCCAACAACAGTCTCAGTCAGCAGAACAGGTGTAGACAAACCCAAACAGAGCCTGTGCTATGGCCTCTGAACGATGCTGATGGGTAACCTCCCCCCCAGGCCTACACAGACAGATTACAGCAGGTCAGGCAGTGGGATGTTAGTTCTGAAGGGTAGGAAGTCAGACACTAATATGTAGGGCAACCAAAGCTAAGACCTGTAGTACACTGATATGCCTCTAGTCAGTATGATAGGTTAGACTACAGAATGAAATGGAGTACCTGACATACCAGTACAGTTATAGCAAATGTGTGCATGTGCCAGGTGTGCTCCCCATCCTATGTAGACATGTAGAAGCATTAAGGTATGCCCCCCAATCATGTGTAGAAATGTAGAAACAGTCAGGTGTGCCCCCCCAATCCTGTGTAGAAATGTAAAAACAGTCAGGTGCCCCCCCAGAACCCTATGTAGAAATGTAGGTGTCCCCCCACTCCCATGTAGACATGTAGAAACAGTCAGGTGTGCTCCTTTCCCCAATCCAGCATAGAAATGTAATAGTCAGGTGTGCCCCCCAGTCCTGTGTAGAAATGTAGTAACAGTCAGGTGTGCCGCCCCAATCCTGTGTAGAAATGTAAAAACAGTCAGGTGTGTTCCCCCACAACCCTATGTAGAAATGTAGTAAGAGTCAGGTGTGCCCCCCACTCCCATGTAGACATGTAGAAACAGTCAGGTGTGCCCCTACTCCCAATCCAGTGTAGGGAATGTAGTAACAGTCAGGTGTGCCCCCCACGCCTATGTAGATACGTAGAAACACAGGTCTGCCCCTTTCCCCAATCCAGTGTAGAAATGTAGTGAAACTCAGGTCTGCCCCCCCAATCCTGTGTAGACATGTAGTAACATATATGAATAGGTATAATACGAGTGGAGCACAGATGCCCAGAGGTGGCCAAGGTAGCAGGATAGTTGTAGCATTTGCACAATATGCAGGTCTGTGTTTGTTAGGATGGTGTGTGTTTCATAATGTGTGAGAGTGGTCAGTATGTATGCATGCATGTTGAGGTAAGACCTGGTGGCCTTTGGCCACTAGTGCTGATAACAGGGACAAGCCCTCACGACTGCAGTGCCAAAGACAATCCCAACCAGTATAACACATGCTAGCAGTAAACCATTGTAAATGTATGATGGTAATATGTGTCACCATCTGAAAGACTAACATGGCATGGCTGTTGGGCTAGATATACAAGCAGTACACAGGGAAAAGTACCCCAGACATACAGTATATATTGTGTCACTGTGAAATGGAGACACCCTTGGATTTGTACATATAGGTATGCATCACAGTAACTGGACCTGTAGTAGGGGATACCAGTGATGTCTGCCTGAACACCTGCAGATCACAAAGGAGGTAGGACTGATGTATTGGGAATCAGTGATGTACCTGCACATGCCAGCATAACTGTAATGCCCCATACATATCTGTGTGTCAGATGCAAGTAGTGTCCATAGCACACATGTACCCAGACATGCAAACACCACCCACAGGCACCTCTCTGGCAATATCACTGCTGTGTTGAATGGGTACAGTAAGACCCCACCTGTATATGGCAATAGTGGAAAACTGCAGCATGCAGTGCAGGTGTCTCATGCAGGTGTCTCCCTAGCTGTAGGTAGCACCATGCCAGCATCCACACCACTTGATCAAGACTAATAGAAGGTATTGTCATGAACAACTATCACATCTACCCTGTCACCCCAGGGGAATATACTGTATGGTGGTCTGGGACTGTAGGACTGACAGAATGCAACAGCCTGCCGCATCTGGCCTGCACCAACACCTAATGCCCCACAGGTGCCTGCCAAAGGCCCGTATCTCACATGTACTGCCAATACATGTTATATCATGGACATCCAAATAACAACATAACACACTCCACATAAGCCATATGCAAGGCCACGTGGACAAACCACAGTAACATGTCCACCATGTCCCACTGCATGAACTGTGGACCAACACTGACACACACCTATGATGTGGGGATACCCTTAAGGAAAGTATCAGAGAATGTATGCATAATGTATGGAAGAGGTTAGAATAACAGAGGGGGGTGTGGGAGCATGGGCAGCATGGAATGTCTGCGGTCCAACACCAAGCTGTGTGCACACACTATCCCTGGCTGCAAACACATAAATGGGTGGTTACACACCTGCCGTGCACCACAATAGGGTAAATGTCCTGACCCATGGCCCCTGTCTCTGGCTAACCTGTGCAAATCTGTACAGCTGTGAAGCATTGCCACAGCAAGATAAGGCAATACTGCCATGTTGATGGGTGGACAAGTATGGGAGCCTCTGCTAGCACTGTACCAAGGTACTGAACTGGATACAGAAACCCAGCACCAAGTGTCTGCAGCTCCTCCTGCAGAATGGCATAACTTACCATGAATATGTAAGTGTCTGCCCACAATACCAGACACAGCTGCAGTAACCCTTGTCCCCCAAGTCACCACTGTGAGCAAGAATGTCCACCTGACAGTAAATGAGGACAGAAAACATCACTGTGTATAACAGTACACATGTCTGAATATCTCTGCTAACAGCACTATCATGCAGCTGAAGCAGCACAGACACAATCACCTACAGTACACACTATCTCCTGCACAGTTTGTCCCAATATTGCCAAATCACAACCAAAGTGTCACATAGCTCACAACACCAGTGTGCCACCCAGCAACAGGCCTTAAGGCAGGACAACGTACCTAATACTTCAGTCATAGGTGACTCCATAGTCAGGCACACTAATGTCCCACTCACCAGGCTGAACAAGGAGAAAATTACAGTCAGCTGCCTGTCAGGTGCCAGGATCTGCCACAAAACGCATGCACGCAAGTCACTCCACAAGTACAAATATGACTCTGTCATTGTCCATGTTGGAGTGAATGACTTGAGACATAGCTCCCTGGACTACATGAAAAGGGATATGGAAGAGCTCTCAGATCATGTGGCCCAAGCAGGTATGACCCTAGCCCTGAGTAGCATCCTGCCTTCACCCAGAATTATACCACAATATAAGGACAAAATTATTGACTTCAACAATTGGCTAAGCTTCTAGTGTCATTCAAAAGGGATCCAGTATCTATCTGCCTGGGATGACATGATCGACAGACCACAATGCTTTGCCAGAGAACCAGGCTACTGGCTAAGGCTCTTGCCAGCCCTATAGTGCCTTTTATAGGCAAAGTTCAAAGGACAAAACCACCACTGTAACAGGTACAAGCACGCAAAATCTGAAGGTAATGCTACTCAATGCTAGAAGTCTAAACCTCAAAATGCATTTTCTTGAGGCACTCCTAAAAATGGAAAACATCGATATCTGTGCAATAACTGAGACCTGGTTTGAGGCTCCAAAGAGCACCCCTGCAATACCAGGCTACAACTCTTACCACACTTTTCAGCCACCAAACCAGGACCGAACCACTAAAGGTGGAGGAGTGTCCATATTCACCAAGGATATTCACATCACCAGGCTAGTTGCCCAACACAATGCGTCTGAAATTCTCCAGGTGCAACTAACACTAGGTAAAACTGCAGTCCAAATTGTAGCTTGCTACAGATCCCCCATCATGCCCCAAGATTCTCACTACACCTTTCAAAACATACTGGAAAATATTAAGATACAACCAAACACCCTAATACTGAATGATTTCAATTACCCTGCCATTAACTGGGAAAACTACTCCAAAACTTTTGCCCAACGGTTCTTGGAATTCATAAATTCCAACACCCTGGATCAACTAACCAATAGTCCCACCAGGGGCTCCAATATCCTAGACCTGGTCATTACCAACATGGGAAATCGATGCTCCACACCTATGGTCACCCTGTTGGTCAGGTCTGACCCTAAGCTAATCACCCTTAACATCCACATCCCACCCCCATCCCCCAGTAAGGAAACCTCCATAAAAAAACTTCTCCAAAGCCAACTTCATGCTACTCAAGTCAGAAGTGACAAACATAACACTCATGCAGACGGGAACTGAAAGTTCGACTGCTGAATCCTACACTAAGGCACTGTACAAGCACATCCACTCATGCATGAATCGTGCCATCCCAAATAGAACTAAGATGCTCTCCTCCAAAAAAAGGAAGCCAATCTGGTGGTCCCCTGCCATAAACAAACTTTACAACAAAAGGAAGAAACGGTTGCAGAAAAGTGGAAAATCCCAGGATGCAAAAATCTCCCTTATCAGCCTCAGTAAGAAGCTGAGATCCCTCATAAAATCCTCCAAAGCTAGTTACAAAAAGAAAAATTACAAAAGATTCCAAAGACAGCCACAAGGCATTCTATAACTATGTCAAGAATCTAAATGGCAATGCTCAGATCTGCTCTGAGCTACAACAGAATGGCATTAAATATACTGATCCCAAGGATATTGCCAATATCCTGGCAGATCAATTCAGTGCAAACTTCAGCCCCCTCTCACCCCCTAAATTCCCCATCTCAATACCGGAAGATTGCCAAATTCCGGTAATAATAGCCACACAGGTAAAAAAATGCATTCTCCAAAGCTAAGAATACAGCATCCATGGGACCAGATGACATCCTGGGCTGTGTACTACATGAACTACAAAATTAACTGGCACCTCACCTAAGTGTGATATTTAATCATAGCCTCACCTCAGGCTTTGTGCCCACTGAGTGGCGCACAGCTACAGTTATCCCACTCCACAAGGGGGGATCCACCTTGGATCCCAGGAACTACCACCCCATCAGTCTGATGAGCCTGATCTGCAAGACCATGGAATGTATTATCGTGGAACTTATAAACAAAGACATTGGCAACTTTCAAACTCTGGACCCCACCCAGTTTGGGTTTTGTGAAGGGCCAATCTTGTCTCCTGAACCTGATTGACTTCTTCAAATCAGTCTCCTGAACCTGATTGACTTCTTCAAATCAGTCTCCAGAGCCATAGACGAGGGTAAGGAGGTCTACACAGCCTATCTGGACCTGACTAAGGCCTTTGACACCATCCCCCAACTTACTAAGCTGGGCATTAATCCCTACATCACTCAATGGGTTGACAACTGGCTTACTGACAGAACACACACTGTAAAAGTAGCTGACTCCAAATCCAGCTATAGACAAGTGACAAGTGGAGTACTTCAGGGTTTAGTCCTGGGACTGCTCTTGTTTGGCATCTACTTCTCTGAAGTACAGGCCAACACTAAGGGACTCTGGCTAACAAATTTCACAGATGACTGCAAACTGGCAGCCATTACTGAATCCCCAAATTATGTGGATACTCTACAAAAGGGCCTTACAGAAACAGATGCTTGGTGCCAGAACCATGGGCTCAAGCTCAATGACAAGAAATGTATAGTTATCCCCCTTTCGGAAAAAACATGTATCCATGAATTACCACATATGTGGCAGTACACTAAACACCAAAAGTGTGATAAGAGACTTAGGGACACAGGTGGACAGTGGTCTCACCTTCAATAACCACATTGCCACAACAGTCAGGAAATCCTTCTATGTGGCACACCTCATCACTAAGGGCTTTTCATCCAATAAAAAGGAGGTCATTGTCCCACTGTACTCATCCCTCATTAGACCCATTATAGAATACAATGCACTTCTCAAGACATCTGCAACAACTGGAAAGGCCACAGAAATACCTCACTAAAAGAATCACAGGTCTAAAGCAGATGCCTTATGCTGACTGCCTTAAAAAACTCCAGCTATACTCTGTGTCATATATCGTCTACTCAGAGGCGATCTCTGCTTAACATACAAGGCCATGTCAAACCCAGAGCTGTTGGACATGCTGCACTTAAAGAAATCCCAATCCCTCAGAGCCACATGCTCCAGGGATCTAAACCTTGTCATCACAGCAAACAAAACATGCTGGAGGGATAGGTTCCTGACCCAGACACTCTCCAGACTCTGGAATAGACTGCACATACATGTCAAGCAGAGCACCTCTTTGGCCCTCTTCAAAAGAACCTTGATGATTGGATGGGAGAAAGGAAATTCACCCCGGGGATCACATCAGTCATCTTGCTAGACAGGGGTCCAGGGAAGTAAATAGTGTGGGAAGAAATCACCAGGGAATTGTTATGGCTAGGCTTGTATAGGCCCTAGGGCTGAGCCCACCTAGTACCAACCTATGAACCTATAAATGATCGACGGATACCCTGCAGAACCAGTATGCTATCTGTAGGTGTACAACACAAAGGTTAGCACTGCAGTACAAACTACCTGGAATCGATCCGCACATTCATTACAGAACAGCATACTGGGCATGCTCACACACACAAACAAATGAAGGCCATGTCATCAAACAGTGGACCAGACATATCTGGCAGTTGCAGATGTTAGTGCAGACACTCCTCAGTATGCAGCACTCATGCTTTGCACACGCACTGGATAGAAATACAGGCACATATCCAAGGACAACACATTATAATAAGCCAAAGGTAGATGTACACAGATGTGTGGAAGAGAGTGACTGTCACAAAGGGCCATCCATTATGAGGCCTGCCCCACCCAGCACACAGCCAAATGGCTACAACCACATGAGGTTTGAATGTCGCTCACTATAGACTTTAGCCACTGGTATCTGTCAGCATTATGGACTATGTGGTGCAAGTGCTAACTGTGCAACATGACTGAACAAGGAAGTAGTCCTCTAGCAGCTGTATACACATACCTGTGGAATATTACCCTGTGTGTGCACACATGTGGTGTGTCAACCTCTAGATGAATGGGTTATGGCCCATGCACACACACTGCCCTCCCCATAGCCATACTATGACAAGCCTGCTGAGGTCATCCACTTTGAAATACCCTTGTGAAAGGTGTAGGCCAGTAATCTCCATGGAGCTTTCTATAACTGTGTACTGTTGTAGTGTGATAAACTAGTAAGGTAGGAGTTCTAATCCCAGACATGGCAAGTGTGTGTGTGTGTGTGTGTGTGTGTGTGTGTGTGTGTGTGTGTGTGTGTGTGTGTGTGTGTGTGTGTGTGTGTGTGTGTGTGTGTGTGTGTGTGTGTGTGTGTGCACATGTGTGTCTCTGTCTGTGTAGAGAGCAATCCTCTTTAGGCTTGTCACAGTCACTACTATTCAAATACTCTACTTAGTCAAGGTTGCTGATGTCATAGACTGTGAAATTCACCTTTCGGAAAGCTGCAGCCCAGTAATCTCCGTGGCGTGTCCTATAACTGCTGTAGTGTAATAAACTAGTGTGTGTGTGTGTGTGTGTGTGTGTGTGTGTGTGTGTGTGTGTGTGTGTGTGTGTGTGTGTGTGTGTGTGTGTGTGTGTGTGTCACCGCCTGTGTAGAGAGCAATGCTTTTTAGGCTAGTCACACACACTACAATGAAATTGCCCTACTTTGTCAAGGCTGCTGGTGTCATACACTGTAAAATACACCTTTTGGAAAAGTGTAGACCAGTAATCTCTGTGGTGCATCCTATAACTGCTTACTGCTGTAGTGTGATGAACCAGTTAGGTAGAAGTTCTAATCCCAGACATGGCAACTGTGTGTGTGTCTCTGTCTGTGTAGGGAGCAATGCATTTTAGCCTAACCACATGCAATACAATTCAAATGTCCTACTTTGGCAATCCTGCTGATGTCATTCATTGTGAAATACACCTTTGGGGAAGGAGTACCCCAGTAATCCCTGTGGTGCATTCTATAACAGCATCATGCTGTAGTCTGATATAGAACTCTGGTAGGGGCTCTGCTCCCACACATGTCAGTTGTGGATGTTTTGTGCGTGTTTCAATGTCTATGTAGGGAGCAATGCATTTTAGCCTAGCCACACTCACTACAATTCAAATGCCCTACTTTGGCAATCCTGCTGATGTCATTCAGTGTGAAATACACCTTTGGGGAAGGAGTACTCCAGTAATCTCTATGGCATGACCTATAACTGCATAGTGCTGTAGTGTAATAAACTAGTTAGGTAGGAGTTCTAATCCCAGACATTTTGTGTGTGTGTGTGTGTGTGTGTGTGTGTGTGTGTGTGTGTGTGTGTGTGTGTGTGTGTGTGTGTGTGTGTGTGTCTGTAACTCATATCCTGGTTTGAGGTGGTTGTGAGTGTGTAACAACTGGGCGCAATGTGAAGTTGGTTTCACAGATTTCTTATATGGTGGCCCTAGTATATATCACAATGCCCACCATACATGGATAACAAATGTGAAATAGCTGAGAGGCTGGGGTGAAAATCCATACCCCCTACATGTGACATCAAGGCCAGCCAAACAAAGTTAGCAACCCTAGTACTACCCAGAGAACACTCTCAACCCATATCTCATACACACACACACACACACACACACACACACACACATACACACACACACACACACACACACACACACACACTCACACTTGCCTTGGCAACAGTTGCTATGTTGGTAGTACCCTGCATATTGCCCACTGATAGTAACAATACCGTGATTGCAGTGGGCTACAGAGAGCATGGCACCCTGTCCAGCTGTCATATAGGCATGTACATGCTGACAGTGCACCTTCCCCATGTTCCCCACTGGACATCTGTAATACCTGTCGTGCCATCAAATGTGACCCACAAAGGACATACCACGCCTGAAAACATGCCCTGTATGGACAGATGCCACTGACACCAGGGAATGCCGGTATCATGCTATCAATGTAAGTGCAGGGTAAACCTGCTGTCTATTATCATTTTCCACCACATGAGGCTAGGACTGGCACAGCTGATGATAATCTGTGTACACAACATGGGCCAGACACCCCAGGTACAGCTCCACATGTCACTGTACATGCATGTGGGAGGTGTGCTCATCCCAGACACCATCCATGTCATGGACTAAGGAACACATACATGGCAAGCAATGCACAGCATTGGCCACACACAATAGTCACTCAGGTGACTGGATGGTGAATACAATACCCACCTGTGTGGGCAAATCCAGAAACTACACCCCTGAGCCACAATGCAGACCATTGTCATGTGGGCTGATGCCAAGGTATACCCATCACCTAGCCTTGTATAGCTGTCTGGCACAGTCGACCACTACACACCCATGAAGCAATGCACCCGTGCATGTCAGTATTGGTACCCTGTGTATGTGTGTTGTATAATGCACATGATCACATTCACACTCACTACAACCCCCATTGGCATACTGAAACATGCTGTCCAATGTCAGACACCTCCATGTACTCTTTGTCCATATAACCTCTGTATGACCCCTGTGGTGCATGCGATACCTGCACAGTAATGTGTTGTGGCAATCTCACTAGTGATGAGTTGTGTTCCTGGCCCTGCCATGTGTGTGCATCCCTGTGAGAGTGTGGCTGTGTTGATACTGGCACCTGTTCATGTGGACAGGCACATGTACTACACCTACTGTATAGCTACCATATTCCTGTTGCAGATGCCACTAACCATCACATATACATTTTGAGGGCTCCTCAACATGTAACCTATGTGGTACATCTGATAACTGCATAGAAATGTGATAGCACAACATAGTCATCAGGGGAGTGATACTCTGTGTTGGTAGGTGTGTGACACAAACATGCTTATGTTTTACTCTCCCACCCATCCCTGACTTTGCTTTGCCTTTGTCTGCCTCTCTCACTCCCTCTCTGGTGGATGTGGAGACCTAAACCTGCTTTGCTTAGGCAGCAGTATGTGTATTTTAATTGATGCTCATGATCAGCTGATGGCCACTGCACGAATTGCAGCCCTCCTCTAGCTGATTGCATGTGGAACAGCTGTGGTAACATTTCCATTGCCAATTGCATGGAAACACACTCCAGTATATAGGAACATCATGTTAGTCCTTTTCATTCACTGTGAACAGGAACTCGTTCTGTTGTTTGGCAAACAGCATCTCAGATGGATTGGGGATTTACCTATAACAACATACACTGTGGAAACAGGGCAACACACAGGAGGGGGGGTTGTGCCTGACCTGACTACAGACTGTAAGTGCTGCTATACTCCATTTGGAGTAATGTTGGTTTAACAGGGTGTGTGTGGATATGGCTGTCCTATGTGTTTTAATAACTGCCATGTCAGTGCTATGTTTATGAGGGAACTCCATCTGTAGGGTCATCGGCAGACTGGGCAGTGTGTGATGCCTTTTGTTTCATGTGCTACCCACAGAGCACCTATCTATGGGCTGCAGAAGGTAGTGTGAGGATTGCAGTCATAGATGGTGACAGCCGTGAGATTTACTGACTTCATATCCCTCATAGGACATATGTTGCAACAAACCTTGTTACAACAGGAAATGTATGATGTTATCACAGCAACATGTCAATATTGGCCCTGTGTATGTGCCTCCAGCCACAACTCTGTCAACCTTTGTACATATGTCATGCAGCATTGTATTCTATAATGGGTCTAATGAGGTGCATATGTGCTGTACACCATAATTAGTGACATCATAACTGATAACAAGCCAGTTAGATATCAGGCTGCTACACATGTTATGTATAGTAGGGGTTATATCTGATGACATCACCTGGACATTCTGTGATTGTGTGTACAGAACTGAGGTCTGTGTATGTAAGGTGAATGTCGACAGTGTGTGTATTGATAATCTGTACATTGGCCTGTGTACAGACTGTGGTAGATGTCATTGTTCTTGGTCCTGTTCTATCTGATGTTACATGCTGCTCCACTGTATGTTACCCTAGTGGCTTACATGTTTGTAGGGCCATACACACAAATGTCCCATACCACAGATAGTTATCAGACCACAATGTGTGGCGGCCCAGTATATGTAGGGTTAGTCTGTGAGTGGCAAATATGAGGATGGTGTTGAACAAATAGTCCATATACTGTAATATAACGCTAGCGTACCATACGTGACTATGTTCACATTGGCTGCGGTTATGCACTTTCACACTGATGCATTGTACTCTGTGCTGTGACATGTCTGTAGAGCCTACTATATATGCAGTTACTTGTGCATTCCCCAATAGGAAATGTTGGCCAGTATTGAGCCAGTCTGCCTGTAGCCTGCACAGTGCTTTTTTACATGCCTAGCAACTTAGTGTACGTACCCAGTGAGATGACATGTCCAGATACTTGACAGATGTACTGCTGCCAGTCCTCCCTTCACAGTCATGTATGTCATACAGAGCAGTTGGATGCTGTACAGATGTATGTCAATATCTAGTGGGTAGTATGTGGCCATGCCACATCTGTACCAGTGGTTATGTGTCAGGACAGGCAAGGGTGTGTGAATGCATAACCTATGGGGGGAAATGTATACCAGTTGTTACATGTTATATCCATCTACATGGCTGTTAACATCCACATTGTCAGGCTTGGTCCACATGTCTTGCACTAAGGGGTTCTGTGTACACCTCTGGACTGTCCAAAGTGTGTCAGAATGTCCACATATATTAGCCAATATCTCTGCTGTAGTCCACAGGAGCATTACGTGCTAGCAGCGGTACTATCCTATGATGTCCTTAGGATGCCTGTCAGTAGCCAATGGAGCATATTTTAAAAACAGATGTTACCTCCCACACACACCATGTCTGTGAAGACAATCCCTATTACAGTAGTAGTAGTCTACAAATATACCTGCTATACAGACCTGACATCCCCATGCACTATGGAATTGGGATTATAGGGGCTGAGGTAGGGCTACACTCCATGTTCAGGACATATGGTGAAAATATATTTATATATAATTATCCAGATATCTATATAGATATATACACATATACATATATAAATGTATATGTGTGTATATATATATATATATATATATATATATATATATATATATATATATATATATATATATAAACACCCAGATATATACATATAGAAAGCAATATGTGTCTACACATATACAGATTGAGATACATATGCACATATATGTATGGATATCTACATATATATTGACAGTAGTAGGCATATCAGAATAGATATGTACGCACATATAGTTATAGATATCTACATATATACCAACATAACTAGGCATATCTGTACACATAGTATGTGCATGTATAGCTACATAGAAATATATCTATATATACATATACATATAACTATATATATATATATATATATATATATATATATATATATATATATATATATATATATATATATATATATATATATATATATATATATCTATATATATATATATATATATATATATATATATATATATATATATATATATGTGTGTGTGTGTGTGTGTGTACATACGAAGAGATGTACACATGACCATATATATGTAGCACTATACAGATGTTTATACAGACGTATGAATATACATGTGTATGTACATGTAGACATATATAGACCTATTATATGTATACCACCATATTTCTGTTATGAGTAAACCTTACGGTTGTGTATACCCTCCTAGATGTATCTCACCGTATGTATCTGCTATGTGCACATTATGATAAAACAACATATGTGATGCAACAGTCATATTAATAACAAGGACTACACAATGTAGGAACTAAAGGCGATTGTTCAGTACTACTCAATATGTGTATTAGCAGCTATATTGGTACACCAACAGCTGTCTCCACAGTGGCCATGGCGTAGTGGTTAAGTGTTGTGACTCCAGTCTATCGGGTCCTGGGTTCAAGACCTGCAAGGGCTGTTCATTTTGTTGCTTAATGTAGTACTGACAACAGGCACACCTGTGGGCATGGCTAGACACCAAGTCCTCCCTGTTGTATCCCTGGTGTGTGAGCTGTGTCACAGTATATACCCCTTACTGGGCAATGATCCATCATTTGGAATGTAACTGTAGACTACTATCTCTACAGCACATGTTAGTGAGGGCATCCAACATGTAGTTATGGCAATACATATTGTTGTTAGACATCTATCTGTCAACACACTCATGCTACTGCATAGCTACTTGCCAAGCTGATGACTGTCAGTCCCTGTACAAATGTGCAGATGGCAGGTATCCAGCTGGGATATGTACAGGCAACCTAAGCTTGATTGACACTGACATGTCTGCCCAGCTGTGTAAGAAGTGGCACATATAGGAGATGCCACCCTGTATGCACCACAAGCCACAAGTACCTCCACTACACTACCACAGTCAATAGAACATGCTTGGGTACATGTCACCATCACAGACAATAACCATGTGTTGTAATGCATGTTGCAAACATGTCAACTTGATCACCTCAGTGGCCGTGTGCAGGAGGCACCTGGAGGATTGGCTGATGCATGTCATTCACACTCTGATGATCATGACAGTAGTGTCTGTCACTAGATGCCTTCTGCCACCTGACAGGTGGCAGGGTAACACTGTACACACAACCCCTACACAACCCATCTCCCCTTGGACAATAGCTAGGTACACAGCTATGACCATCTGCAGGGATGCACCCCTGTACTGACACATGTGTACATGTGCATGACTGAGTATAGCAGTGTCTATGTGTTAATACACCTGTACTTGGGAATTCCATGAGGGCCTTGACAACCAACGCAACACCCATTGGCATAGTCAGTTGTGGCTGCTGCTGTATGGGACATTACATGTACCCTGTTAAGCTCCCCCCCATACTGGGTACACAAGCCTTGCAGTACCAGTACAGCAGTGTTTTACAAATGAGGTGATAGGCATGGGATACCCATTGTGTTCTGGAATGTGTGTGTAGGTGTGCATGTCCGTATATCTGTAGAGTATAGCATGCCGAGGCCACATACTCCTATTACAATACCCATTGCCACACAGTAGTACAGATAGTGTTGTTGCTGCCCATAGGTGAGGCATGGCAATGCAACACCCTACTATGCATGTGCATGAGATGCTTATCCATGTAGTACCACTGTTGGGGTATACTATGGGTTGTATCGCAGTTGCGGCCAATGTGTGATGGTGGGTATGGCAGAGTCTCATCATGGGTTTCAGGGAGTACAGTATTCACTGGGGGATGTGGGTGCTGTTTACACTGTCATTACACCAAGGTACACCCAGTATATGTCCCATGTACCATGTTATGGTTACCACTGTCACCATCAACCATACAGGTAACTGTTACCACAATCCAAGCCAGTTATGCATGTGATGTGTGCAGCCTACCTGTAATACATTGGACACATGGTCAGATTAGTTAGCAGCGATAGGCCCTGGTATCTTGGATGTGTGTCTGGCTGTTATGTGTCTGTAAATGTGTATATGACAGTATGTCACAATATGTATTGTCCAAATACACCCATCACATCCCCCAATAGCATACTAAACATGTCTGGAGATGTTCTGCATGTAACATGTAACCTGAGACACACCTCACTCTAAATGCTGTGTAGTGTGTGCAATGTAAGCTACACACTTCAGTATCACTACATAGCTAGGTAGGGGTCTAGTCCCAGTGTTGCCAAGTAACAATGTGCATGTATGTGGATGGGTCTACATCAGGTTGCAGGGTATACATGCTTCAGCGGGCCACCCATCTATGTGGCACAGGCAATAACTGGTTTAGTAACCTGTGACATGTGTTCAGCTGTACCCCAGATATGTCATAGCCATGGTTTCACCACAGTAGCATACCCCATTGTGGAATATGAATGCAGACCATCCTCATGCTGACACATGTACATCTACAACACAAATGGATAACATTATAGGGACTGCAATCAACCAGTGTTACTAACAGCTATAATGCATCATTGCTGGATGGCTACACTACCTGCCATATATGCATTACACTCTACTCCCTACAACATGTTACACTGCAGTACTGTGGTACACTGTTGTACAGTCACCATGTGCATCAGAACCATATCAGCCTGTCCCTGCATTGATGGTATGGATGACAGGGATGTGGCACAGGTATCATCATATGCACAGGGTGTGATGTTTGTTTGCCAGAGGCCGAGGGTGGGCCATACATTTGGCACCATGTGTGTGGGTGAGGGGGTGTACTGTGGAGAGCTGGGTGAGGTGATGTGGTGTGTGTAGGTGTCAGGTTACCCTAGGTGTGTTTGCATAGTGTGTGGATATGCATGCACACAGTTCTGCCATGTGGCTGCCCTACACAGGTGTTTATTGCCAGCTGCAGACCATACATGGCAGGGTGTGCAGTTCACTGTCTCTGGCCATGGACACGTAGACTGTGCCTGCCAGGGGTTCCACAGGCACATCCAGGTAAAGGCCTCGATGTGCTACTCTCACCTGCTGATGACAATTGTCTGCTGGTATCAGGTCCCTCCTGGGACTGGCCAGGACCACATGCACGTGGCCTGCTGTGGTGTGGTGTGGACCCGGGGCTGCTACTGCCACTACAGGAGCCTCTTGGTGCCCTAGCACATCCACATTGACTGCCAGCTATTGGTGTTGCTGGCCCACATCCACCCATGGGGTCGCTGCATCCCCACCACATGTTGAAGCATGGACATACTACAGCCGAAGAGGGCCATCATCTCACCATGCCGTCTATTCGTGAGCTTGGTATAAGCACAGATGGCACCCGACAGTTCCCGGAGGTTGTTGCTTATAGATGTGAGAGCAGCCCTCTGCAGCCACAGGCCCTGTCTGGTGTAATGTTCCATACCTGCCTGTGCTGTCATGATAGCCTGAAACATGCACCTGCCGGTACCAGCTATGTCACCTATGACAGGAGCATGATGCACGGGCACCCTGGGACATCCGCCTATGTGGTGCCCTGCCAGGCATCCGGCTAAACCTGCTGCGACCAGACACAGTAGGCATGGTTACCACACTTCCCTGTGCACTGCCACCAAATGCCAGCTGTTCCTCCGCTATGGCCACTGGTGATGGGGTATGTGTAGGCACTGAAACTGTGTGCAGGGTTGGGGTGGCTAAAAGGGGGATGTCAAATGTTGGCGCAGTGTTGGCCCCTGACAACCCCACCTGTACCTCAACAGTACTGTCATCATCTTCGGTGTCTGGACATTAACATCAGATTGCATGCAGGAGGGACCTTGACCTACCTCGCCACCTATGGGGGAAAACAGTAATTGCACTTTAAAACCTGCACAGCATTGCCTAACAGTACACACACACACACACACACACACACACACACACACACACACACACACACACACACACACACGTCCTTAATACCTACCTGTCCATAGCTGTACAGGCAGTCCCACGTATATGTCCATGTGGTACCCCATCCTGCTTCTCACTTGTTAAAGTACACACATTAATACCACTCCTTAACATATCAGTCCTCTAAATGCCTACACAAGCGGACACACCACAAGGCCTGTTACTACATTACCTGCCTGACCTGTGTGTAATGATTTTACATGGTCTCACTGCTATCATTCGGTATGCACCATCTGTATGTTCATACATCATGAGCATGGCCCCTATATGTGGGATACTATGTTCTATACATAATATCACGCACTGGTGTGGCATGTGTATGCCATGCTCAGTACATGCCAGATATGATGCTCATTCAGCCTATCATGTGACAACTGTAATATATGGAGACACTCCCTGGTATTAACTAGCACTTCCCCAATGTATCTGTGGTGCTGCATACGTGGGTTGTAGGTGACCTCCCTGCAGAATGTGATATTATGGGTGTACCTGGTGTCTACCTTCCCTCTAGATGCCTGTTACATGCTACAGACCATATTATACTATCAGCTGTCCTGTGATTACACACATGACAGGTATTCCTGGTGTGTAATGTAGCAGTCCATGTCCATGTACTGCATGGTCCCAAAGGGAGGTATAGTTGTATGAATACCCCACAATCTCACATGTGCATACATGGTCACATACATACACACATGCATCCTACATGCATCTACCTCCCTCCACTTCCCCAGGGTGACCCTGCAGACTAACTAACCACCAGGACGCACACACACACACACACACACACACACACACACACACACACACACACACACACACACACAAATACAGGTGAGGTTGCACAATGATAGTACACACAGTCCTCCCATTACCCGTCTATCAACATGCAGAACATATGGTACAGAACAGCATACAGTTCAGCTATAGTCAATCCATGCTAACAACAGTATACATGTGTGTGATGCATGTACTGTGTCACTAGGTAATGCCACTTCCTCTGGATACCACTGCATCCCCATGTACACAGTACTGCTGTGCACCTGTTCTGCACTCTGCCATGTAGTGTGCACCACAACTCACAGGTGTACAACCCATTGCGGAATGTGTAGTACTGTATCAGTTATGTCAGCTTTACTGCTCACAGCCCCTATGTTTTTCAGCAACACATACCTTGGATGATATGTGAACATTTGTCATTGGTGAATTCCTGATGCCTGATTTATAGCTGTCAACATCAACAGACGATGTATGACCAATCCAATACTCTTACATTGACAACCACCATACCATGGCTATAGAGGGTGTACACACCTTTATTGATTTGACACACACACATCCATGGTCTGGCATGGGACCACATCATTGCATATCTTAGCAGTACATGAGCCTGATATGTGACATATGTCCTGTACTTTCACATGCAGTGTCTTTGGATTGTGTTAGGTGTGCAGCTGCTGACCACAATGCATACACACCGTGTGGGCATATGTGTGCACACCCTTATCATGATGGTTTATCACACCTCTTGTTGTGTATACTGCAGCAGTCACTACTCCTGGCAGGGGTATACTAGCGTGGGCCATCTACATTTGCCAGTGTATGTTCAGTCTGCCCTAAACATGTCCCCTAATCTGTATGATTGCAAGGTCTACTCGTGTGCACATCCCATGGTGTTCACACACTGCCGTCACTATTGCTGTGTGGGTAGGGTTATGGCTGCCACAGGTCCTGAACCTGACTATGTGCAGAAAGAGCCATTCCTAGCATCCTTAGGATCCCAGGTGCAGTGCACTGGTGTGTCATGTTGAACTCCCACCCCTCCTTCAGCCTTTTTGCAGATGCATGACAAGTAAGCCCTAGATGTGTGTCACTTTGCAGTGTTCCATACACCGAACACCACATGTTGCAGCCTAGACCCAGCTGATAATGTGTACTACTGTAATGCCTTATGCCATAGTGTATCTCTGCAGCAGTTGCCGTTGTCCTACAGGTACATACACTGGTGTTGCACTGTATATGGGTGTTGTTTTGAACATATCCCTACTGTAGGCCATGTCTACCACCAGTATGTTACTCCCTGTGGACACATTCCACAATGACAGGATGTTAATTATCTTGCAGGTGTCTGACATACCCTTCCAATACCCCATCATGGTCACCCCTGTGACTCCGTGCATTTCACAGCAACAATACATGCACATGTACAGCATGAATTCATGGTAGGTGTGTTAGATATGTGCATGGAATATACCATTGCCATTACATGCCTGGTGTGTTGGCAAGCATTAACATAAAACATAGTCACCAGCTACAGGCTGCTGCCTTGGTGGTATCCCATACACACATATATATATATATATATATATATATATATATATATATATATATATATATATATATATATATATATATATATATATATAGATATGTTGTATCTGTTTAGATATTAAAATATTTGCACTCACACATACATCTACATGTGGGAATACATTCCCTGTACTGTTGAATGACTGAGCTGGATGATATGTTTGTGAATACATCAGGGTTATGTAATTCTGACATGGCTCAGTGGTAAAACACTTTGTCTGTGGTGTGCAGAGTCTTGGGTTTGAGCATTGCAGAGGCTGTATATTTTGTTGCTGGGCAGAACAAGGGCCATTGGATACAGAGTGATTAAGTCACTTTTGAGCAGTTGTAAGCTGGTTTGTGCGGGTTTGCATGGGGGTAAGCACTGCTAAATTTTGGTTACAATTTATTATACTCAGTTTTTAAATTGCTTAACCTGTGTAGGCACTGCTTACCTCCATGCAAACAGGATTAAACCCCATTACTGCTGCTTAAACATGCTTACTCCCACTTACCCCCATACTAATTTCTTTAAAAGAAAAGAAAAAGGGGTTGATAGGAAAGTGATGAAAAAAGGGGCACAAAGAGGGAAAGACAGTAGGGAAACTAGCCAGGGATGTGCAGGAAGGATGTAGGGATGGTCCATAGCTACCCATTTCTTCTACAGCAACAGCTGTGCATATACACTGCATTTGGAGGTAGTTTTGAGCACTCAAACCCCTGGAGGGGGAAGGGCAACAATAATAAGTTGTGATGCCAATTAGACTGGATTACATGTGTCCAGTGGACATTTGTGCGAAATGGACAGCTATGTATGGGGCGAGACTTTTTTACGTGAACAGATTGCCGTTTTCTTTTTTTTTTTTCAGGTGAGATTGGGATGTTGGGGAGGGGTATTAGGTATATTTGGGGAGGTAGGTTGGGTAGGACAAACAAGATGCATACAGGGGCAGTATATGACACATGGGGGGTAAACACCTTGATGGGGAAGGGTGTTGGGAAATTAGAAGCCCATAAGCCCCCTAGTGGAAACAGTGGGACTGAGGTCCCCACCCATGGGCAGTTACCACTGCACCTTCACAGCCCAGATGGTGGCTGTGCAGGTGGCTGAGTCGCAGAACCAGACTGACATTCTAGTTGTGACACATGGCCCTCGAGCTGATGTAGAAGATCACCACGCTGCTGATTGATCTCTCTATGCACCACGACCCCTACCTGGTGACAGGTGACAGGTGCCTGTCAGTGCCCACTCCTGGGGGGGGGGCCCATCCCCTGAGGCGGTTCCACTCAAAGGTGGTGCAGGACCAACAGACACGGGGGTCCCGGGTTGGGCCCCAGACATGCTGGTGCCCGTTGCCATGGCCAGCTGAGGTGGGACAGGTGGGTCCGCTGGGATGGGCCTTCACAAGCGTGCTATAGTGTTTAGATTTCATCATCATATGTGGGTTAGTAATAGTCAACACATTCCAGAGTTAGGTATAACAGCATGCATAGATATTCCCATTAACCCAGACACCAGATACGGAACAGTTGCATAGCAAACAGAACACATGCATATATGGGACCACAGTGGTAATAAGAACAGCATGCATGTAAACTGATGGCACCATTCCACCAATGTTGGAATAATTCAATATAGTACATGCATGGGAACAATTACAATATTTATCAAACAACTGGACATTATCAGAACATAGGTGTCATTACATACCAGTTGGGGTGGGTATGTTGATTATTGTTGGAGATATGGTGGGGGGGGGAAGATGTCAATTAACAACTAGTATATTCCTGTAGTCCACATAACAGCACTGACTAGGAAAGTAATCTGCACCTTACAAGTCTTACTACACTAACCTATAGCCTTAGTTTGGACAGTGATATGGCTGTTGTCATCGTTACACATGAACTGGTTTTACCTGCAGTATACTGGTTTACCTGTGGAGGGAATGTTTGTTAACACTAACTAACTCTTTCTACACATACTCCCAGATTCCAGGTTGATGTTGTGCACATAGCTATCCAGCTCTTTCTGCACAAACTCTGGCCATGTGTTGACCACATGCTGGTGTGCCAAGACATATCTAGAATATTGCCCTCTTCCACCTTTAGTGACCTGACACACACACACATATACATGCTTTCCTACACAGTTATATTATGTAGCACAGTGTGGGTGACAGTGACCAGTGATACTTTATTATTCAGAGAAACTGCAACACTCACAATTCCCTACAATACCAGAGTGAACAGTACCAGTACAGGTTATAATGGTCTTTATTTCTCAGCACAGTGTTCATATCCGACATACCTGTGGGAGCAATATTTGTTAGCACTACCTGACTGTTGCGAAACAAATTTCCAGATTACACATTAGTATTATGCACATACATCTCACTCTGTTACTGTACACATTCTGGTCACAGCTTGACAACATGGGAGTATAAATAGGATATACTTGAAATATTACAGTTTTGAGGGTTGCTACAGTGACAGGTTTGTTCTTATGCATGTTTGACAATCACTTGCATTCCCTGTTTGCTGGCTAAACATCTGGGATCATCCCACAGACTTACCAGGGGGACAGGCAGCAGGTATGGACCCATATACTGGACATTCTGGCTCATCTGTACAGTTGTGGGGTAAGATTCTGTATGCAGCCTACATCCACTCCCAGGATTCAGACCATGGCTGCATCTGCTACAACTTAAACACTGTCCATCACAGTTGTGTCTGCTACATAGATATTGCTGTATATCTCCTATCTGCTTTATGTCTTATTAATCCCTGTGCTTTTGCATTCTGACCTTGTATTGCAACACTCTTATACAGATCTCCTAGACAGTAATATTTTGTAGGACAGTGTGGGTGACAGTGATGTGTAATACCTCATTATTCAGAGCAACTGCATCAGTCGCAATGCCATACAATACCAATGTAAACAGTACCAGTACAGGGTATCATTCTTGTATTTCTGGGCGCAGTGTTGGTATCTGCCAGACCTGTGGGAGAAATGTTTGTTAGCACTAACTGAATGTTCCCACACACAGTACCAGATTCCACATTACTATTATGCACATCCATCTCACTCTGTTACTGTACACACTCTGGCCACAGCTTGACAAGTTGGGTGTAAATGGGACATGCCTGGCTTTTTAGTCTCATAACATTTTGAAGAATTGCTAGATGTGTGTCATATCAGTTGTGTTTGCTGCCTATACATTTGGGGTCATCCCACTGATTTCCCAGGGGGGCAGGTTGATAAGCAACAGATAAGGCCACTTTACTGGACATTCTGGACATATCTGTACAGTTGTGGGGTATGATTCTGTATGCAGACTACTACCACTGACAGGATTTGAACCATGGCTGTGTGTGCTAAACAAAACAACAATTCACATCTTAGTTGCATGCGCTATTTGGGTTTTGTTGTCTGCATTTTCCCTGTTTTCTGTCTGTGTCTCTCAGTTGTGCTAAATGGCCTCTGGGGATTACACCAGTCATATACAGGCATTCCTACACATTCAATTTATGGTGCAAGGTATGGGTAACAGTGCTTAATACAATAGTACTATTACATGATTGCAAATCTACATTACCATATGATACCAGAGTATACACATGCAGTCCAGCAGTTAGACCTTTATTGTCAGGCTGTTATGCTTTTATTCATATACATACTATATGAGAATCTTCCTGCCATATTCTCCAGTGTATGCAGTACTTGCCTTGGACAATACAGGTTTTATACAGGCAATTGATTTACAACTACTTTTAGTTTTATTTCCTGTGGCAGTAAATGTATGAGTGTTACTGACCTGCCTCACGTCGCAACCTTGCCAGGTGACTGATGTGGGCCTCCTGGCTTGTGGCCCACTCCATTGCAGCTGTGGGGGAAATAAGAGGAATATTTAGCCATACCTATCCATGATATGCCTGAGCTGGCAATTATTACACACATAGTGGGGTGATACTTACGCACAACTGGAACATCCCCTGCTGCTCTAGCCTCGTGGATTCACTGGTCCAAGAGGTCCCCCTTACGCTGCTTCAGGTCGGCATAGTGATGCCTGACCTGCTCACCAGTTCAGGGTATGCTAGTGGCAATGGTGAGGTCATGGGCGAGATGGTCCAAGGGCTCCACCTTATATTGGGAGCCCTGGTACTGCCCCAGCAGCAGTCTCTGATCATGGTCTTTGACAAGGAGTCCTGCCATGACTCTGGACTCCTGGATGCACCAGCACTGCACCTGAAAGTGCACATCTTCTCCCCTTACTGCCATTGTGCCTGCAAGGGGAAGCTACAACCAGTTATGAGATGTATTCCCACCTCTTGGGTTTAAGTAGGGACAATTTCCCACACTTTTCCATGATTGGCTGATTTTGAAAAAGCTAGGCTATGGGCAATCCTGCTTACCTAGGGTTGGCATTGTTTAAAGGGGTATAACACTGGGCACATTGATTTAGCTGGCCTACACATTGCTTACACCTCCTAAGCTGGCCTGTGCAATGCTTAGCGTTGCTTACATTAGACTTTGCATTATAATTCCTTTTTGGCATTGAGTTATTATTCATTACACCTTATATGTATGTCTGGTATCCATGATTCATGTGTATGTATACTGTATGGGGTCGTTGTGCTTTATTATGGACTTCAACACTCTATTACAATTACACCTGACTTCTGGGCTTACTGCTTTACTCCAATTCACACATTTATGTTATGTAGTGGATTAAGGCACATATGTCTGTATACTGATTCCTTTCACAGGTTCAGTTTGGTTTTAGTATGGTGAAGACTTGTTTGCTGATGCCTCATTCTTCTGTACTTCTGTGATGGCTTGGTGGTTAACTACTGTGACTGTGGTGTATAGGGTTCTGGGTTCGAGACCTGCATGGCTGTTTATTTTGTTGATGGGCAGAGCAACGGCCATTGGATACAGAATGATTAAGGCACTTTTGAGCATTTGTAAGTGGGTTTGCGCAGGTTGGCATGAGGGTAAGCAATACTAACCGCTGGTTAAATATGCTTATAGAGAGTTAGCTTCAAAATTGCTTAACCTGTGTGCGCATTGATTACCCCTGCACAAACAGGCTTAAGCTTGCTTACTAGTGCTTAAATATGCTTACTACTGCTTGTTGGTGCATAAACCTGCTTACTAGTGCTTTATTCATTATGACACTGACACCTCACATGCATTTATTGCAGTACTCCAGTTCATAAATATATGTTATTTAGTGGGTTATGCAATAAATATATTAGTCATAACATGCTTTGCCATGGAAAATGGAATGTGCTGCAGCGGGACTCGAACCGGGAATGTCTGCCCACTACACTATTGCTATGCTGCTTCTTTTGCATATATCGTCCTTGTTATCCTCTTCAGCCATTTAAGCTGCATTAACCGTAGCTAAGCGATGGGCACACTCGTGCACCTACGGTTAGCTTTAATCGGATTAAAAAAAAAAAAACGGGTTTGTACATTTTATTTCTGTATGCTTTTGCTGTTGTACACAAGGGAGGACTGTTGTTAGGGATATGCAGACACCTATGAGCAGTCTTGCTCATTTATTACCCCTCTCTGCTGTTCTTTGTTGCAGGGGCACGTATATTCTGAGAGCTCCCTGCACTGTTACATGCTCCGTGTAAGATTAGGAGCTCAGGCAGCATGTGTCATTATTATGCATGGTGCACTGCCGTTCTGCTCCTAAACGGCCGCCTCCATGCAGGACTAAGCTAGTCCTGCACAGAGGAATAGTAAATCTGGGGGAATGTAGCATATACAGCTTACAGGTTCAGATATTGTGAAGAGGTCTACATGGAAGACTTCATGTACACAGTTGCCAACCATGCATGGGTGCTTCTTTTTTAACCAAGAAAAAAATAATTTAAATGGTAAATTGCCAGTGTTACAACAGGAAAAAAATGTTAAATCTTTTATGCAAAAACTAGGAATGTAATAAACAAAAAAATTCTAATTAATGCAGAGCATTGAAGTATTTATTGATTCAGTCCCATTCCTGGTTAATCTGATTCAGGATTGCAGGATAGATTGAGACTTTCTTCCCACTCACTTGGAACAAGGTCAAAGAACTACATATCAGTAAGTTGCCAGCCTACTGCAGGATGTATACTCCTATGACATGCATACCTACTGGCAATTCTATAGGAATGTCATGTAATATGCGGCAAATGTTTGGAATGTGGCAGGAAACCAATGCTCCCAGCAAAAAAAAAAAAAAAATATGACAATAAGAAGGATATTTAGACTCTGTCCTGTGAAGGCACCCTGAGTGAGAGGCAAAGTGCTCAATGAAATGCTGTAAGGCAGCGGCACTGTTACAACACTGTGCTGCCCTAAATTAAATTATTCATCATAAAAGTATAAATAAAGCAGAGGATTACTGAGTCAATATAATATTAAAGTAGGGAGATTAAGTAATGATTTGGTATGGGTGAGGGATTTGGGGTTGCCATAGCTTCATGGTTTACATCGGCTAAATTCCCATCTTTTCCATCTTTTCTGTTTGTTGGATCTTCAGATATGCTTTAATGTATTATAATGTTCACTGCTTGTGGTTATCTGGTTGTTGATTGATAAAACTGGATCTAATAGTCCTGCTCTGTCTAAATGTCCCTCCTTCCTCCGATATTGGCAAGTAGCACTATGTCCTCACTACTTTTCAGGTTTCTTCACTTTGGGCTTCAGCTACTCTTTCTTACTCGCCATTGCTGTCTGCTATGCCCTTTCACATTACTTTCTGTGTCTTTGCCATCATTTTCCAGCAGCCTTTCTCATCTTCTCTATTCTCCTCCTTCCTTCTTGTCTATCATGTTTCCTTTCTTTCCTCCACTGCTCTCCTATCTTGGCCCCATTTGCCTGTGCTCCTCTGACTTTCTTTGCCCGTATGCTCTGTGTATATACTTCCCACTTTTTCCACCCCATCTCATCTCATGACTTCCTTTGTCCTCTGCTTTTCTCTCCTGACTATCTAACCCATTACTATCTCAAACTCTCATTTTTTCTCAGGAACTCACTCATTCTCCTGCAAACCCCACATCCACCATTCTTTGCCAGCCCAAAGGTCCATTAGCCAAACCAATATTCTGCAACCTGAACACCTTTCCCAGGGACTTCTACCTCCTCTCCTTCATTCAGTACTGTTCTCTTTATTTTTGCATCTTATTCAGTCTTGTCTTCTTTATTTTATTGGCCTCCTTTATCTAATACTGGACACGTTAAAAAGTACATAAGTACCAGGTTGGTATTTAATGTCTAAACTTCTATAACAGTATCTAAACTTCATAAGTAGCAGGTGAAAAATGGAAGATGGAAATTTGACTTAATGTACTGCTAGAGATGTTGAGACAGCATGTTATATACTAGTTGTTTTGGGATCATCTTGTAGAACTGATGGAATTTCTGATGTATGCTAAATGAAGAGGATGAGATGAAGTGCAGCCATTAGCACTGGTTGATGAAAAACTTGTGTTTTGTTTGTTATGCAAAGCCTTGGAAAGAATGATCATGGAAATAAGTAATAATGAAGGAAACCTCTGCACACTGACCCCAACCCAATTTGGTTTCATCAAGGGCAGATCATACCTACTTAACTTGGTGGACTTCTTTGAGAAGGTCACAAAAGCAATGGTTGAGGGGAAAAGTGGTTCAAACTGCCTACCTTGATCTGGTCAAGGCATTTGATACAATACCTCACATGGGCCCTGTTAACAAATTCAAGAAGTTAAGTTTAAATCCTTAGTTTACCCAGTGGATAGCCGGCTGAACCACAGACAAAACCCAAGAAGTTAGAACTGGGAGTCCACCAGCAGAGTTCCTCAGGGATTGGTCCTGGAACTGCTCCTTTTTGGAATTTACTTCTCTGAAGTCAAGGCCAATGTCAATGCCTCTAGCTGACCAAATTTGCAGAAGATTGTAAATTAGGAGTAGTCAGAGAGTCCTCCACTGACATGAATGTTCCCCAGGAAGGGCTAGCACAGACAAATAACTGGCGTCAGAGACATGGACTAAAACTAAATGCCAAGAAATGCATAATGATATCCTTCTGGAAGATATTCAACCCTGGTAACTATCATATTGACAAAACACCACATCAGTATTCAGGGACTTCAGAACACAGACAGACAGTAATCTAGTCTTTCACCATCATGTGTCTACAGTACTGAAGCAATCCTTCTATGTTGCACAACTTATAAATAAAGGTATGGCACCTAGGTCCAAGGAGGTCACTGTTCCACTGCATTTGACATTCATCAGACCTGTCATTGAGTGCAATGCTCCCTTTGATATGTACCCAACCAGGCACATTCAACAACTGGAATGTCCACAAAGTTTCCTCATTAAAAGAATGGAGAGCATAAGTAACATGTCCTGTGTAGACTGACTCAAAGCTCTGTCCTTATATTCTGTCTCATACAGGCTGCTGAGTGAAGATCTATGTTTGGCATACAAGGCGTTGTCAGACCCCACCCTGATGGATATCCTACATATCCGCAAAACACTTGTCTATGATATAAATAGGACCTGCTGGAGAGACAGGTATGTATCCCAAAGATTATCTCTTCTCTGGAACAGGCTCCTCATCCATGTAATGTAGAGTTTTTCTCTAACCCAGTTCAACTGTAACTTGGACAGCTAGATGGGGGAACAGGAAATTCATCCCTAATTGGCAATTATGTGTCTAAAGGACAAAGGCAACCTGTAAATGGTTCATCTCCCAAGCCCCTGCTTGTAAATATTTCATATCCCCAGCCTCTGCTTCCACTTACCAAGGGTAACAGAACTTGTCAGAGATTTGGGCTGAATAGCTAAGCTTATAAAAGCCCTAGTGGTTGTTAACCTAGTACACACCTCTGAATGTATTTGGTATGGCAGTATATTTATGTTACTTTAACAGAACTAGGATTTCAAGATTTTGTTTGCATTTGCAACTTGTAAATTGTAATGGAGTGCATTCTGTGTTTGAAGCATGTTCACATTTTGTAAAAGAAAATGGTATAAAACATACCCTGGAAACATCAGTCCACTGTGATTAAAGGAGGTTGAAAGAATGATTGATGCTGATACTCCACATACATATAAAATGAAAGGAGAATATGAAATTGTGAAAGAAATTAATTGCAAGGTGTGACCTCAGCAAGATATACATCAGAAAAGGATTCAAATCCTGAAATCCTAAGAAGCAGGGACTGTAGCTTCTTCTGCTGAAGTTTCCTGCAAGGCATTAATCAGTACGAATATTTAAGGTTCCACAAAGGGCTAGTCTTAAAACAGAGTGAGGTGTCATTCAACTACAAAGTTTGAAAGGGCACAAGAATCACAGCCTTTCTGACAGGGTCTTGAAATATTTAAACCGTAGATGCAGCGTGGAAAATTAGCAGCAAATGTGATCAATGATTTGAAGTAGCCCAGGACGCCAAGCTCTTGGGGATGGAATAATCTAATTTAAGGTATACTACTTCCAACATTTTTACATAAATGAATACCATGTCTTTTATAACAGTGTAAAACTGTATACCTTATAACAAAGCATCAGTTTTTACACACACACACAAATACGCACACAGACGCATGCACACGTGAACATATGCTTACGCATGTGGACACACACATACAAATAACCATGCATATTAAATTTGCTAGTTTTTGAAAAGACTAATATCTACATGAAGTGGTCCAGGAACAATCCCTGGGGCAGACAGGTGATAACTACTCTCTCTAATGAGAGTGTGCATCTGACACTAATAGATTAAGTTCTGTCACTAAATCAGTTTGCTATCCAGAAGGTAACATGGAGGTCTGCATTCTGTTTGATGAGCTTATTGAAAATGCCAGAATGTGGAATGGCATGAAAGGTTTGCTTGGGTCCAGGTAGGCAGTGTGAGCTGATCTGCCCATGCCTAATAGGTTCATAGGTTGGTACTAGGCTATCGGCCCTAGGGCCTATACAAGCCTAGCCATAACAATTCCCTGGATATTTCTTCCCACAATATTTACTTCCCTTGACCCCTGTCTAGCAGGGTGACTGACATGATGCCCGGGGTGAATTTCCTATCTCCCATCCAATCATCAAGATTCCTTTTGAAGAGGACCAAGGAGGCACTCTGTTGACATATATGGGCAGTCTGTTCCAGTGTATGGGGAGTCTCTGGGAAAATAACCTATCCCGCCACCATGTTTTGTTCATTATGATGACATTGTTTAGCTACCTGGAGTGTGTGGCTCTGAGGGATTGGGATTTCTTTAAATGGAGCATGTCCAACAGCTCAGGGTTTGACATGGCCTTGTATGTTAAGCAGACATCGCCTCTGAGTAGACAATATGCCACAGAGTATAGCTGGAGTTTTTTTTAGACAGTCAGCATATGGCATCTGCTTTAGGCCTGTGATTCTTTTAGTGAGGTATTTCTGCAGCCTTTCCAGCTGTTGCAGATGTGTTGTGAGGTACATACCAAACAGGGCGTTGTACTTTATAATGGGTCTAATGAGGGCTGAGTACAGTGGGACAATGACCTCCTTTTTTCTGGATGAAAAGCCCTTAGTGATGAGGTGTGCCACATAGAAGGATTTCATGACTGTTGTGGCGATGTGGTTATCAAAGGTGAGACCACTGTCCACCTGTGTCCCTAAGTCTCTCATCACACTTTTGGTATTTAGTGTACTGCCACCTATGTGGTAATTCATGGGTACGTGTTTTTTTCCCAAAGAGGATAAACTATATATTTCTTGGCATTAAGCTTGAGCCCATGTTTCTAGCACCAAGCATCTGTTTCTGTAAGGCCCTTTTGTAGAATATCCACATAATTTGTGGATTTAATAATGGCTCCCAGTTTGCAGTCATCTGCGAACATTGTTAGCCAGAGTCCCTTAGTGTTGGCCTGTACTTCAGAGAAGTAGATGCCAAACAAGAGTGGTCCTAGGACTGAACCCTGAAGTACTCCACTTGTCACTTGTCTGGATCTGGATTTGGAGTCGGCTACTTTTACAGTCTGGGTTCTGTCAGTAAGCCAGTTGGCAACCCATCGAGTGATGTAGGGATTTATGCCCAGCTTAGTAAGTTTATCTATGATTCCAGAGTGAGGGATGGTGTCGAAGGCCTTGGCGAGATCCAGATAGGCTGTGTGGACTGCCTTACCCTCATCCACAACTCTGGAGACTGATTCAAAGAAGTCAATCAGGTTCAGGAGACAAGATCGGCCCTTCACGAACCCAAACTAGGTGGGGTCCAGTGTTTGAAGGTAGCCAATGTCTTTGTTTATAACTTCCATGATAATGCATTCCATGCCCTTGCAGATCAGGCTCGTCAGACTGACAGGATGGTAGTTCCCAGGATCCATGGTGGATCCCACTTTGTGGAGTGGCATAACTGTAGCTGTGCACCACTCAGTGGGCTCGAAGCCTGAGGTGAGGCTATGATTAAACATGACACTTAGGTGAGGTGCCAGTTCATTTTGTAGTTCATGTAGTACACAGCCCAAGATGTCATCTAGTCCCATGGATGCTGTATTCTTAGCTTTGGAGAGTGCGGTTTCTACTTGTGTGGCCGTGATTACCGGAATTTGGCAATCATTTGGTATTGAGATGGGCCCTTTAGGGGGGTGAAGTTGGCACTAAATTGATCTGCCAGGATATTGGCAATATCCATGGGATCAGTATATTTAATGTCACTGTGTTGTAGCTCAGAGAAGATCTGAGCATTGCCATTTAGATTCTTAACATAACTATAGAATGCCTTGTGGTCGTCTTTGGAATCTTTGGCAATTTTATTTTCATAACTAGCTTTTGAGGATTTTATGAAGGATCTCAGCTTCTTACTGAGGCTGGTAAGGGAGTTTTTTCCATCCTGGGATTTTCCTCTTTTCTGCAACAGTTTCTTCCTTCTGTTGTATAGTTTGTTTATGGCAGGGGACCACCAGATTGGCTTCCTTTTTTGGAGGAGAGCATCTTGGTTCTATTTGGGATGGCACGATTCATGCATGAGTGGATGTGTTCATACAGTGCATTAGTTTAGGATTCAGCAGTTGAACTTTCAGATCCCATCTGCATGGGTGTCATGAAGTTTGTCACTTCTGATTTAAGTAGCATGAAGTTGGCTTTGGAGAAGTTTTTTACGGAGGTTTCCTTACTGGGGGGTGAGGGTGGGATGTGGATGTCAAGGGTGATTTGCTTATGGTCAGACCTGACCAATGAAGAGGTGACAACTGGTGTGGAGCATCTATCTCCCATGTTGGTAATGACCAGGTCTAGGATATTGGAGCCCCTGGTGGGACAATGGATTAGTTGATCCAGGGCATTGGAATTTATGAATTCCAAGAACCGTCGGGAAAAGATGTTGGTACCCGAGTAGTTTTCCCAGTTAATGGCAGGGTAGTTGAAATCACCCAGTATTAGGGTGTTTGGGTGTATCTTAATATTTTCCAGTATGTTTAGAAAGGTGTAGTGAAAATCTTGGGGCATGGTGGGGGATCTGTAGCAAGCTACAATATGGATTGCAGTCTTACCTAGTGTTTGTTGCACCTGGAGAATTTCAGATGCATTGTGTTGTGCAACTAGCCTGGAGGTGTGAATATCCTTGGTGAATATGGACACTCCTCCACCTTTAGTGTTTCAGTCTTGGTTTGGTATCCGAAAAGTGTGGTAAGAGTTGTAGCCTGGTATTGCAGAGGTGGTCTCTGGAGCCTTGAACCAGGTCTCAGTTACTGCACAGATATCAAAATTCTCCATTTTTAGGAGTGCCTCGAGAAAGTGCATTTTGAGGTTTAGACTTCTAATGTCTAAGTTTAGACTTCTAATGCATCAGTAACATATTCCAAGAAGTCTACCAGATTCAGGATGCAGAATTTGCCTTTATCAAACTCAAACTGACTTGGGTACAGGGCTGATAGACTGCCTAAGTCCTTGTTAATATGTGCCATAGTGACACATTCTATTGCCTTAAAGGGTGAGGTTGGTGAGGCATATAGGGCTACAACTCCCTGGTTCAGTAGTGAATCCCCCTTTTGAAGTGGGTTGACTACGACAGTTATTCATATGTCTGGTAGAAATCCAGAGGAGAGAAAAAGATTAAATAAATAGATTTAGGAGAGAGTCTACCAGTCAGTGTCTGGTGCTGACAAGAAAGCAGCCTGGTACATTATCTGGACCAATTGAGCTAGTGCTTTTGGCCTTGGAGAGTACTCAGGACTTCCTCAAAAGCAGTCACTGTGTGGGTATGCTAATATGCTGGGGAAAGTTAGGGGGAGATAAAGGAGTAAAGTTTGAAATGAATGTGAATGTGTTTGATAATATGTTGGTTCTGTCTCAGGGGATCTGTATGCGTATTTGTTATGTATTAACTCTGTGCAATGCTGGGAAGTATTTTTATGTTTCTGACACACATAAAGAAAGTTTTGTCATTATCCTTAGCCTTGGTGGCAATTTTGCATTCATACTTGATTTTGGAGGATTTGATTTTGCTCCTGAATTCTTCATTGAACTTTCTGAGGTCTCCTCTAGATGACTGGGTATTAGGTTTGCTCCTACAGGCTATAAGGTTCTTCCCCTTACTGTATAGTTTGTTTATACAAGGATGCCCGCACAGAACCAACACCTCAATACATGTTTTCAGGTGGACATAGAAATTATCCTTAAATATAGCAGTATGTAATGGAGGTCATCAAGGTGAGATATATCAGATAGCCTCTTGGTCTGTGACCCATACCTTTATCAAGCACAAATTGAAAATGAATCATTCTTCCAGGGCCAGGGATTCCTTTGGAGCTTCCATACTGAAAGGTATTGTGCCTTGGGAGTACCTAGGAGTCATGTAGCTGGGGATTCTGACCCATACATCTTGTCCTCAGTCTTGCCATATATAGTTTTTCATAAAGAACATGGAGTAGATTTGCCTTACAGTAGTCTGTAAAGACAGAAGGGTGTTGTGTTGTGGCAAATCAAGTTTTACCCACATAGTGACTGTTAATGAATGCTGGTCAGATTTGAACAGTGATGTGGTGACTTTATATATTGAGCATAGGATGATCATATTAGGGAGAACCAGATCCAATATTTTTGAACACCCTAGTTAGGACTTCAACCAGTTGGTCTAAGGAGCTGGCATTAATGAAGTCCAGGAATACTTCTGCATATTTATTTGTGGTGATGTAGGTTTTCCAGTTAATTGGGGGATAGTTAAAGCCTCACAAGAGAATAATGTTAGGAATGATAGGTAGAAAGGACAGTTTTTAGAGAAGCCTCATGGGCTCCAGGTGACATAGGGGGTATGGTGGTTGGGTATGATGTCGTATACAGTTTTATATGCTGTGAGAAGGATATGGAGGGATTCATGGTCATTGTCCCACCTTAAAAGTCTGGAGATTAAATGGCTTCTTAAGAATATAGACATGCCTCCTCCAATAACACTGATGGTCATTGTCCCAGCTTAAGAGTCTGGAGATGAACTGGCTTCTTAGGAATATAGACATAGCCCCTCCAGTAACACTGATGGTCATTGTCCAGCCTTAAGAGTTTGGAGAAGAATTGGATTCTTAGGAATATAGACATGCCCCCTCCAATAACACTAACATTTTTGGCATTGGGTCTGAATGGTAGGAAATTAAACCCGGCACTGAGAGAATGCTATCACTGTTCTGAAACCATGTTTTAGTAACTATGCAAATATCTACATTTTCAGCACTTATGAATGCTTGTAAGGAGTGGAGCTTGTGCTTAGACTTTTAGCATTGAGCATTGCTACTTTTTATACATTGCTGTGAAGGTAATTCAAGGAGACTTTAGCTTTAAAAAAAGTCACTATGTGTGCAGAACAAGTCTTGGCTGATACATATGGAAGTCATGAGGAGGGAGGTGCAAAGCATCCCTAGCAAAGCTACAAAGGTAGTTGATCATCTCCTCCCATGCTGATATATATTGGATCCCCTTAGAATGACACCAATAGCAAAGCCAATAATTAAGGTCAATTTTCTTTTGTTTGTTCATAGGTTCATAGGTTCATAGGTTCATACTAGGCTATCTGCCCGAGGGCATTTACAAGCCTAGCCCTTTAGTATGCGGAACTATACCCATTATTTTGCTGTGCCTCTGTTGAGCAGTGACACTGAGGTAATCCCTGGGGTATATCTGCGATCTCCCATCCATTGGTCAAGATTTCTCTTGAACAAGGCCAGCGAGGTGCTCTGCCTCACATATACCGGGATTTTATTCCACAGCATAGGAGTCTTTGGGTGATGAATCTATCCTCCAGCACGTTTAAGTCTCCGTCCTTGTGGCTCTGACGGATCTAGATTTTTGAGGTGAAGCATATTCATCAAATCTGGGTTTGACATGGCCTTGTATGTTAGGCAAAGGTCACCTCCTGAGCAAGCGGTAAGTGAACTGAATAGAGCTGGAGTTCTTTCAGTCGGGCAGCATAGGACAGATGTTTGAGACCCTTTATCCTTTTGGTGAGGAACTTTTGTGGCCTCTCCAGCTGCTGCAAGTGTCGGGTCAGATACATTCAATGGGGCATTGTACTCAATCATTGGTCTGATGAGGATGAGGTATAGACTATGACCTCCCTTGATCTAGATGAGAATCCCTTCATGATAAGGTGGGCAATGTAGAAGGTCTTCCTAACTACTTTAGCTACATGGGTGTCGAATGACAGACTACTATCAACCTGGGTCCCCAGGTCCCTGATAACTTCTTCTGTGCTCAGTGGATTGCCACCTATTTGGTAGCTAGGGGTAACCTTGTTTTTTTTGGCATTTAACTTTAGGCCATGGCTCTGGCACCAGTTATCCGTTTCTGTGAGATCCTTCTGAAGGATATCTGTGTCAGATGTGTTTTCTACTATGGAGGCGTTTGCAGTCATCTGCAAACTTTGTCAGCCCTCCTGTGTTTGCTTGTACTGGTAGATGCCAAACAAGAGTGGGCCAGGACTGAGCCCTGTGGTACACCACTTGTGACAGGCTTTGAGTCTGACATGGCGCCAGCAACTCTGACCCTGTGGGTTCTGTCACTCAGCCAGTTTGCAACCCATCTTGTGATGTATGGGTTAACATTTAAGCTGATGAGTTTTTCAATGATACCAGAGTGGGGTATTGTATCAAGGCCTTCGCCAGATCGAGGTAGGCTGTATGGACTGCCTTTCCCTCATCAATGGCTTTGGTGACTGTTTAAAAGTCAACCAAGTTTAGAAGGCATGATCTGCCTTTGACAAAGCCAAACTGGGATGGATCCAAAGTCTGCAAATTCCTATGTCTTTATTTATGAGGTCCATTATGATCCTCTCCATGGCTTTGCAGATAAGGCTTGTCAAGCTAATGGGCGGTAATTTCCAGGGTCGGTGGAGGCACCACCTTTGTGAAGTGGGACCACAGTTGCATCCAGAGGTAAGACTATGATTAAACAGCTGTCCTAGCTGTGGGTTTAATTGGGGACACCATCAGGTCCCATGGATGCTGTGTTTTTGCTTTGAGAGCAGTTCCCTCCACTGGAGATGTTTGGGGGCTGCAATGGTATAAATAAACCTGTCAGCCAGTACGTTGGCAATGTGTGTAGGATCAGTAATCTTCACATCATTTTGAACTAGTTCTGAGCATATCTGGGAGTTTCCTCCAAGGTTTCTAACATAGCTAAAGAAGGCCTTATGATTTTCTTTTGAGTCTTTAGCTTTTTCTCTCAAAATTTGCTTTGGATGATTTTATGAGAGCTCTTAGTTTTTACTTATAGTGATCAAGGGTGTCTTACCTTTTAAGGATTTTGCTCTATCTTGTAGTAGCTTCCTCCTTTTGTTGTAGAGTTTACAAAGAGTCTTTGTTTTGCTTGGGATTGCCTTATCCATGCAGTCCTGCAGGTGCTGGTAGAAGGCATTTGTAAGTGATTCAGCTTACTGTGGTCTTTTTATTTCAGGTGGGGTGGGATGAGGACCTCCAGCGAGAGATCTGATCTCACCAGTGAGGGTATACTTCTGGTGTTGAACATTGTGCTCCCATGTTCATGATGATGAGATCAAGTATGTTTTCTCCTCTTGTGGGATGGTGACTAGTTGTTCCATGGCATTTGAGTTTATGAATTCCAGGAACTTTTGGGCTAGGTGTTTGGGCTTGAGTAGTGTTGTAATTGAAGTCACCTAGTATGATGGTGTTTGGTGATACATTTATCCCTCTAGTGTTTTCAGGAAGGCCATGTGAGGTTCCTGAGTTTGTGAGGGTGGCCTGTAACATGCTACAGTTTGCAGAGCAGTCTTGCCTATGGTTAATTGCACCTGGATGGTCTCATCAGTCTTGAGGTGTGGGTGTCTTTGATGAATATGGATACCCCCTCTTTCTTGGTATTGTCCGGATTTTGGGGCCGGATGATAAGAGGTAAAACCTGATAGTGCTGGGGTGCTCTCAGGAGCCTTGAACCAGGTTTCTGTCACTGCATAGACATCGATGTTCTCCATACTAAGAAGGGCCTCTTTGAGATTTAGACTTCTGGCATTGAGCAGCATTACCCTTAGTTTTTCCTTTTTGTGTTCTAGGGTGGTAGGTTTAGAATTTGAGCCTTGCCTAAAAAGGCACTATGGGGTGGCAAGAGCCTTTGCCAATATCCGAATCCCAGGGTGACAGGTCCAGCATGTCATCCCAGGCAGACAGACATTGGATCCCCTTTGAATGACACCAGAGTTTAAGCCAATTGTTAAAGCTGATCATCTTATCTCTGTATTGTGGCATCATTCTTGGTGAAGGTAGGATACTGCTCAAGGTCAGGGTCATACCTGCCTGGGCTACATAATCAGAGAGCTCCTCAATGTCTCTTTTCATGTAGTCCAAGGAGGTACGTCTCAGGTCGTTGTATTGTGGAATCATTTATACCAATAATAATATACTGCTCAATACTTGTTTCATACCAGTTTCAAATTTAAAACCTAAGAACTCCATCTTGTCCCTCTTCATATGATCCAAGGCAGTGTGTCTATAATCATTCAATCCCCCCCATGCAATTACCAGGTCATAACTGTACCAAGGCAGGGCTAGCCACCCAACAGTGTGAACAATGGCTCTAGATGATGGTCACTATTGCTGTGACCCTGTTCCCATGTGCAAAAATGAGAAAAAGGGCTTATGGATGGATGGGTGAAAGTGCACCCTGGTTGAAGGGACTATCGGGGCCAGTCACACAACATATCCTGGCATTTGAAAAGCAGCTAACCACCACTCTGTCTTTTCTTAGCCTGGTGAATGATTTATATATGTCTGAGTATGGAACCATCTGTAGGAAACATATTACCAGATGTACTGGTTGGATCTTGCTGCCTTAAGGACTTTGGCTTGCCAGTTAAGTGACCCTTTTTGTGGTAATGTTTTCTGCACTGTATGTGTGTGTTATTTCCATGACAGTGTGACAATGGCTGTCCAGTATTCCAAACCATTGTCTAGGAGGCTTTTTTGTTTTTTTTAGGGGCCTCTTAAGTACCTTAGAGTAAGAAGACTTATTTGATAGTTTAGAATGTAATAACCCACTTACCAGAGGGATGTCAGCAGCTATGCAAAGTATAAGCCTCTGGGATAAGACCTGTATATCAGTAAGTAATCTTTTGAATTTTGTGATGTTGCTAGAGTTAACTTGTTCATTCACATAACGTCATGGAGAGAAATGTGGCTTCTAGACACTCAAAGCAGATGCCAGCAATGTACGTCAGATCCTGCAGGGGTAAACTATGAGTTGTAGAGTTGCATTTTACTAAAATGCCTCTCACCAAATTCTTTAATTCCCTCTTACAGGTGTTGTATTTTGTAACTGATTGCATATTATCAGATGGTCATGCATCATCCTGTAGTTCTGGGTCAGTCTCCAAGTACAGACTGTATTACTCTCAGCAGTTCACAAAACCAGAGATTCCCCCTAAAAATGCACTTATGCCTAGAGGGCTTACCCAGTTATAGGTTAATAGGCGAGTATTAGGCCAGCTGACCTTGTGGGTCATTTTAAGCCTAGGTATTTCCCATTTTGTGCTTGAATTAACCCAACCAATTTGGTTAGAGATTGGCCTTACCCATCCCATGGTCGATAATTATATATTACCCCAAATGAGAATAATTGGGATCATACCGTAGATAATTTGAGGGGACCCACCCATGCATGATTATGAAAGTTCAAAAGATATATGTTGGCTGGTAGAGCTTGTATGGGAATGGGGGGGACAAACCTGTCCTCTTCCACTAATTATAACTATGACTGTCTTCTTGGAGACAGTGTTAACTACTTAAATGGGATTCAGTAAGGTGTGTGTAAACACTTGTATAACATTTAAGAGCATAGTTGTTTCAACTGTGGCATAGTGACTTTGGTGATATTAAATATGACAATGGTCTCAGCTGTGACCCAGTACCTTTGGCAGTATTATAAGCCAAAGAACACCAAGAAAATGCATTTCTTTCTGGGTACAGAGTGAGGTGATACAGAGCTTGAAGCTGTGTACACTGGGGTGGAAAAGGAACTCACATATATGCCATTATGTATATCTGTTGTAAATACAACTAAGTCATCAGCCAAAAACAACTTTATAGCTTGCAGTGCCCAAGATCATTTATGCTTCCTATTGTTAGCTGCATATTGGCTATAATCCTTATTTTTTGGAAGTAAACCACATGGATTTATTAGTTGAATCACTGATAAATGAAAATAAATTGAAAACTGAATAGGGAAAAAACTTTGTCAATTTCCTTTACTGACCAGTGCTTAATTGGTACAGTGCTGATTATTTGTTAATTTTTTATAGTAGTGAATTCAGCCTAGACTTAAGTACCTTTATTAGAAAACACTGCATTTCAGTGACATGGAATTGTGTGTTGTTTCTTGTGTTCAATGTACATTACTAAGTTTCTTTAAATGATTATTTATTTATTTATTTTTTGTATTTTTTTTTTTTTTTCAAATTCTTTTTATTTAATTTCTTTTTCAAAAACACACATAACAAACAAAAACACATAAAATTCACACACCACAAGTTAACAAAGAAAACAAGTATATACAATTATTCATAGCCCAAATACAACAACTATTATAAATGCAATGGTATAAAAGTAAATGCAGGATAAATAGAAAGATTACGACATAACATTTCAGGTTACTAAATGTGCAAAAAATGAACTCCAAAAGTTTTCAGAATGATACTTACAATTCCCTTTTTAAAAGAGGAATTTCTGAGCCTTTATATGTCTAAAAACTAATTCTTTTAAACCTACCCATGACATTATTGTTTGGTTCTTCCAATGGAGAGAGATATAATATTTAATAAATATGAATATGGAAATCAACACCCTATGTTGAGACTTAGAAAGACCAGCTGGAGGTATATGTAGTAGAGCATACTGCCATGAAAGTGTTGATTTCTCGTAACCCATCTTTCCCAGGATCACTCTTAGGGCGCACCACAGTCTGTACACACATTTACAACTCCAGAAGATATGGTATATGTCAGCTACATGTTTCTTACAAAATGAGCATGAGGCTGGTGAGTTAGGATGAAATTTATTAATAATTGCTGGGGTTAAATATGCATTATTTACAATCTTAAGTTGCGTATAGGCCAGTTTTTTGAAAGGGATCTTTAAATGATTATTGATGTTGTGCTTGGGCTTTGCCCCAAGCCCTGACTGAAGAGTCCTACGGAACCTCCTCATCTTACCAGATTAACAAATTTAACATAACCACTTTTGCATATAGTACCACTTGCAGGAGAACATATTGTTCAGCATATTGATAACTGCTGCAGTAGACTTAGCTGTATGGGTTATATCCTGTCAAGGATATAGTAGACAGACAGCTTCCAAAGCTTCAGGGCACCTTCCAAATACCCAAACTGTCTGGTCGCTCAAGCTGAGCTGACTAAAAGGCAAGTTTGGGCTTCAGACCTTTTAGAGCTTTACTACCATTGAAGAGTACACTCCTCTGAAGCTTTCGAGGATTGATGGTTGGCTTGTTCTGTTCCTTTGCTGAGCAAGTAAGTTCCCCTTGGTGGGAAAACCTTCCATTCAATATTTTTGTTTATTACTAATACTTTCCTCTTTGAAAAAGTTATTTTAAAGCTAGCAGTTTGTGTTTTAAAGGACTGTCATGAGACTGTAACTTTTAAATGGGAGCGCTATTTTTCCTGTCAGTTTAAAAGTTGTTTAAAGTAACTAAACCATGTTTTCTGTGGAGAAATTGTGTTTATGTTACTTTGTGGATGTGGCAAATTGTTTTAAAGTGCTTTTTACTGTGTTTGTCTGTGAAAAGGTGACTTTTAAAGGCATTTATTTTTTACCAGCATTTGCTGCTTGTTTCCCCCTGGGAAAGAGGCACAATTTTGGGCTGAACCCTGAAACAATATGTTGATCCTTCTTCCAGCCACAAAAAAAGTTAAGCAGCCTTTGCTATCACAGCAGGCTAGCAATTTGCCTTAGTTGCAGATGGGTGAGTTGTACCTCAGACCACTCATCTTTTACTCAAATCCTTCTGGTGCATCACCTACAGCCACTATGGACTGGAGTTAGCCACACCCTTTGCAGCAGTTGGGGTCCCCTCAATGGGCAAAGGAGAGCCACTATTGTCAGTCCTGGAAAAGGGAACAGGGAGGCCTTCCCTGTTTTGTCAGAATGTCGGGCCATTCCTTGGGGAAACTGCTGATGCCATTAATAACACTGTTGGTCCCATTTTTCCTTTCAAAAAGAAACAGAAAACTAACTCTCTTCAAATTTCCTTAGACAGGAGTAGTTTACTGGGTCTGGCTCTGGGTTTAATTCCAGCAATTGGTCCTTCTTATAAAGTAGTTTCTGTTAAACAAAGAGGGATACCTCCTTTCTTGAAGAGATTCAACATTCTGAATCTGGACAGGAGCATGAAGGGACAGATTCAGGGTTTTCTCCTCAGATTTCTGATTCAGACTCAAAAGAGAGCTCAGTTTCTGACTCTATCTGTGCTGGGGGGGGTCTCTTTCACTGAGATTATTTCTAGAATGTCCCAGTGTTTTCAGTGGGAAAATACTATAAGCTGTTACAGACAGAATTTCCAGAACTTGTACTCATTCCTGTAGTTCTTTTAACTTTGGAGGATTTGTGTGTGTGTGTGTGTGTGTGTGTGTGTGTGTGTGTGTGTGTGTGTGTGTGTGTGTGTGTGTGTGTGTGTGTGTGTGTGTGTATATATGTGTGTGTGTGTGTGTGTGTGTGTGTGTGTGTGTGTGTGTGTGTGTGTGTGTGTGTGTGCATGTGTATGTGCGTGTGTGCATGTGCATGTGTGTGTGTGTGTGTGTGTGTGTGTGTGTGTGTGTGTGTGTGTGTGTGTGTGTATGTGTGTTACTGCCTCCGATTTTCCTGACAGTCAGCCAGCTGCCACTAAAAAGGCAGATAGGATGTGTACAGTTCTTCATTCTTTTAAGTTTTTATATACTCTTCCCAAACCTGTTCCAGCAGGTATACCTTTAGCTAATCCTTCAGCTGCAAAACACTTAGTTAATTCCAATCATAATCTTTCTGATAAGGATGGGACGATTACTGATAAGTATGGGGAAAAAGTGTATGCTTCACAAACTTTGATTTTCAGAATTTTGAATTGTCAAGCTCATATGTTAAGGTTTGTTCTGACTAATTGTGAAAGTATGAGGAATGTTTTATCGTCAGTTTCTTCTTGTAAGGTAAGGAAAAATCTGCTTTAAGTAATTGAATTTCTTCTATTGTTCAAGCCACTAGATATTGTTTCCAGTGTGTATGACTCTATAGATACTTCTTCAAGGGCTATGGCCACTGATACTGCTTCTAGTGCCAAAGAAAGAAAATGATTGGAGACAAGTTCTGGATCTTTCTTCCTTAAACTTATTTGTGGTAGTCCCCAAATTTAAAATGATGTCACGTCATAATCTGTTACTTCTTCTTCCTCATTCAGGTTTCCTTGTAACTTTAGATTTAAAAGGGTCTATATATTACAAGATCAAATGTTTAGGTGATTGAACACCTAAACATCGAACTTGTAATATCGAAAGCAAAAAAACAGCAAGTGGCCAGTTTAACGCAGGGAAAGATTTCCCTTGGCCGTTCGCCCGATTTTGCTGTTTTGTCTACTGCAGAGCGATGTCGGAGTTGGTATATTTAGTTAGGGGGGTGTGGGGGGCAAGCCCCCCACTTAGTTTGGGTGTAAAATAATTTTTTTATTTTTGTGGACGACAGATGTGTTTCCCTGCACCGTTCGACATTTGTAGGTTCAAGATTACAAGTTCGATGTTTAGGTGTTCGATCACCTAAACATTCGATCTTGTAATATAGACCCAATTAAAAAAAGATGCTTAGTATCAAATTCCTATTGATCCAGATTTCATGTGTTTTTTACGGTTTTGTGTCTGGATCTCATTACAATTTGTCTGCCTTATTGGACTATCCACTGAACCAAGTGTGTTCACAGTGTGTCTGGCTCCAGTTGAGCTCATTGCAGACTACAGGGTATCCACATTTTCCATATTTAGAAAACTTTCTTATTTTTGCAGAGCTTTTTCAAAGTGTCAGGAATCTCTCTCTTGGGTGAGAGCGCTCTTAACACAAGCTGAGATTCCAAGACAGCATTCAGAAGTGTTTCTTGACTCCTCAAAGGATTATGTTTCTGGGATATCAACTAAACACCTCAGTTCAAAGAGCTTTTCTTCCACAGGAAAAATAGATCTAGACCTATGCATAGGGTTCTCCACTCAGACTTTGGTCACTATGAGGGAGTACCTCATGATTTTGGGTCTCATGGCTTCTATGATTCTTATGATACCCCTGGCAAGACTCTACTTGAGAAAGATATAGTGATATCTGAAGTCTCTTTGGTCCTAGCACCAAAACCTCTTGTCTTTTCAGATCCTTATACTAGGATTTGTCAGAAGGGAAATCACTTGATGGAGACAACAAATGTCCCTGAAGCCAGGTCTCCCTTTCTCCCTCCCTTTTCCAAAAAGTCAGTCACCACAGACACCTCAGACTTTGCTTGGGGAACAATTTCAGGAGGGATAGAACTGCAAGGTGTGTGGGACATCAAAGACAGATGCAAATACATAAACATGAAAGAGATGCTTACCCTCATCAAGGCAGCCAACTCTCGGAATCATCTTTGGTCCCAGGAGCTCTTCAGCTTATTACAGACACACCACAATCATGTGGTACATTAGAAAGCAAGGGGGAACCAGGTCATACTCTCTCTGGATGTTAGCGTGGGATATAGCTTCACAGCACTATCTCACTCTACAATAATCTTTCATTCCATCAGAACAAAAGTGTGGCAGTCAAAGTAGTGAATATAATACAAACAAACAACTGGAATTGTGATCTTTAGAAAAGTGTAGGAGCATATTACACAGAAAATAAAATGGGAATTGTGGGAACAATACATGTAGAGAAGGAGTGAGGTTTACAGGAAGGCAGGATTTGAATGAGCTATGTAATGTCTGACAGTGACTGGATAGATTATAAGTGGTGTGTAATGTTTGCAATGAAAATTATGTCAATATGGTTTGTTTTCATTTATATAAATGTATGACTGTCTATGTCATAAGTGATAATTTAATGTTTCTTGTTAAAAACAAAATGCGTGGCAGTCAAGCTGAGCAGGATAAGGGCAAACCTTCATGAATGGAAACCATATCAGAGGGTCTTCCAAGGTTTAATCCATCTGTGGGGAAAGTAGACTTCTTTGCCTCCTCTCTGAATAATGAGCTGCTAACATTCTGCTCCAGGACTCCATGCAAGAAGGCCTGGAAGACAGATGCCTTTTCTTTTCCCTTGGGTAGGAATGCTTGTGTATGGTTTCCACCATTTCCACTAATATCCAGGATGCATACTTTTGAAGATTTAGAAGGAATCCACCAAGATCATTGTGGTGACTGTCTTCTGGCCCAGGCAACCATTGTTCTGCTTTCTTTTGGAAATATCTAGGGGCAACACAAGCTTCCTCACAGACTAGATCTGTTCACACAAGTACAGGGGTGTTTGATACACTCCATCACCAATCAACTTCGACTGCCTGGATGATAGTGTCTTAATTCCCTTTAGGGACCTGTTTACTGAGGATTTAAAGCAGGTATCAAAGGAAGGCAAGACGCCCAACCTTCAGCGAAGGCACGCCCATTCACGCATGTCTTTCTGAGGCCACTCTGCATGTCCTCCCCGCGGTCGAGTGGCCTCCGAAAGACATGCGTGAATGGACGTGCCTTCACTGAAGGGTGGGTGTCGGGCTGGCAACTCGGCACCATAAAAATCGACTGCCAATCATTAGTGGACCAGAGTTCCACTGTTGCGACCCCTAACCGGGAAAGGCCGAAAAGACAAACAACAACAACTAAAGGAGGCAAGAAATCCTGCTACTAGAAATGCATATCCTAGTAAATGGAAAAGGTTTTCTAGTCTATGCCAACAACATAACCAGCACCTGTTTAGGGCTACTTGTTCTCTTGTTTTTTGGTTTTGCAATATTTGTGTGAGTTACTATCCTATGGTCCTTTTTACTTATTTATCAAGGTTCATTTATTAGCCATTTCAGCATGTCTGTTCATAGATCCTTCTCTTTCAATATATTATCATGTCAAAATGTTTTTGAAAGGGGTTTTAAGTAAGAGGCCTCCAAGAAAAACAATAACCCCTCCTTGGGATCTTAATTTTGTGTTACAGAAGCTAACATTTGCTCCATTTGAAACAGCTAACCTGGCTGACTTGAGGTTCTTAACATGGAAAACAGTTCTACTGATTGTTCTGACCTCTGCAAGAAGGGTATCTTGAGATGCAAGCTTTTATGGTGAGTCAACCCTATCTCATTTTCTAGAGGGACAGGGTTTCTTTGAGAACTAATCCTTCTTTTATGCTAAAGTGGTATCCAAATTTACTTTACCCCAAAGTATCCTACTCCCTGTTTTCTTTTCTGAACCCAAAAATGAGGGAGTATGGATATTCCATACCTTAGATGTCCACAGACAGCTCAGGTGCTATCTTGACAGAACTAAATCTTTTAGATCTTTGGATCTATTGTTCACTTCTTGTGAAGGTAAAAAGAAGGGACAACCTGTGTCAAAATGTCAAAACAGACTATTTACAAATGGCTGTGTCAGGATATCACCTTTGTTATACTTACCACAGCGAAACTATTCCAGGCAGGGTCAAGGCCCTTTCTACCCGGGCCTTGGCTTCATGTATGATTTTTTGGAAATGGTTAGATTCTAGAAGTATTCCAGAAGCAACATCTTGGTCATCTAGACATACATTTACAAGGCATTACAAGGCATGATTCCTTCTCTAGGTCTAGGTCAGGCTTTGCAAGGCCATTCTCCTTGGGCTGCTGGACTCTTGTCCTTCCACCTTCCAAATGTATTAAGCTACCGTAATCTATCCGTATAGAAAAAGCCAGTGATCAATATGATGAACATAGTACACTAGTGTTAGTAAATGCACTGTAACAGTAGATGTTCAAAGGATTACTGCTGCAGTAGCTACTCCTTCCCTTCATCCCCCTTGTTTCTTGGTATGTTGTTTATGCCAGGGTTATGTTATTTTTTTTTTTTTGTTCTTACTAGCATTGTCCTTTCATTTCCCAGCCTCCCTCTCTCCATTTGCAGGAAAGCTCTGAAGGGCTTGGCACAAAACTTTCTTTTAGTTAGCTTAGCTCATGTTGCCAGACAGTTTGGGCTTTTGGAAGGTACCCTGAAGCTTTGGAAGCTCGCTGGCTGTTATATCCTTGGCAGGATATAATCCATATAACTAAGGCTACTGCAGCAGTGCATTTGAACATCTAGACATCTAGAACAAAGTAAAGAACAATAGATCTGAAGATCTGTACTTTCCTTGTCTTCACCCTAGAAATCTCATGTTTATCACCATCACTATTATCTCTTAACATAATTCAGTAGTTAGTGATTTGTTTCCAGTAAGGCTTAATAGAATGTCAAGTCTGACCCAGGCGGAACCTTAACTTGGTCTGTTCGCTTTCATCTTGTCTCCTATTTTCCTTCTGTGTTTTTGTAGTCTTTGTTTTATATTCACTGAATCACCTTTATAATATTTTGATATTGTAGTAGTAACAAAAATGTGATGCATAGAGAACCATGACTGGAATGTGAAGCTGCAAAGGCAAGCAGTTTCTAAAGTTCTAAGAGTAACATGGTAGTTAAATTGAAGGATGTGCAGACTATAGATGCCCTTCTATATCACTGTTGCAGTATTTTTTACTGTAGGGATCTCCTGTCAAGGGCAGCCTCACATTCAGCCAGTAAACCAAAGCCTTATGATCTTGTGTGTGCCATACATCACACATGGGCTCCCAGTGCAGGACATAGAGCATAAAAGTGATGTACAGACACAGTTACTCTGGACGTTTTGCCACCAGTCCGAATGCCATTGTTGGTCACTGGTCTGACAGCCTTGTTGCTTTGCAGAATACCCAGCCATCAGATAAGTGCCCTGTTGAGGTTGTTTTTTACTTTTTTTTCTTTTCTTTGGACTTATATTTATTTTGCTTTGCTTATCTAGAGTTCATGTCAACCAGAAAGGAAAAATGTCAGTGTGGGAGGCAGACTCCCCATAAGGTTCATCACGAACAGTGTCTCTTTTGTTTGAGTGCTTCTCACAACCATACATCTTGTATTATCTGAAAAGCATTTGTGCCTAAGACACTTAGAAGCCATTTGTCTTTCCTGGCCATTTATCTTGAAAACCAACTGCTTAAACAGTTAGTCCAGGGCAACATGCTGGAATGCATTAACTCTGAGATAGTCCTCATAGGTAAGAAGAAGGCCAAGAAGTCTCGGACAAATTCTTTAGCTGTCCAGCCACCACTGGATGTTCCTCTAGAAGCAGGTAATAGCTCTGTAGGCTAAGTGGCTACTGGATTCCTCTGCCATGACCTGATCAGAGGCCAGCATGAATCCATCTTTTTGCAAGTCCTCGGGGGCTTTGCAGGCATCTGCTCTGGACATTAAGGGGGAGCCAGAGTTAATTATCTTGGAGGGTCCTAGAGGAATTCTGCAGATATTGATCAGGGAGGATATTTCAGGTAAAAACCAACAAAAAATGAACAAGAACAAGGTCCTAACCGAAAAAAGAATTTATTGCAAACAAACACCAACCACAACGATTTACCTACGTTTTGTCCTACACACGGACTTCTTCAGAATACTATAGTCTGCATAAAGGACATTATTTTAGGCAGTGTACTGGAGTTGCTATGGGGGCTGCATGTGCCCCTATATATGCCAATTATATTATGGCATATTGGGAAGAACATTTTTTATTTACTAGTGAATACAGTAAGTACATTAAAGCATAGACACAATATTTGGATGACATTTTTATTATTTGGGAGGGGGAATTTGTCATCTTAGATGCTTTTCTTGAATACATCAATAATACTGTATGGTTTCTTAAGTTTACGCATGAATATAATTCAGATAGTATTACATATCTGGATGTTAGATTAACCATTGGTAGGGCACATGGTAAGATCAAATTTTGATTGTTATACCAAGAATGTTGTCTATCTCAATAAATGCCAAGATTGTATGGCCTTTTATGTGGGTAAAACGTGCAGGCTTTTTAGAGAAAGGATTAGGAAGCATCTTTTAGATATCTTAAGCCTACCAATGCTTTAGCTAGACACATTGTTGGTCACACTGGATACATTTTTAAATTTTGTGTCCTACAACAGATTATCTGTGATCAACAGGGTAGGATTTTAGATGTACATTTGGACTTAATTGAATTAAAATGGCAAATGAGATTGAATGCACAAAATCATCCTGGTCTCAATGACTATTGCACTATTAAACCTGTGCTCAAGCTCAAACATATCATGGGTAAGGGATAAAATACATATATCTATATATAATTAGTCAATGTATTTGGTGTTGTATATTCATTATTTACTTTGTAATACAAATATATGTTTTTGTAGGGATGTTTTTATTCTTTACTGCTCACATTATTATTTATTTATTTATTTTATTTATTTTACATTTGTTAACCGGGATGGTCCGACTGGATACATGTCCTTTTTCAGCGGAGGCCCGGGGAGAAAAGCTCCAACAGAGTTACATTGATAATTAGGTACAGTAAATGAGCTGAAAGAACTTAACAAAAACATAGGCTATTTACATACAAGTACAAGACTGCCATTACTATTTCTGAGATTACTACAAATGTAACATTAATAACATATTAGCAAGGACGGTAGGCAGTATAATGACATAGAGTTAGACAGGATACATATTTCTTTATCACAGTATACAAAGTACTTCTCATCTTAGCTAGTTGTTTATGTTTTAGTTAATGGCACAGAGCTAGTCTGGGTTTGAGCAAGGACATAGCCAGTGTGACTTGAAGTGGAGTTTTAGACTATTTTTGAATTGACTTAGAGAAGATGTTATTTGGGAGAGAGTTCCATATTTTACCAGTGGTGTTGGCAACACCACCTAGGTTGAGAGATTTAGTTGTTTGGACAAGGAGTCTGTTTGCTGAGTGAAGGCAGCTTAGATTGGAGTAGGGAGTCATTACGTTTTTTAGTGCTGGGGTATTCTCAGGTTGTTTAAGGATTTTGAAGGCCTCTATGAGTTGGGACTGGTGAAGAAGGTGTGGGAATTCTATCCATCCAAGCTTTTTCAGGTTAGTACAGTGGTGTGTTCTGTAGGGTAGGCCTATAACGAACCTGGCAATTTGATTATAGCAGGATGAGAGCTTGGCCAGATCAGATTTGTTAAGGTGAGTGAGGACAGGAGAGGCATATAGTAGGGTAGAGAGAAGGTGTGAACAGGCTGTGGCTGCCCTGGCATTCGGGGTAAGGGAGGCTTTAATTCTATATAGGGTCCCAAGTTTCTTGTTGACTGACTTAATGGCTTGGTTGATATGTATATCAAATCTGAGTTTATTGTCAATGTTTACTCCTAATAGCTTTGTATAGGTGTCTGGGGAGATGATGGTCCCATTATTGGATTTTATAGTGAAGTTTTCAGTCGGAGATCTATTGGTTGGGTAGAAGAGAAGTAACTTGGTTTTGTTTGGATTTAAGATCAGGAGATGGTTGGCAAGCCAGTTTTCGACTTTGGTGAAGCTATGTTGGGTGGTAGTTAGTAGATTTGCAAGAGAGGCATTGGAACATATTATAGTCGAGTCATCTGCATATTGAATGCAGGTGGCTTCAGGGATGACTGTTTGGATGTCGTTTATGAAGACTGAAAAGAGGAGAGGTCCTAATATGGAACCTTGAGGAACTCCTATGGTATTTGGTAGTAGGCAGGAGAGCTTGTTTTGCCACATTACTGCTTGTTGTCTCCCAGTGAGGTAAGCTTGAAACCAGTCAAGGGCTGGAGTATCTAGATACAGGGTTTTAAAGTATATAGAAGTAACTGATGGTTTACCATATCGGCTTTCGATAGGTCCAGGAAGAGATCGGAGGATATTTTTTATTATTCGGTTAAGATTAATGTTTTCAGTAAAAGAGAGGAGGGCAGTGGTTGTACTATGATGGGGTCTGAATCCATGTTGAGAGTCTGTGAGTAGTTTATTTTGGGTTAGATAGAGCATTAGTTGGTTGTGCATGCACTTTTCCATAATTTTGGCAAGTGGTGATAGTATGGCTATAGGTCTATAGTTGGATAGTTCTGTGGATGAACCTCCTTTGTGGAGTGGAATAACATAGGATATTTTCCAAATTGAGGGATTGAGGCCTCGGTTATGGTTCTGTTAATTAGGATTGAGATAGGGTAGGCTACGACATCTGCAGCAATTTGTAGGTATTCAGGCAGAAGATCGGCTGAAAGGGTGGTTGGCTTCAGTTTTTCAAAAGGGATCTGATAAAGGATGTGGACACTGGCTGGAAGTTAAAAGAGAGTGGTGAGTCGGGTATAGTGTTTATAGAAGTGTGGGGAGGAGAAAGTTGGTTAGCTAATGACTGGATGGTTTCTGTGAAGAAAGTATTGAATGAATTGGCTATATCTTCTTGGCTCTTGTCAGATAATGTTCCTGGGGTCGGAGTAGTGGATTTGCCTGGTTGGAGAAGTTTGTTTATGCCTGCCCAGTACTTTTGAGGGTTATTCTGATGTTTATGTTGCAGATTGTAGAAGTAATTTTTCTTATCTAGTATGATGGCTTTTTTAGTCTCATTTCTAAGTTGTTGGAATTTGATACGATCTAGGGGTAGTTTGGTAGTGCGCCATTTATCCCACGCTTTGTCTCTAGTTGTTATTTTAGTTTTGGTGTCTGTTGTTAGCCAGGGTGCTAGTTGAGTTTTAATTCTTATTGAGCGTTTAGGGGCATGCGAGTCAAGTATACTAAGGAATGAATTGTTAAATGATGACACTGCCTCATCAAGGGGAAGGAACTTTAGTTTTGTCCAGTTACATGATTTGAGTTCAAGTTGAAATTTAGTTGGGTCAAAGTTTTCTTGGATCTGATAGACCTATAAATAGGTAAGCTTGTATAATTAATTTTGTCTTTCATGATGTATGTGAGCAGGTGATCACTAAGATCATTAGGGAGAGTTCCAGACATATAGTTCTGGGGATGACTGTTGGTGAGTATCCAGTCTAGTATACTCTCTTTTCGTGTGGTAGATGATATTATCTGAGAGAATCCATGTAGGTTAACAGGGATGGGGTTGGACTGTGCTGTGCATTGGTTCCAGTCAATATTAACATCGCCCAGGACAATGGTTTTGAGGGTAGTTGTTGGCTATCCAATGTAGAATGACCTCTAGTGTTATTACATTGTTCCCAGGGGGAATATAGGTGACAATTAGGTTAATGCCCTTAGGATTATTTAGTAGAATTTTTAGAGCTAGTATTTCAGCGTTAGAGACCTGGGGTGGTTGTATAGGGTTAGTTATGATGTTAAGTGTGCTATTATATAAGACGGCTATTCCACCTCCTCTTTTCTTTACTCTATCTGCCCTAAGTATATTGTAACCAGGAGGCAGGATCTCATTGTCTTTGGTTGATGGCCAGAGCCATGTTTCAGATAGACACATTATGTTGGGGAGGTATGTGGCTAGTACAGCATGCAGGCTATGTATCTTATTGTTTAGGCTTCTAATGTTTAAGTGGCATATTAGGAGGGAGTTGACCAGTCGGTGGGAGAGTGGTGGGCTTGTAGGATTTTGAGTTAAGGTTGGGCCTGGATTAGGATGGATGTCCCCATCTTTGGTTATGTTTTTTCTTAGATACGCTAGTATCTAATAACTTTGAATAGTAGTTTTAGTTCATATTTGGATTTTGGTGTTGATTGGAGTGTTTTTTTTTAGGAGCAAGTGGTTGATTATGGTTAGTATATGCTATTTTAACATGTTTGTATTGGGATTATCATATAGTAACTATTTAAACAGTTAATGGATTGTTGACCAATATTTTAATTAATTAACTAAATTGTCATGTGTTTTTTTATATAAGGAGTGGTTTTATGCAAACTATAGTATTCTGAAGAAGTCCGTGTGTGGGACGAAACCTAGGTAAATCATTGTGGTTGGTGTTTGTTTGCAATAAATTCTTTTTTTGGTTAGGACCTTGTTCTTCGTTTTTTGTTGGTTGTTATCTGGTTCCTGGTTGTTCCAGGATATTTCAGGTAGTATTGCTGAGTCTAGCCAAGGGTCAGAACCTCTGGTATTTGTTAGGGCTGACATCTCTTCCAAGTAAAGACAAAAGGAAAAGCATGTTTCAGTTCATCCTAAGCATTCTCAAAAAGAATGTCAAAGTTTACTCAAGGCTTGTTGTCTGTCTTGACGGCCCTTAAGCCTCCTCAAGGGTTTTCAGTGCCTCCTTCTGCTTGGACCTCTACCCCTTCTAAACAGCCCAGAAAACCAGATTCCTCAGATGACAAATTGGAGTCTGATGAGGGGTCCTTGTCCTGTTTTTATTAGATGTCTTCACCTTTGGTTTATGGTTCTGATGAAGAGAAGTGTATTAGCCCTGAGTCTCCTTATGAGGAATTATCCTTTGTGGACACAATTGCCAGGATGATAGAATACTTTAAGTAGGACTCTTGTCAAATGTCTGACATTCAGGAGACTTCCAAGATGGCTGTACCTTGAGTAACAGCTTAACTCTAGCTCAAAACTCAAGAGAGAAGGCCAGTTTTGTGTTTATGGGTAAATTTCAGTAACTGGCTAGTAAGTGTTCTGCCTGGATGCCAGTAAAAAAGAAATACAGAGCACCTGAAAAAAAAAGAGCTCAAAAAGTGAGGAAGAAATACCGATTGGGGAAAGTTCTGCAGCTGTTTGGCAAAAAGCAATGCAACCTCTAGACATGACTTCGAGTAACCTACAGGAAGATATAAGAAACTGCGCAGAGACCTGGCTAGAATAAATAAAACACTAATGGAGTTTATCAACACAAACAACAAAAGGCTGGAAAAAATGGAAGAAGCTTGAAACAGTTATTTAGATGAGATGAGAAATCAGAGGTTGAAATGAAGAAAAGGCAGCTGAATATGAGACTGCTCAGGAAGAGGTGTTTCAAAAAATAATAGAATTAGAGGGCAGAGCGTGTAGGGAAAACCTGACATTTTCAGTTATACCAGAGAAGCTGGAAGGAGCAGAGTGCATTAATTTTATGAAGGCACAAATAAGCAACTGGACTGGTATTCCACAGCAGGAGTTGTTAGTGGAAAGGGCACATCGCATGTATGCTCCAAACCTGGCAATGAGAAAGCAGCCTACACCTTTAATAGTAAAGATGCAACAGAAGGAGTTGATTCTGACAAAACTGTGGAAAAAGGACAAAATACTAAAAGTGGGAGACAGGAGAGTCTTTTTGGAGAATGATTATTCATTGTGCACTAGGCAGAAGAGTATATTCATTCCACTGTTTAGGGAATGTTGAGATGCAGGTGTGAGATTCAAACTGCTGTACCCAACTGTCTTCAAGGTATTTTTCCCTTGAGGGGCAAAATCATTTTTTGATGAAGTACATGCTAAGGAGGAAGTACAAAAGTTTGTCCAACAAAAAGTGAGATGTGAAACAAAAGGAGATTCTGCTTCTTGTTTTTCTGGTAATAAAGACCACAGAGAGACTGTACCTGTGAAACCTTTTCCACTGTTTCAACAGAAAATGTTGGAGAGAAGGAAGGGAGCGTGAGAGTTCATTAGAAGAAAGGAGAGTATGTTGAAAATGAAGCAGAGACAGGATTTGGGAGATGGAGATGAACAGTAATAAAACCAAACTCAATGCGGGATTACAATACAATAATTATATTTGTGAAATATGACAGAACAGGAAAATCTGGAAATATTGAACTTTTTCAGAATGTATAGGACTTGTGCGGGGCTCTAAACTATATGCCCTACTTCATGTCATTAATGATCGGAAAAATGCTTTGGGGAGGGGAAGAGAGGGGAACAAGTTAACTGTAAGTAAAGAAAACTTTTTTCTTAATAGTACTGTTTTTGTGGTGTATGATTTTCTTTTCATGCTATAAAGTGAAGTTTTTTCAGTTATTGTTATGGGTAATTGGGATTGTAAATAGGTGCTGCTGTTCTTTTTTCCTTTTTTTCTCCCTTCTCTCTTTCTTCTTGTTCAGTTTTAAGAACTGCAGGCACTGCAATGTAAAAAAAAAAAAAAGCGTTGTTAAAAGTGCACAACAAAAGAAAAATTAATGTGCTTTTTCTCATTCTTGCATGTGGAAAATCCTGGTTTAAGGACCTTAGACTGATTTAGCAACAAGTTTTAAGAGTAAGCAAATAAATGAAAAAGAATATTGAATATTATGAGGCTTTTTCTAGCAAAAGAATGTATGCTTAGTAGCAGTTCTATCTCTGGCCCTCATGTCTCCATGGAAACAATCTGATAGAGAAATTGTCTGTCTGGTTTTCATGTCTCCATGGAGACAATCTGATAAAGAGAAATTGGTTACAGTCCAGTGAAGAGTAATTGGCTGGGGAAAAAAGAAAAGAGAAACTGACTAGGAGATAATGTTCTCTGAAAGCATTCAGGGATTGTCCCAGCTGGGAGAGCTACAAAGATAAGACAAAAACAGTTAGCACTTAGTAGAAGGAAATACTGCACCATGGGTCTTAGCATGGATAATCTTTCTTTTAAGTTAACTCAGGTCTGTGAGTGTGGCTGTCAGTTTGGGACATTTGTTCCTGTTAGGAGGGTAGAACTTCAATATTTGAAGATGTACATAGTTTTGTGTGTTAGTATTAAATTAATAGGTTTTAGGGGGTATTGCAAGTTTGTTTGTTTGTTTGTTTGAGGGCTTTCAATAAAACAATAGATTTTGTAAGATGTGGCATAGGCTCAAATGGATATAACAAATAACTATATAAAAGTTCAACTTGCCAAACGGTGTATGCATGTAAGACAAAACCTGTAACTAGACATTTAACAAAAAAGGTGTTATACATAAAAGGTAGGATAATAACTTTTAATACAGTGATACTTTCTGTAATGTCTTTTAATGTCAATGGTCTCACAGATAAATACAAAAAAGAAAGAATAGTGAACTCTATTAAAAATGTAGAGTGTAAATAGTTATGTTACAAGAGACACACTTAGAAAGAACTGAAAATGTGAATTTGATAAAGAAAGGTTTTCAGAGTGGTTATTCAGTGGAATATCTGGGACAAACTGCATATTAAAACTTGAAAAGAGACCACAGCTCTATCTCTTATGAATTAGGTAGAAATTAGTACAGGTCAATAGAACCAGTCAGTTAAGGTTAATCATCTGTGAACTGAGGGGGTGGAGCTAGGAACTAAACCTTCTATTTAAGGGGTAAAATCAAACATTTTAGAGCTTTACTAGAAAGGCTCACCCAGACTCTGCTACACTTTGCTGTGAGGGGAAGGTTAGTCTGCTTTTTATTTGTTGTATTACTTTATTGCCTTTTCTATGTTGAATACTGTGATTTGTTTGATTTACCTTGTATTTTACTTGTATTCTGGTTTTAACTGCATATTAAAACTTGAAAAGGGACCACAGCTCTGTCTCTTGTGAGTCAGGCAGATTTTTTTCCTCACCCTCCCACCCAGTTACTGTAATGTTCTTAAACACCACTGTCTTTCTAGTTGCCTTCCCCTTATGTTAATTTGACCATATATCTCATTTCCTCTCTGTTTTTACTGGCTTGTGTGAGTAAGCACAAAATTATCATTTTGTGAAATCACTCCCCTTCAACTATTTAAATTTATTGGCCCTCCTACTGTATTCTATAGTACCAGAATACAAAAGTGACCACCCCTTTCAATCTGTCTTGCTGTTTTAAAAATAGTGACTCTCCACTAAAACTTAACTTTTTAGACAGGTAAAACCTAAGTTACCTACTTTCACATCTAACTCCTCTAGTGCATGCTGCAGTGTTTAGGATAAACCATTTTTTCATCTTATCTTTAAGCATCCCTGTGAATAGCACTTGCTTTAAAACCTGCTGGAAAGCACCAGGAAGTCTTAAACTGATACAAGCACTCAACTTTCCTTGTTAATAAGGAGAAATTAATCGTAGGCACTAAACAGCCTATAACTGCAAAGTAGCTTGCTAAGGTAAGGGAAAACAGCTCTTGTACTTTACAAAAAAAAAGCACCAAACCAGGCATGTCCAAGGGTCAGCTTCCGGTGATTTCTCCTGTCCACCTGGTGAATCTGGGCATACTGGGGCAATGCAGCAATTGCCTCATGTACACAGACAACCCTCTCCTGTTACCATCCAGCACTACAACCTGCAAGAGATGCACTTACATAGCCAAACTGGAAGCAAAGCTCTCCCCACCCAAGATTGTGCTAGACAGTCAAGAGGAGAAGCTTAACACCCGCACTACATCTCAAGCAACACATAGCCCTTCTAAACCCACACCACCAACAACCATGCATAGCAACACTAAACCCACATATGTGGAGCCCCTTAACAGTAACCTCCCCAAGCAACAAGGACCTCCGAAGCTAAAACGCAAACAAACACCAATCACAACCAAAGTGTCACATACCTCACAACACCAGTGTGCCACCCAACAACACCCCCTAAGGCAAGACAACGTACCCAACACTATAGTCATAGCTGACTCTATAGTCAGGCACACTGATGTCCCACTCACCAGGCTGAACAAGGAGAAAATTACAGTCAGCTGCCTGTCGGGTGCCAGGATCTGCCACATAACGCATGCAGTCAAGTCACTCCACAACAAGTACAAATATAACTCTGTCATTGTCCATGTTGGAGTGAATGACTTGAGACGTACCTCCCTGGACTACATGAAAAGAGGCATGGAAGAGCTCTTGGATCATTTGGCCCAGGCAGGTATGACCCTAGCCTTGAGTAGCATCCTGCCTTCGCCCAGAATGATACCACAGTATAAGGACAAAATGATTGACTTCAACAATTGGTTAAGCTTCTGGTGTCATTCAAAGGGGATCCAGTATCTGTCTGCCTGGGATGACATGATCGACAGACCACAGTGCTTTGCCAGAGATGGTCTGCACCTGTCACCCCTGGGATTTAGGTTACTGGCTAAGGCTCTTGCCACCCCTATAGTGCCTTTTTTAGCAACATTCAAAGGACAAAAGCACCACCATAACAGGTACAAGCATGCAAAATCCGAAGGTAATGCTACTCAAATCTAGAAGTCTAAACCTCAAAATGCACTCTCTCGAGGCACTTCTAAAAATGGAGAACATCAATATCTGTACAGTAACTGAGACCTGGTTCAACACTTCGGAGAGTACCCCTGCAATACCAGGCTACAACTCTTACCACACTTTTCGGTCACCAAACCAGGACCAAAACACTTAAGGTGGAGGAATGTCCATATTCACCAAGGATATTCACAACACCAGGCTAGTTGCCCAACACAATGCATCTGAAATTCTCCAGGTGCAACTAACAATAGGTAAGACTGCAATCCAAATTGTAGCTTGCTACAGATCCCCCACCATGCCCCAAGATTCTCACTACACCTTTCTAAACATACTGAAAAATATTAATATACAACCAAACACCCTAATACTGGGTGATTTCAACTACCCTGTCATTAACTGGGAAAACTCCTCATGTACCAACACCTTTGCCCAATGGTTCTTGGAATTCATAATTCCAATGCCCTGGATCAACTAATCCTTAGTCCCACCAGGGGCTCCAATATCCTAGACCTGATCAGTACCAACATGGGAAACCGATGCTCCACACCTATGGTCACCCTCTCGTTGGCCAGGTCTGACCATAATCTAATCACCCTTGATATCCACATCCCACCCCCACCTCCCAGTTAGGAAACCTCCATAAAAAACTTCTCCAAAGCCAACTTCATGCTACTCAAGTCAGAAGTGACAAACTTCATGACACCCATGCAGACGGGAACTGAAAGTTCACCTGCTGAATCCAACACTAAGGCACTGTATGAGCACATCCACTTGTGCATGAATCATACCATCCCCAATAGAACCAAGATGCTCGTTTCCAAAAAAAGGAAGCCAATCTGGTAGACCCTTGCCATAAACAAACTTTATAACAAAGGAAGAAACTGTTGCAGAAAAGAGGAAAATCTCAGGATGCAAAAAACTCCCTTACCAGCCTCAGAAAGAAGCTGAGATCCCTCATAAAATCCTCCAAAGCTAGTTACGAAAATAAAATTGCCAAAGATTCCAAAGACAACCACAAGGCATTCTATAGCTATGTCAAGAATCTAAATGGCAATGCTCAGATCTACTCTGAGCTACAATAGAATGGCATTAAATATACTGATCCCAAGGATATTGCCAATATCCTGGCAAATTGATTCAGTGCAAACTTCACCCCCCTCTCACCCCCTAAAGGGCCCAACTCAATACCAAAGGATTGCCAAATTCCAGTAATAATGGCCACACAGGTAAAAAATGGACTCTCCAAAGCTAAGAATACAGCATCCATGGGTCCAGATGACATCCCAGGCTGTGTACTACATGAACTACAAAATGAATGGGCACCTCACCTAAGTGTCATGTTTAATCATAGCCTCACCTCAGGCTTCATGCCCACTGAGTGGCGCACAGCTACAGTTATCCCACTCCACAAGAGGGTATCTACCTTGGATCCTGGGAACTACCACCCCATCTGTCAAACGAGCCTGATCTGCATGGCCATGTAAGATGTTATCATGGAACTTATAAACAAAGACATTGGCAACCTTCAAACACTGGACCCCTTGCAGTTTGGGTTCGTGAAGGGCCGATCTTGTCTCCTGAACCTGATTGACTTCTTCGAATCAGTCTCCAGAGCCTTGAGAAGGGTAAGGTGGTCCACACAGCCTATCTGGACCTCGCCAAGGCCTTTGACACCATCCCCCACTCTGGAATTGTAGATTAACTAAGCTGGGCATTAATCCCTACATCACTCAATGGGTTGCCAACTGGTTTACTGACAGAACCCAGACTGTAAAAGTAGCCGACTCCAAATCCAGCTCCAGACAAGTGGAGTACCTCAGGGTTCAGTCCTGGGACTGCTCTTGTTTGGCATCTACTTCTCTGAAATACAGGCCAACACTAAGGGACTCTGGCTAACAAAGTTCGCAGATGACTGCAAACTGGGAGCCATTATTGAATCCCCAAATGATGTGGATATTCTACAAAAGGGCCTTACAGAAACAGATGCTTGGTGCCAGAGCCATGGGCTCAAGCTCAATGCCAAGAAATGTATAGTTATCCCCTTTGGGAAAAAACATGTACCCATGAATTACCACATAGGTGGCAGTACACTAAATACCGAAAGTGTGATAAGAGACTTAGGGACACAGGTGGACAGTGGTCTCACCTTCGATAACCACATCACCACAACAGTCAGGAAATCCTTCTATGTGGCACACCTCATCACTAAGGGCTTTTCATCCAGAAAAGAGGAGGTCATTGTCCCACTGTACTCATCCCTCATTAGGCCCATTATAGAATACAATGCCCCATTTGGTATGTACCTCTCAAGACATCTGCAACAACTGGAAAGGCCACAGAAATACCTCACTTAAAGAATCACAGGCCTAAAGCAGATGCCCTATGCTGACCATCTAAAAAAACTCCACCTGTACTCTGTCACATATCGTCTACTCAGAGGCAATCTCTGCTTAACATACAAGGACATGTCAAACCCAGAGCTGATGGACATGCTACACTTAAAGAAATCCCTATCCCTCAGAGATACACGCTCCAGGGATCTAAACCTTGTCATCACAATGAAAAAAACATGCTGGTGGGATAGGTTCCTGACCCAGAGACTCCCCAGACTCTGGAATAGACTGCTCATACATGTCAAGCAGAGCACCTCTTTGGCCCTCTTCAAAAGTAACGTTGATGATTGGATGGAAATAGAAAATTCACCCTGGGGATCACGTCAATCGCCCTACTAGACAGAGGTCCAGGGAAGTAAATACTGTGGGGAGAAATAGCCAGGGAATTGTTATGGCTAGACTTGTATAGGCCCTAGAGCCGATAGCCTAGTACCAACCTTAGAACCTATAATATAGTGGGCATAGTTGTTTGAGGTGGGTATCACAACTGACAACATGCTTAGTACAGTAAACAATTTTATAAGAGAGACTAGCCTCCAAGGTTAGAAGATACTTGAACTTCTCACATAAGGAATCATCTACTTGAAGGAATAATAGTTGTCAGTGAGTATGAAGCAGTTTTTACATTGTTTGAAAGTACCTAGTGCTACCAGCAGATGGTGATGTAAACTATGACTTCATTATGTATAGTGACTAATTAAATAGGGAGTGTTAATGAATACCGATAAAGTGCAACTCTAGAAAAGGGCCTGCATACCAGAACACAATAAGAAACAATGAGTCAGTGCACCAGAATTACAATTATAAATATACAGTAGCAACAACTGAAGAATCAGTAAAAAGTGTAGACACAACTAATGTATGCTTCAGTCAGTGACTATCAACTTGGCTCAGGTGCCACAACAACAGCAGCACCAGTTTGCAAAACAATTACCCCATTGGTGAACTGTACATGTGTACAAAACCATGATCCCTTTGCTGAACTGTACAGGTGTACAAAACCATTACCCCATTAGGGAGCTGTACAGGTGTACAAAACCATTACTCCATTAGAGAACAGTACAGGTGTCCAAAATCATTACCCCATTAGGGAACAATATGGGTGTACAAAACCATTACCCCTTAGGGAACAGTATGAATGCACAAAACCATTACCCCATTGGGGAACAGTATGGGTGTACAAAACCACTGCCCCATTAGGGAACTTATGGGTATACAAAAGCATTACTCCTTTAGGGAACTGTATGGGTATACAAAACCATTACCCCATTAGGGAATAGTACAGCTGTACAAAACCATTAGGGAACATTATGGCTGTACAAAACTATTACCTCATTAGGGAACAGTATGGCTGTTAAAAACTATTACCCCATTAAAGAACAGTATGACTGTACGAAACTATTACCCCATTATGGAACAGTATGGCTGCACAAACAATTACCCCATTAGGGAATAGTACAGCTGTACAAAACAGTTATCCCATTAGGGAACAATATGGATATACAAAACCATTTCACCTTTAAGCAACAGTAAGGCTGTACAAAACCATTACCCCCATTAGGAACAGTACAGGTGTAAAAGACCATTACCCCATTAGGAATAGTACAGGTCTACAAAACCATCACCCCATTAGGGAACAGTAATGGTGTACAAAACCACTACCTCATTAGAGAATAGTACCGATGTACACAACCACTTCCCTGTTAGAGAACACTATGGCTGTGCAAAATCATTATCCCATTAAGGAACAGTACAGGTGTACAAAACCATTACCCCATTACGGAATAGTATTGGTCTACAAAACCAATATGCATTAGGGAACAGTATGGGTGTACAAAACCATTACCTTATTGAGGAACAGTACTGGTGTATAAAAACACTACTTCATTAGGGAACAGTACCAGTATACAAAACCATTACCTCATTAGGGAACAGTACAGGTGTACAAAATCATTACTCCATTAGGAACTGTATGGGTGTACAAAACCATCACCCCATTATGGAGCAGTAATGGTGTACAAAACCACTACCTCATTAGGGAATATTATGGGTGTACAAAACCATTACCCCATTAGGGAACAGTATGGATGTACAAAACAAATATGCACTATGGAACAGTACGGGTGTACAAAACCATTACCTCATTTGGGAACAGTACAGGTATAAAAGACCATTGCCCCATTAGGTCTAGTACAGGTGTACAAAACCATCACCCCATTAGGAAACAGCAATGGTGTACAAAACCACTACCTCATTAGGGAATAGTATGGGTGTACAAAACCATTACCCCATTAGGGAACAGTATGGGAGTACAAAACCAATATGCATTAGGGAACAGTACGGGTGTATAAAACCATTATTTCATTAGAGAACAGTACAGGTGTACAAAACCATTACCTCACTAGAGAACAGTTCTGCTGCACAAAACCAATACCCCATTACAGAACAGTACCAGAGTACAAAACCATCACCTCCTTAGGGAACAGTACTTGTGTACAAAATTACCACATTAGGGAGCAGTACTGGTGTACAAAACTACCTCATTAGGGAACAGTACCCGTGTGCAAAACCATTACCTCATAAAAGTGCTGTTAAAATTATACTGGCCTAATTCAAGCTGAATACCCCATTGTATGCATTATCAACAGAATTTGATCTTCATAAAACTTGTAACATTTCTCTACAAGCAAGGCTCTGATGACACTCATCTATCAGGTGAGCTTAAGCATTTCAAATTTCAAGGCTAATTAACTACTACTGCTTTACAAAGAAAGATCTGACACAGGTTAAAAAATTTTTCAAAGCCCCATAAACATGGGCTCTACTATTGTCATAGTCCTAATCAGACAATCATTTTGAGTTTTGTTACTTTTTGTATTTTTACCCACAGGAAAGCTCATAAATGTAGGCTCTGCCCAACGTTTGATGGAAGATTAGAATATAATTGATAACTATTTTAGCCTGTGAGAGTGTGCTATAATAAAAGAACAAGAAATGTAAGGGAAAACACTACCCACTTGACCTTAAACCCATAAAATAAGTTTTAAATAAACAATTCTATATATTTGTACAGCAGTTTCTGTAGTGAGGGCAAACTCAAATATACAAAAATTGTAAAAAGGTCTGCCTTTTTAGTACTGGAATGGTACACGTAATAAGACATTTATTGCTTGTGGATTAAGACAGAAAAAAAAGTGGATTTTTTTTTTGTAACCACTTGAAAACCAATAGCAAAGTTAGATATAGACCAATGTAAAGCAAAGGAGCCGAGAACACACTTATGGTGAGGAAAGACTGACTAAATCGGAAGGATTCTGAAAACCTTATGGAAATTACTAGTAAGGAAGCACATCTAGGAGTTTCAATTACAACCAATTAAAAGGCTAATTCTGAAAACTATATACAAATTGGCAGCAAGCGTGCACAACTAATCAGGAAACTTTAGTTACAGCCAATTAAAAGGCTAATATGAAAACCAATCACAACTACTAAACCCCCATGTCCCTTTGTTAAAATTAGGATAAAAGAGTAATGCCTTAGCTAGTATTACTATATGTTTTTCTTGACCCGACAAAGTCTGTAAGGTGAAAGTGCTAATCCAAATAAAGTTTCTTTAAAAGAATACTTACTCAAGGTCTCATATTTTAAAGATTTGAAGGGCTTTAACGTGAAAGCTTCTATCTCTAAGTTCTGAAGTTAACGTTTACTCTCCTTATTTTCAAACTAACTGCTATGATTCTCATACTCGACCACCAATAACAATTCCGCTGCATTTTTGCCACTTTGTTCTTACCCACCTCCTTACTACTTACTACTTATTACTTATTTGGAATGCCTCATTTGCTGAGATCTCTTACTTGTACTGAATTGGTCATCTGTATAACCTTTTTGTATATACTTTTAATGTGTTTATTATATTTTACTTTACTACTGTTAATTTTTACCTGCATAATTTGTACTGTGAATTGTTTTACCTGTACAGTTTGTACTATGGAGCTGAAAAAGCATGCAAGCTCATTCGGACTATCCCGGTCAACAAATGTCAAATAAATAAATAACAAAAACTGAAGAGAATAAAAAAGAAATACACTCATTGAGATAAATAAACTACTGGAAATAAAAATGAAAATGTGTAACAGCAAACACCAGGAGAATAACATAGCGCCAGGAGTTATAAAAAAATGTTTATTCGCTCATAAAATTAAAAAGGTAAGCACTTTCACATCTGCTTCATCAGACCTTCTACAGAAAACGAATGAACTAGCTTGCTTATATATGCAAACATTAAAGTGAGGCAAACAGGTTGAACCAATCACTTGAAGCATTATATTAAACCAAGCATAAATATAGCATATGTATAATAAAAAACAAACTAATAAAACAACCTATATAGGAAGTAAAATCACTAAAAGATTCCTGAAAAATGTGTCAATACACTTTCAATACTGATCCAACATTAATCTGTTTGAAGCAAATGCTATAAAAAGTAATATAAAATAATGCAACAATATACATATAAAATATAAAAGAAATTTATATAAATAAAAATATATATAATGGCATTATATATATTTTAATAACACTCAGCAGTTATCACTTTCTAAGGCTTCGTCCCTTTGAATGGGACTTTTTCATTAACACCACTGCCCTGTTCTGCTCTTATCCTAATCATCCAGTTGTCCTCCCTCTTTTCAGTAAGGTTTCTAATATCACCAGCTGGGGTTTATCCTATCAATCACCATGAACTTAAAAGAGTGTCTCGCATCAGTGGTCATAACATGGTTGGACAAGGCATTGTTGGCAGAAGCACAACGGATACTGTATAAATGCTCCCTAATCCTTTCTTTCAGAGGTCTATCCATTTTGCTTACATAAAATGCTTGGCAGACCATGCAGCTGGCAAGGTAGACAACATGTGGAGTCAGACAGGTTGTGTGCACCTTAAAATCAAACCTATGTCCATTATCAGGATGTTGAAAACACCCACTACTGTCTATATAATTACAAAAATGACATGCTCCACATGCCGATGTACTGGCTCCACACTCAGACACACTAGATTTCTGGTTATCTGGATATCATAATAATCTTTTTAGATTTTTCTTATTCTTATATAAGAATCTGGGAGTGTCACCTACAAGTCTCTGGATATTGGGGTCAGTCGTTAATATGTTCCAGCATCTCTTAATGACATTCATTGTCATCCTAGTATCAGTGGTGTAAATTAGAGGAACAGAGATATTAGTAGGTCTAATAGGAGTTGGCCTCCTACCATTGGAATTAATTGAGTGTTGTTAGAAAACAAAGGTAACTGTCATTCACAGGGAGTGTCTACAGGCATGAAAAGATGTGTTTTTTGTTCCCAATGTTCTTTAGTGAAACAAACTGACAAGGTTAGAATTAACAACACCTTAATAAAACTTAGAGGGAAATTTACTTGTAATACACTGGGAGTTGTATATGTTGTCCTATGTGAAGAGTGTATGGGTTTCTACATAAGAAAAAACAAAAGGAAGTTCAAAGAAAGAATGTATGAGCACACTAGGGATATAAAAAAACAGGAATACCAACAGTGCTCTATTTAGACATATTGAGAATCATCCTTCTCACAGTTTTAAATTTTTGATTATTGAGAAAATATTTCAGGATCCCAGGGGAGGACCATGGGAGGACATATTGGATTTTAGAGAGTTTTGTTGGCAAGTCAGGTTGAATGCACTTGTAAAACCTGGCTTGAATGATGGTATTAGTATAGCTAGTTATTTGAGACTGCATTTCTATAGGGTTTAATATTCAATGTAAGTAAATAGGGTTTGATAAATGGTGTTTTTTTCACATCTATGTATTTGTTGTAATTTATAAGTCACTATTACGTTTTTATAGGATTATAATGGGGTTTTATATGTATATGAGTTTTTTAGATGCTAGTATGGTTGGGATTTCATTGGGTCATTTCATCACATTGTATTTATGCATGAGGTATTTAAACATGTAAATTTGAACAAGAATGTATTCTGAGGAAGTCTTTGTTATGCGCTGATGAAAGCGCTAAATAAAGTTGTGTTCTACACTTGGTTGGTGTTTCGTGGTTGGAGCTGTTTTTTTCTTTATAAAACTTGACTAACTCATCAGGATGGCCTGTCCAAACAAGGAACAGGTCATTCACAAATCTATGATAGAATGGGACATATTTATGAAAACTTGTTGTTGAAAACATAAACTCATCTTCCCATTGAGCCATGACCATATTGGCGTAGCTATTGGCACTGGAGGTCCCCATAGCCATGCCATCTCTTTGTTGGTAATAAACATCATCAAAGACAAAGATATTATTCTTGAGTACTATTGTCATATAAAGATCTATCAGGTGACACAATGAAGGATCATATGTACTGTACTTGGACAAGTATCTACCCACATAAATCAAGCCAGCCTGGTTAGGAATCAAGGTAAACAGTGACTGTACATCCATAGTGATCAGCAGGTACTTCAAATCTGACGGTTGCATTTTAATAGTCAAAAAGATCTCTTAAAAACTGTTTGGAGTCTCTCAGCACTACCTCATTCCTGTCTAAGATTGGACGTAGGTGCCTCTCAATAAATATAAAGAAGGGCTCCATGCTCCAACCACAGCCAGCAACAATAGGTCTGATCGGTGGTCTGTGACTATCCTTATGGATCTTTGGAAGACCCTGTATGACAGGAATCAATGTCTCACTTATCAAAAAATAGTTATACAAGTCAAGACTGATTATTTTATCTTGTAAGCAATTACTCAAGGTACTCCTAATAGTTTATAAAAAAACAAAAACACAATGCTGAACTCAGTACAGGATCTCTATTTCAATAATAAAGTCACGGGCTAAAAAAACAACATCATTTATTGTAAAACAAACACAAGATTTAGCGCTTTCATCCATGCCAAAATGTGGACTTCATCAGAGTGTATATTCCTCATTTACATTCAACTATCAAGCACCAATAAATATTAATGAATCATTCTTAAAAGTACACAGTCCTTCATCTTACCATGTCCATTTTTTCATCATAAAACCACATAACACATAAAATGAATTAAAATACATACATAACAATGTTAAATAAACATCTCATTTTAAAAACTTGATGTAACATACTCTTTATAAGCTATTAACATACAGCTTATAATCCGTATATGTATCCTATATTCTGGCTTCCAAAACCGGTTTAATAGGTATACTGTCATTTAATCCAGGGGGTTAGTAGCATTTAATAGCAATTGCCACTTGACTTCTTTTTCCCCTAAAACTGCCTTGATGTTTCCTCCCCTTGGATTAGGTATTATTTGTTCTAGTATCCCAAGCATAAATGTATAACAATCCGTATTGCTCTCCAGATGTCTATCAAGTGCACTATTCCTGTCCTTTTTTCTAATATTGTACAGGTGAACATATATTCTGTTCTTGAGACACCTGTCCATTTTACCTACATAATATCCTGAACAACTGGTGCACTTCGCTAAATATATTACATGCTTGGTATTACAATTAGCTCTCCTAAAACTAACCACTGTTCTGTTAATATCTTCAGAATAATATGCAGTCTTCTCATACTGAGTAAGGTTGCTATAATAATTAGTTCTGGAGCTCTCAAAGGCTTGGTGCAAATCATTTTCTTCTAATTTAACAAATGCATCTAGAAGAGGGTGTGGAGAAGGCATAAACAGGCTTGGCTTCTTAAAAATATTAACAACTGACCTCAACATCCAGAGGCTTGTAGGTGACACTCCCAGATTCTTATAAAAGCATAAGAAAAATCTAAAAAGATTATTATGCTATCCAGATAACCAGAAATCTGGTGTGTCTGAGTGTGGAGCCAGTACATTGGCATGTGGAGCATGTCATTTTTGTAACTATGTAGACATTTGTGGGGTTTTCCAACATCCTGATAATGGACGTAAGTTTAATTTTAATGTGCACACAACCTGTCTGACTCCACATGAGGTCTACCTTGCCAGCTGCATGGTCTGCCAAGCATTTTATGTAAGCAAGATGGATAGACCTCTGAAAGACAGGATTAGGGAGCATCTATACAGTGTCCATTGTGTTTGCACCAACAATGCCTTGTCCAAATATGTTATGTCCACTGATGCAAGACACTCTTTTAACTTCATGGTGATTGACAGGATAAACCCCAATGTCCGAGGTGGTGATATTAGAAACCTTACTGAAACGAGGGAGGTCAACTGGATGATTAGGTTAAAAGAAAATCAGGGCAGTGGTCTTAATGAAAAAGTCCCATTAAGACCTATTCTAAAGGGACCAAGCCTTAGAAAGTGATAACTGCTGAGTGTTATTAAAATATATATAATGCCATTATATATTTTTTTTATTTTTATTTATATACATTTCTTTTATATATTATATGTATATTGTTGCATTATTTTACAGTATTTTTTACAGTATTTGTATGGTAATTAACTATCTGATTTAGACTAGATAAAATCTCTTATCATTTCCACTGCATCAGTATCATCCTGAAAGCATATCAAAGTAGTAGAACATATTCTTTCCAGCTACATCCAGAGTCAATCAAGTCCAGTGCCTTTTTCTGAAATCAGAACCCAGACCTCCTAAAACAATAAAGAAAAGGTAAAGGCTTGAAATCCAAAATGACCTTTGGATCACTAACTTGAAATTTCTGCATTGTATACAGTCACTTTGTTTAAAAATGGACCAATCATATCCATCAAGGCAACATACTAGATAAATGGCATCAACAATTAAAACACACAGTTTCCTTTCACATTAGAAAAGTACGCTTTTTTTAAATTTGCAGTGCAGTTTGTTTTGGCTTGTCCTCACCTGTGCAGGTATATGCACATCTGAGAAAGATAATACTTCAGGGAAGGCTTGTTGGGAATATGCAGCTGTTCAAACTGACTTACATTTGATCATTGTCCTTCATTTCTCAACAGAGGGTTTGAGACTTGTTATCCCTGACAGTTATGGTAAATCAAAACATCATATCCAGAAATGTTTAAGGACCTGCAAGATAGACATGGAGAAACTAGGGATAGTCCATTCTCTACAAAGCCAGAAGGTTCCTCCACCTGATCATCATGAAAGCAAATAAAAATCATAATAGCAACAATAATAATAAGCAATAATAATAACAACAATAAGAATATAGCAACAATAATAACATTAACAACAACAACAATAATAATAATAATAATAACAATAATAACAACAACAATAATAACAGCAATAATAAAAATAATACCAACAATAATAATAACAATAATAAGGCCCAGATTTGACTAAAAAGCTGATCTATTTCTAAGTGTTTTGCATAACAATATTATATTTAGCTGAAATGCTTAAAAAAAGTTTAAGGCCCAAATGACGCTGGAGAAGAAGGAAAAAAAAAAAAAAATATATATATATATATATATATATATATATATATATATATATATATATGGTTTACTACTGTTTGTTCAAACGGAAAAACATTTTCTGTTCAAATAAACGAATAGTTATACCGAAAGTAAAAAAAAACTACCAGTGAAAATGTCAAACCAAATGCTCGATGCATTTGACTCCACATTGTTGTCGAAACCACCACATGATAGCCAGATAGGAGCTGATGTACATCAGACTCCTATATGACAAATCACATTTTTGTAGGGGGGCAAGCCCCCCTACACACCCCCCTACTTATATATTCTAACTCTGAGATCGCACTACAGTGGGGATGTGGATGACTTTCCACTTCCCACTGTACCGCGATCTCCATGCAAAAAGTCAACTTACACTTATGCGAATGCAGTAGTGCATTCACATAAGTGGAATCGACTATCTGGTTCACAAATGTTTGTGCGGTCGACATTCTGATTTTTGGCACATTGCAGCCGACAGAATGTCGTTCACACAAACGTATGTAAACCTATATATATATATATATATATATATATATATATATATATATATATATATATGTGTATACACACACACACACACACACACACACACACACACACACACATGCACACACACATTTTTTGCTTCACAGCCCTCCTGTAGATGACTGCTGCTGTCAAGTTCTGTAGGCACTGTTAATGTACTTTACACATGCCCGAATCCCCACCGCTTAAGCAAACTACTTATTTACCCCATAATCCTTATTCCAGTAAAATTTATTCTTACCACTTTCACTGTGAATCAAAAAAATACTTACTAATCACCATGCTTTCTGCCACTAACTTGCAATCCACCCCTTTGAAGTTGTCCGGGCAGAGGCATTTTTGATATTCATTGCTGAATGTTCCGCCATTATGGCATATCTCAGTTGCGATCACTGTGGATGCTGGATTTTCACAATAAGAAACAGTTATACTAATATGACATGTTGTGTTTAAATATGTTCTTTATAGTGAGTAATCAGCAGTATAAGCTTTGTGCCCATTCTTTTGGAAGACAGTCCACATTTTGTATTCCAAATCCCAAAATATTTAGTTACTGTTTACTGAAGCATAATGAAATCTAAATCACTACAGACAGCACTGATTACAAGGCTAACACCTATTGTAAAATAAAAAAAAAGCTGACATCAAGAGACATGAAGGCACTTCTGAAAGTGTTGTAGATTAACCTTTCTCTGTAGTACACTGTAAAGGAAACAAAAAAAAGCTTCTACAAAGGTTAACCTATATTTGCCTAATTAATGGAAGATTCATTTGAAACAAACATTTCTGGAGTCACTTGGGTCATTAGGAAACATTAAGAAAAAATATAAAGAAAACTAAAGTAGCATATGCTGAAAATTACCATTATAAAATCATTTCTGAAAATGCTGCAACTTTATTATTCAAGGCATATCACCTAACTATGTGCAAATGACAGAGACACCCAGTTGAGTTTCAGTAATCAAAAACTGTTCACTTTTCTTTTAAAATTTTTATTTTAAGTGTTCATATTTTTCAGTTACTGTTAATTGCATATCAGCAGCATGTAAATCTCAGTTTTCTTCTCTGATAAAGGTCTTCACTTTCATATTATGAAACACCACCCAAGGTATGTGTATAAAGTCAACAGTACATGACTTATAGTTTTGAGGTTAGCAAGAATGATTGTCCTTCCAGTGCAGTGATTTTCAGTAATCATATCCCATAAAAGCTACTAGCAAACTAAATACTAAAATGGCAATGTACATTTACAATAAGATATTGCTTGACAAGCACCCTCCTCTACTTATACCCTGTCATATGTTATTGCTTGAACAGTATGTTGACCAGTGAAATAATTTTGTTTGCATATATATTTTGCTGTATAAGGTACATTAAAGGCAGTAGGATTAAGCATACCTGTTGTAGGTGCTGTTGTTGCTGCAGTCTTGGTGGCTGTACATGGTAAAGCAGTTGAAGTTGCTCGTTGAAGTGTTACAGAGGACACCTGAATGGTTACTGCTGTAGAGACCATTGATGATGTTGAACGTGATTTTGAAGATGAACTAAATTGTGTGAATGCTGAAGAGGGATATGGGTAAGACTTCACAGCAGTAGTTGGTAAAGAAACTGACATTTTGCTAGATGGGACAGACAGATTCACAGTTGTTGCTTCTCTAGAGTTTGTTGAAAGCAGAGTTGTAATTCTGGAAGACACACTCGTTAATGAAGATGATATACTTGCAGATGTAATAGGGAGAGTTTTACTACTGGTTCTTAATGAGCTATCATGTGTAACTGTCGATGTTGTATTAAGATAGGTTGGCCTTGCAGCTGGCATAGAACTCATCAGTGCAGGTGAGCATCCTGTATTAGGAACACCTGTGCCAGGAGTTAATGATGTTGAAAAGTGAAATGAAATGTTTGCTGTATAGTCAGAAAATGTACCTGAAAGAAGTGTGGCTGTGGCAGCCAGTTCATCTGTAGATTTCCCAGTTGAGAATGTTGTATGTGTATAAGATGACATAGCAGGAACTTCAGATGACACTGAGCTAGACTCAGTAGAGTTTTTTTGTGACATCTGTTTCTGTTACTTGTTCAGTCGAGCTTACAGAAGTCCATACTGTGGGTACGTTAGGAGATTTAGAATTATTTACTGTGATAAGTGTTTCAGTCAAAGACGTAGATGCTGAAACAGATGGTGGGCTAGAGGACATTATTGTAAGGGGCATTGATGTCATGTCTGTTGATGGTGCATGTGACACGTCAGTATTTATTGTCGGAGACCGAGCAATCACAGATGAGGAGGAAATGGAGGGTTTACTAAAAGGACCAGTAAAAACAGATATACTGTATTCAGATGAAAAAGTCTCTGCTTGTGTAGAAGGTGAGAATGGAACTGCAGTTGGTACAAAGCTGGAGAATTCTGACAAAGTTTCTGTAGAGGCAGAGAACAGATCAATAGGTAGTGAAACCTGTAGAGTGGTATGTTTTATGCTGGTATTTTCTATCTGCGATGTTTTTGTTACCCGAGGGGTAGATGGTTGTAAGGGCAATGTTCCTGTAATACTGCCAGATGGGGTAAATGATGAAAAAGAGGTGCTTAGGGACACGTTAGGTGTCTCTGATATAGCTGAGAAAGATGAGATTGTTTGTGAAAGTGTTGACTGTGGACTGAAATGGCTGCTAAAATTATTTGTTGAAAATGCTAAAGATGTACTGATCGCTGTGGTAAATGCAAGTGATGGTGTCGTGAAAACTGAAGACAATGGAGCTTTACCGACAGTGGATAATGTAAAACTTGGTGTTTCAGATGCACTTTCAGTGTAGATTAGTTGGGTAGTTTCAGTGGGTTTATTAAATGTCAGAGATGTAACCACTGATGTGGAATCTGTTGTTCCTGGTGTAGATGTTACAGAAGAGGAGACTTTAGAAGTTTCCAGTATCATCTCAGATGTAGTATGGTCTGTCAGAGATACTGATGTACTAAAATAAGGTTCATAGCTGTCGGCGGTAACTAAAGCAGTGAACTGAGTTAAATCTTCTGAATGAGAAAGAGAAAAAGTGCTACTGACATCTGTAACATTGTGCTTTGATATGGCTGTGGGTGTTGTAACCATGAATGTAGGAACTACAGAAGGCATAATGGAGAAGAAAGTGTTTGATCCAAGTATGTGAGAAACTGGTGATGCAGTGGATTCAGATAAAGATTCACTTGAGGCTGTGTGAGTAGAAACAACAGAGTCCAATGTAGATGATAAAGGTACATTAATGTGTGTGAAAGATATTGCTGGTGTTAAATTGGGAGAAATATTGGGAAGTGATGCATCAGTTGTTACAGTGGTAGAACAGTGCGATACAGGATTTGTTGGTGGTGCAGAAAGTGTATGTGTATAAACTGGGGTTGTAGCAAATAGCTTGTCTGTAGAGTTAAACACTGACAGTGTTGTGGAAAACCATTGGGTACAACATTCAGATGCAGAATAGCTAGATGTATGAGATGTCATTAAGTAGATATTCTTGTCGAATCTTCAGCAGAACTTCCAGAACTGCCTGTCATGGAGAGAGCAGGAAAGGAAGACAGACTGTCTGCTGTGGGGGTATCTCTGGAGTCTGTTGCTGCAAAAGTAGTTCCTGTCAAAAATGACTGTTCTGCAGAGTGGGTGGACGTCAGAGGTGTTGATCTGGCAGATAATGTGACATGGGAGACGTCAGCAGTAACTCTTGTGGTTGAATGACTAAGTACAGATGGAAAGGGCATAGAAGATGTTGTAAAAATGACAGTAGAGATGCTTTTGTTGTACTCTGTAGAAAATGTCAACGGATATGTAGATTTGGTCTTGGGCATTCTGGTGTTTAAGCTGGATTTCTGTGATGAAGTTTCAGTAGAGACAATAGAGGTAGAAGTAGTTTCTGAAACTAGTAGACATGTCTGAATTATACCTGTGGTTTCAAGTAAAGTTGATATAACAGGGGTCAATGTTTCAGAGTAGGAGGAGTATAAGGGAAGAGTTTCTGTAGCAGCCCCTGATGTCGTACCAAAAGAAAGGGAAGAGGCTACAGGGATGTTATTGGTCCTTGCCATAGATGAATCAGAAAACATTGCTGGTGAAAGTGTTGACAATGGACTGAAAAAACTGGAAGAACTTGCTTTTGATTGTTGCAGTGATGTAATGAAAGGTGCTGTAGTTGAAGATGTAAAAGGGGTGGAAAATGTGGAAAATGGAGCTGTAATATCAGACGATGGTGCCAAGCTTGCTGATTGAGATAGACTTCTCACAGAGGTGAGTAGGGTACTCTCAGTGGGTTTACTAAATCATGGCAATATAACCACTGACGTGTAAGCCTCTGCTGACGGCATAAATGTGTCCAAAGAGATTGTTGAAGATTCAGCACTTATTTAATTTGAAGTAAACTTGATTTGTGCTGTTGATGTAGTAATATTCACTTCGGAGATGTTGGTTGTAAATGAAGTATGGTATATATATATATATATGAACCCTCTGGACGAGATGTAGGAAATGTGCTACTGGCATGAGTTTCCGTGCTGTTTTCTGCAGTTGTGGATGCGGTAGCTGTGACTGTAGGAACCAAAGAAGGCAGAGTAGAGTAGAGGGTAGATAACTTCTGTGTGACAGACATTGTGGTTGTAGCGGCTCCTGATAATGATTCCACTGGGACAGTAAACAAAGAGGAAATAGAGCCCACTGTAGACAACAAAGTTACTGTAGTGGAGGCAGGTGTTTCTACTGTAAGAGAAGAAGTATTAGGAACACCTGTGTCAGAAGTTAATGATGTTGAAAAGTGAAATGAAATGTTTGCTGTATAGTCAGAAAATGTACCTGAAAGAAGTGTGGCTGTGGCAGCCAGTTCATCTGTAGATTTCCCATTTGAGAATGTTGTATGTGTATAAGATGACATAGCAGGAACTTCAGATGACACTGAGCTAGACTCAGTAGAGATGTTTGTGACATCTGTTTCTGTTACTTGTTCAGTCGAGCTTACAGAAGTCCTTACTGTGGGTACGTTAGGTGATTTAGAATTATTTACTGTGATAAGTGTTTCAGTCAAAGACGTAGATGCTGAGACAGATGGTGAGCTAGAGGACATTATTGTAAGGCGCATTGATGTCATGTCTGTTGATGGTGCATGTGACACGTCAGTATTTATTGTCGGAGACCGAGCAATCACAGATGAGGAGGAACTGGAGGGTTTACTAAAAGGACCAGTAAAAACAGATATACTGTATTCGGATGAAAAAGTCTCTGCTTGTGTAGAAGGTGAGAATGGAACTGCAGTTGGTACAAAGCTGGAGAATTCTGACAAAGTTTCTGTAGAGGCAGAGAACAGATGAATAGGTAGTGAAACCTGTAGAGTGGTATGTTTTATGCTGGTATTTTCTATTTGCGATGTTTTTGTTGCCCGAGGTGTAGATGGATGTAAGGGTAATGTTCCTGTAATACTGCCAGATGGGGTAAATGATGAAAAAGAGGGGCTTGGGGACACATTAGATGTCTCTGATATTGCTGAGAAAGATGAGATTGTTTGTGAAAGTGTTGACTGTGGACTGAAATGGCTGCTAAAATTATTTGTTGAAAATGCTAAAGATGTACTGATTGCTGTGGTAAATGCAAGCGATGGTGTCGTGAAAACTGAAGACAATGGAGCTTTACCGACAGTGGATAATGTAAAACTTGGTGTTTCAGATGCACTTTCAGTGTAGAATAGTTGGGTAGTTACAGTGGGTTTATTAAATGTCAGAGATGTAACCACTGATGTGAAATCTGTTGTTCCTGATGTAGATGTTACAGAAAAGGAGACTTTAGAATTTTCCACTATCGTCTCAGATGTAGTATGGTCTGTCAGAGATACTGATGTAATAAAATAGGGTTCATAGCTGTCAGCGGTAACTAAAGCAGTGAACTGAGTTAAATCTCCTGAATGAGAAAGAGAAAAAGTGCTACTGACATCTGTAACATTGTGCTTGGATATGGCTGTGGGTGTTGTAACCATGAATGTAGGGACTACAGAAGGCATAATGGAGAAGAAAGTGTTTGATCCAAGTATGTGAGAAACTGGTGATGCAGTGGATTCAGATAAAGAGTCACTTGAGGCTGTGTGAGTAGAAACAACAGAGTCCAATGTAGATGATAAAGGTACATTAATGTGTGTGGAAGATATTGCTGGTGTTAAATTGGAAGAAATATTGGGAAGTGATGCGTCACTTGTTACAGTTGTAGAATAGTGTGATACAGAATTTGTTGGTGGTGCAGAAAGTGTATGTGTATAAACTGGGGTTGTAGCAAATAGCTTGTCTGTAGATTTAAACACTGACAGTGTTGTGGAAAACCATTGGGTACAACATTCAGATGCAGAATAGCTAGATGTATGAGATGTCATTAAGTAGATATTCTTGTCGAATCTTCAGCAGAACTTCCAGAACTGCCTGTCATGGAGAGAGCAGGAAAGGAAGACAGACTGTCTGCTGTGGGGGTATCTCTGGAGTCTGTTGCTGCAAAAGTAGTTCCTGTCAAAAATGACTGTTCTGCAGAGTGGGTGGACGTCAGAGGTGTTGATCTGGCAGATAATGTGACATGGGAGACGTCAGCAGTAACTCTTGTGGTTGAATGACTAAGTACAGATGGAAAGGGCATAGAAGATGTTGTAAAAATGACAGTAGAGATGCTTTTGTTGTACTCTGTAGAAAATGTCAACGGATATGTAGATTTGGTCTTGGGCATTCTGGTGTTTAAGCTGGATTTCTGTGATGAAGTTTCAGTAGAGACAATAGAGGTAGAAGTAGTTTCTGAAACTAGTAGACATGTCTGAATTATACCTGTGGTTTCAAGTAAAGTTGATATAACAGGGGTCAATGTTTCAGAGTAGGAGGAGTATAAGGGAAGAGTTTCTGTAGCAGCCCCTGATGTCGTACCAAAAGAAAGGGAAGAGGCTACAGGGATGTTATTGGTCCTTGCCATAGATGAATCAGAAAACATTGCTGGTGAAAGTGTTGACAATGGACTGAAAAAACTGGAAGAACTTGCTTTTGATTGTTGCAGTGATGTAATGAAAGGTGCTGTAGTTGAAGATGTAAAAGGGGTGGAAAATGGAGCTGTAATATCAGACGATGGTGCCAAGCTTGCTGATTGAGATAGACTTCTCACAGAGGTGAGTAGGGTACTCTCAGTGGGTTTACTAAATGATGGCAATATAACCACTGACGTGTAAGCCTCTGCTGACGGCATAAATGTGTCCAAAGAGATTGTTGAAGATTCAGCACTTATTTAATTTGAAGTAAACTTGATTTGTGTTGTTGATGCAGTAATATGCACCTTGGAGGTGTCACTTGTAAATGAAGTAGGGTATATATAGGACAGGAAAGGTTTTGTAGTGGAGGTAGGTGTTTCTATTGCTCTCAGAAAAGTTTTAGGAAGACCTGTGTCAGGACTTAATGATGTTAAAAACTGAAATGAAACTGTTGTTGTGTAGTCATTTGTGAGGGTATCAGTGGATGTCACTGATGCTGATATAGTTGATGTGCCAGACGACTTCTGAGCAGAATGTATTGACATGAAATGTGTCGATTTGGTGGATGAAGTCATAAAAGCCTCTGTAGGGAAGTAAGTTGTTACTTTTGTGGGTGCCCCAGTTATAGCTGAATGAGCTAAAGTTGTTTGTGACAGTGATGGGACTGTATTTAAAATACCAGAGGAACTCGTTGTTGACCCTTGTGATGCTGTGGATAAAGGTATTATACTTATATATATGTGAGAGGAGTGGAAAATGAAGAGAATGGAGTTGTAGTGGTAGTCAATGTTGTTTCAGTGGTATATGCTGATCCTTGACTTGTTGCACGAGTATCAGATGGAGATAAATATGGTGAAATTGTGACAATGACAGAGGACAGATACACTGGCATTGAGGACAGTGAAAAACTAAATGATTCAGGTCGACCTCCCATGGAAGATAAGTAGGTAGCACCAATAGGTGCTGTATGCATTGGGGATGTGACCAGACCTGTGGAATCTTCTGTTGATGGTCCATATTTTAACAAAATCCCAGAACGAAGCATCAGTGATGTTAACAATGACATATCAAATGTTGAAGATGAAAGGGCAGAACTGGTGTGCAACTCAGATTTTAAGCTGGTATATTGCACTCGAGATTTTTCATATACATTTGCAATTGAATTCTCAGAACTTGAAAATGCTGCTATCCTTTGCATTCCAGATGTAGCCTTTGTAGCAAAATTGCCTACGGATAGAAATAAAGAAAAAGTGTAATACAAGATTATAATGTTAATGCTGCAGTCAGATTGGCTTTTCTCTCAGTATTTACAAAGTGAGTGCATGAATTAAAGCTTTTGATTAAGATAATACCCTATCACATGTGCAAGAACTAAAACTGTGAACCCTGATTGTCTAAATAAAGCACGATTCAATAAAAAAGTGACAAAATTCAAAACTCACTAAATCACTATCAAAGCATGGAATGAGAATATGTATGTAGGGAAGTTGGGCCTAAGATACAGATATATAGATAATTAGCTGAACTTGCTTAATAAAGCCTGCTTTTATACTGAGTGATGTTGTCAAGCCTTTCCTTCAGTGCTGACTGGTTTATTATTTGGTTCTTGTAGTTTGCGAGCACTTGCGCTGGTATAATTTTTTGGCTGTAGCTTATTCTGAGGCAATGGAAGGTGAGATGACCCTTCTAGGAGCTGAAAAGGCAAGAATGGAGGAAATGGGCAAAATCTGAAAAATCATTGGACAACTTTTGCAGCTAGTCGAGCTGCTCACACGCATTGGACACTCATTGGTAGCTATAGCTGCCAATCTCTCTAATCCTAGGAACCAGGAAATGAATCCTCAGAGGGGAAGTCAGCAACGTGATAGAGAGGCTGTGAAGGGCATTTTTTTGGCTGTGGAGCATAATGAACAGGATTCAGATTTTACTAATACTCCAAACATCTTGGCTTCACACAGGAGACAAGAATTCTGCAGTGAAGAACATGCACCTAATCCTGGGCAGCATGCTGAAGCTACAGAGGGTGACTTTCTAGATAATGGCTCTAACAAGTCAAATAATCTTAACGTTTGGGACTGTAAACAACTACAATTTAAATGAACTGAAAACGCAAGGCAAAATGTCAGTAATACATATAATGAATGTCTTGATAAAAGTTATGTACTTATGTTAAGACAAAACTTTAAACAATGAAAATTTGTATTTTGAAGAATGTCTTAGTCTTAACATTGTACCCAAGGGTTTGAGAGTTTTTAAATTTCCAAATAACGTTGTGGAAAGAATTGAATTTCATGATGAATTGTTACATATTATTGAGAGAAAAACAGATCTCTGAAGCCAATGAATTTTATTCACAAAAAGATTAAGTGCTTGAGAGGGACTTATCAGAATGCAAAGGGAAAATGAGCTACCCTTTACCTAAGCCTAATAGAAAGACTATTAACAATGAATGGAATGAATTAGGACATGAAACAATAGAACAAGAGTACATATGAGATAATGAAGGGGGACAGAACTTACAGGGAATGCTCATTCTTTTTCTAGAAATGACCCTTTAGAATTTCCTCCCCTCCGCAGATCTGAAAGGATAAGAAACAGGAATCAAGCACAGTTCAACCCAATGTATGGGCAGGTGGGGGATGCAAGGGGCAGTACAACACGATGAGGGGGAAACAATAACAACTATTTCTGACATTGTTAAGGATGGACATAAATACACATGCAACAACTTTAGCATTTTTAATTACATCGGCATTAATTTAACATCTAGCCACTTTGACCTACTGTTAAAGTGGTTGAAGTTCTTTCCATGTAGGAAATGCGATATATGCAAAACCATCATTGATTTAAAATTGTTTGTACGTAAAATTAATTTAGAGATTTTTAGGGTCTCAAAACTCTACAGTTGACTTGAGTAAAGAACTCCGTAGGAAGAGTACATACAACCCCCCCCCCCCACCTACAACTTAAACATTTTGAAATGGTGGTTGAAAACAAATTGAGAAGGGAAATTGCTAAGAATAGGTTTAGCTATAAACTTTCAATAAATGAGAAGTGTATTTTGGACCAATTAAGATCTGATAACGTAAGAGTAATGAAACTGGACAAGAGAGGGGGGATTGTTATCATGGACAAATTGAACTATGAAAGCAAAATGTTAAGTGTGTTGAATGATGATGACAAATACATTTCTGCTTCCAGAAATAAGATAAATGTAGCCTATAATAGGATAGACTTGGCCCTCGATGATATGTTACTGGATGGGTCTATTAGTTTTAGTACCTTTTCCTACCTTAAAAATGACAAACCCAGAATACCCTCTATTTTCGGGATACTAAAAATACACAAGGACATAGAGGAACCACCTTTGAGGTTGATTGTCTCAGGACAGGGATCAAAAACAGAACTATTGTCTCAGGACAGGGATCAAAAACAGAACTATTGTCTCAGGACAGGGATCAAAAACAGAACTATTGTCTCAGGACAGGGATCAAAAACAGAACTATTGTCTCAGGACAGGGATCAAAAACAGAACTATTGTCTCAGGACAGGGATCAAAAACAGAACTACTAGCCAAGTTTGTAGATTTTAAAGTGAAAAATCTATAGTTAAATGAGAATGAAATCCTGAAAGACTCTTGGGATTTTTAAGAACCATCACACCAGAACTATTTAATAAAGACATTCTCTTTGTAACTAGTGTCATACCTCAAATCATTGGCCTTCAGTGGTTCTTGGAAGCATTGACTACAAGAGGTGGGCTAACAAATAATGATTTTCATGTTTGCATTGAATTAATGGACCTTGTCCTTAAAAATAATTATATTTGCTTTGAAGGTGAATTTTTTTCACCAGTTGAAGGGTGTTGCTATGGGGGCAAGTTGTGCCCCTGCCGATGCAAACATAGTTCTCTCTATGTGGGAACAAAAATTCTTACTTGAATCATGATATATGTCATGTTGGTCCCTCTACAAAAGATACCTGGATGATATCTGCCTCTTTTGGGTAGATACCAGGGAGAAGCAATTTGAATTTATTGATTACATTCAGAACACGACCAACTTTCTGAGGTTTACATATGACATCAATGCAGACAAGGTTGACTATCTTGATGTCACTATTCACAAACTTGATAACAAGTTCAAGTCCACCATTCATAGAAAAAAAACTTTTTCTAACTCTTTCCTCCTTTTTCAAGTTCACACCCAATGCACCAGAAAAGAGGAATAGTTAAATGACACATGGCAAGGGCTAGCAGAATGTGTTCATTGGGTGCAGACTTTGAAAGCAAACTTGTACTGTTAGAAAACATGTTTGTGGAACATGGATACCCCTCAGCCCTGATTGAAGAAATCAGAGATGAGGTCACTAAATCAGAGGGCTGAGAAATATGCCCCTATTCTGGGTATCAAGATAACTGGTTGTGCGGGTGATGTTTCTAAGCCATTTTATAATGAGAATGTTAATCCCTACCAGAGGGCCTTTGTTACTGAATATAATGGTGATGCCAACCTAATTAGAAAAATAGTTCTAAGTGAATGGGACATATTTATAAGGTTGACTGATATTAGTAAACTGCACAACAACACAGTGGATATAATCTTTAGGAAAGGACACAATATGAAAAATATGCTGGAAAATCAAAGATCAGTCAAAAGGAAAGGTACTTATAAATGCAGGGCATGTCAACAGTGCCAGTATATCCCCAATAAAGATAACATTTGTATTAGTAGTCATAATAGGTCTGTAGCAGGTAAGGTTTATTCCAGCTGCAACACCTCAGGAGTGGTATACTTAGCTCAGTGCAAACCATGTGGAGCGTTCTACATAGGAAAAACTGAGCGGACACTCAAGAGGAGAGTATATAAACACTACTACGACATACATAACAAAAATATTAACAACGCACTCTATAAACATTCTTTGGAATTTAGCCAAGCTACATATTGCTTTTTTTGTCCTTGAAGGGATACCCAAGGATGGTAGGGGGTGGCCTTTGGGAAACGAGTATAGAATTTAAGGAACTATATTGGCAGGTGGTACTTGAGGCAAATAAGCTTCCAGGTCTCAAAGACAATATTTCTATTTTTCCAGTGTTAAAACAGAGAGCTGTCAAGTTATAGAACAGTATAAATGTATTTACACATTTGAGGTACTAGATGGAGTCTCATTTTCATCGGTCAATCTTTTGGCTCTGAATATTTTATTTATTTTTTAAAATACATAATATTGACCCCACTGAAATATTTCATGTAATAGGTTTTGTAATTTGATTACTTTTTGATAAATATTATTATTTATTAATGTTCTTCAAAGGATTTTATCATAAGTGATATATATTTAATTTTTGAGTGTTAAGTTTCTTATTGGCCGATCATAATGAGGTTGACTATTTAATAAAGAGCATTAATTCACTTGTTTTATCTGATGAAGTCTGTTTTTAACTGATGAAAATGCTGTGTGGATAATTTCTGTATTTATATTCCTGAACTTTTTTAATAAAGCCTGCTTTTATACTGAGTGACGTTGTCAAGCCTTCCCTTCAGTGCTGGTTGGCTTATTATTTGGTTCTTGCAGTTTTCGAGTACTTGCACTGGTTTACTTTTTTGGTTATTCCATAATATTATACACATGGACAGAGTATCAGTGAAAATCCTTCTGCCATTTATGCAAAAAGTACCTTCAGCACATACATTAAATGTGTCACTTTGGGTTCTGCTATTCTTTGACAGCAGCTGTATCCCTTAGTCTTATGTTCTGTTATGTGTATATCAGTCGACAACTTGACCAAATATATCAGGTAACTAGATCATCTCTGTTTCCTTTTTGCTAGGAAAATAAGGCCATGGTGTCACACAACTGGGTTTACCAAAGTGAATAGCATATTGCATTTCTTACTGCAAAGAAAAGTTTGGACATATCTACATGCAGCTGTTAAAGATCATTGTACTGTGCTGTCCCTTTAAAGGGCATATGTGAAGCTGTAGTGTGGACTGTTGAGTATACAGTCAAAAAGCATTACACACCAGGTGATCTGTCCAGACATCACTCAAATGGAAAGGGAATTCTTCCGAGCACTTTGTCATGACTTTCCATGTCCTATTTTTTTTTTCTAGAAGTGACACACTTTTTGGAATTCTGGCTAATTTTATATTGTTAAAAGAAACATTTGTACTAGTAAAGCAAATTTTAAATCCCTCCAGTGCTTTTCATTTTTTTGGACTACCCCCCAAAAGACTGTATAGAATTATTTGAAGTATTTAATTATTTTGCTCTTGCTAGAAGAACTGAAGGTGGCATGAGGCAGAAATATATTTATGTAGTAACTGTGTGATGCAATGGCAGCATTAGGAGACAGATGTCATCTCACAACAGACAATTAATGTTGTGCTAAGTAAAGCAGGCCAATGATTTCTGCAAATGACTGAGGAAGGAACCAGCTATTTTACTGTTGTAAGAACTCTGTCCCTCTTTCTCTCTCAAATATCTGCTAAGGTGAATGCCTCACACATATGTGCTTCTTTTTTCTTTTATTTTTTTCTCCCCTCTATGGGCAGCCATCAAGCCTCCCCAATGACACGCAGGTCTATTCTATCCCTGACGGAAAGGGGGGGGCAAAAGTCTTGACAGACATCAGGAATGCTTGTGCACTCACCGGCACCGCAGCAATGAGAGTACTTTTGTAGTATGGTCCTAACCCCACCCCTAATGGTGACATGCGCACCTGCATCGCTGCAAGGTCTGTCTGCATTCCCCACACATCCACACATACAGGCTCCTTTACATGCAGGACAGGCACTGTTACAGCTCTGCTCAGCTCTCTCTACAGTGGTTCCTGCTTTTTGTGCACTGACCCTTGGAAGAGGAGCAGCTGTCATAACTGGTTTGGGGCCACCTCTCTCTCTCTCAGGACAGGCACTGGTCATGCTCCCTGCTGCTACTGTTAGTTACCTGTGCCTTTAGTCACACATGGGTCACTTAGGCAGAACTCAGGACTTTATCCCTCTATGCCACTAGGCTGGTTAAGTTAACTTTTTTATCTTATAAAAGTAATGCAACAGTCATGATGTGGCTGGATTTTTGATCTCATGATGTGATGTATATTTAATTTAGGAAAAAATACATATATATGTATATATGTATATTTTTTTATTTAAATTAACTTTTAAACTTGATTTTACTAACCTATTACTAAGACCTCAGGATACGTTTATGGAGATAAGAAAGATAGCAACATGACAGATTCATAATACATTGACTGAGATGTATATCATCTTTTAAACAACATGAATGTGCCAAGTTTGTGTTTCCAGCTCATTATTTTACATGCTGAAAATACTGTGCAAATAAAGAGCTCACTGAGGCTGTGCAGGAGGTCTCACCTCTGCATTTTATCAGCTAGTGAGACAAACCGTAAAGGCATAATCTGCCAAGGACTCTACAAAAGATAAGAAACTATGCTGCTATACTTGCATCCCCAGGTAAAGCAGTTCCTTCACTCACTAGCTGAATCACATATAATGATATACTCCTCTTTACTACCCCTCTTGTTCACACCATACCTCCTTACCTTGTATGAAAACCAGTTTCTTATGGGATTTCAGGTCCCAAAAGGCCATACTATCACCCCAGCTGTAAATCCTTCCACCTTCAACCATACTTACAGTACCAGATCCTATCCAACATCTTGCTCAGTCTATCAGCATCTCAACCCCAGGCACATTAGCTCTAGATCCAAACACTACCACAAACTAATAAACAAATTCCTGAAGTTCATCACCAAGTATAGACTCAACCTAATACTTGGTGGTGATATTCACCCCAACCCTGGCCCACTCACTTCAGATACACATACCCCCTCTACTTGTAATCTAAGCTACAAACCTACAATTTATAGGCCAACTAACTCTCTCCTAGTCTGTCATCTCAATATTAGAAGCATTAATAACAAGGTACATGAATTGCATGCACTTCTGGATGGCCACTCCCCTGAGATTCTCTGTTTATCTGAAACCTGGTTAAAACCTAACACTAAAGACAGTGAAGTGTTACCACCTGGGTACAACATACACAGGCTGGATTGTGCTTCGAGGAAGGGGGTGGGGTAGCTGTACTCTATAAATCTGAGTTGAATGTCACCATAGATGTAATACAACCTCCTCAGATTAATAACTCTGCGGTTCTTGCCACCAAATTGTAACTTAATAAAAATAAATGCATTAATATCATCTGTATGTACATTCCCCCAGGTAACAATATATCTACATTTGAAGATATCCTGCACAGGTTATCATGTCACTACCCCCAAGAAACCCTACTACTTGGAGACTTTAAGCACCTGTTCCTTAGAATCCCCAACCACCCATATTAACCTGCATGCATTTACACAAATCATATCCACCCCTACCAGGATAGGTAAACCCAACCAAAAAGAAAGTATACTTGACTGGGTACTCATAAACAGTCACCCCCAACTGTACACCTCTGGTACCCTCCTTAATGGCCTAAGCGATCACCTTCTCACATATGTAATTCAGCACAAAACCATTAATTCCCAACAACCCTTACTCAGAAAGGTTAGAAACAATAAAAACTTTGACCTTGCCAAATTCCAACAAGAACTAAACTCATGTAATTGGTCTATTCTAAAACACCTCCCCTTAGAGGAAGCAGTAGCATACTTTAACAACAAATTCCTTGAGATCCTTGATTTGCATGCACCTGTTCGTTCAAAGAGAACCAAGGCAAAAACTGCACCATGGCTTTCTATAGAGTCTAAACTCAAAATTACCCTTAGAAACAAAGCATGGGCTTTATGGCGTTCTTCTAAAGACCCTCAAGATCACATTAAATACAGGCAATCCAGGAACGAAACCAAAAAATCAATTTTACAAGACAAAAAACAATACTATTGTAATTTACAGACAGTAAATCAAAATAACCCTCAGAAGTTTGGACAGGTTTAAATAATCTACTACATCCTGGACAAACTTCAACCCCAATCCCTGCTGCTACTATTGATAAAACCCCTGAAGATGTTTCTGATAGTTTTAACCAATTCTTTACTGAGACAATTCAAGCCCTAGCTAGCCAACTACCTCCTAGCTCCCCTGGTCCTGAAAGTAGCACCCCTAGAAACCTACTTGCGTTCAGCTTTCAACCAGTCATCACTTCACTTATCCGTACCTTGATCAAAAAATTAAAACCCACTACACTTTCTGCTGATCAACTCCCTGCCGAGTACCTACAAAAATCAGCTGATGCTATTGCTTACCCCGTCTCAATACTAATCAATTGAACCATAGTAGAAGCTAAAATTCCCACCATCTGGAAAACATCCTATGTAATCCCACTTCACAAAGGAAGCAGCTCTACTGAATTCTCCAATTATAGGCCAATAGCTATACTCTCTCCACTTGCAAAGATTATGGAAAAATGTATTCATAGACAATTCATGCAACACCTAATCCAAAATCGCCTTATGGCAGACACTCAGCATGGCTTCCATCCTCATCACAACACTACTTCAGCCCTCCTAGCCTTTACTAACACCATAAACCATAATCGCAACAATAATTATATATCCTCAGCCCTCTTTTTGGATCTTTCCAAGGCATTCGATATGGTTGATCACCAACTTTTAATCCACACCATGCAAACATTCTGTCTAGATACAGGAGCCCTCCAATGGTTTCAATCCTACCTGAATGGTCGACAGCAGGCTGTCCTCTGGCAGAACAAACTCTCTAACCTTCTACCTAACACCCTCGGAGTACCACAAGGCTAGGGCCCTTGCTGTTCTCCATCTTCATTAACAACCTTTATAATGTCATCCCAAAAGTCAGCTGTATCCAATATGCTGATGACTCTACTCTGATTTGCTCACCCACATCTCCAGTAGAGTTATGGTCAGCTACCCAGACCACCTTTAATACAATAGAAAACTGGCTTTCTGAACATCGTCTGATCCTATATCCCCAAAAAACTAAAATGCTGTTATTTTCACCAACACGTAGGTCTACCGCTTTCACCTTTACCATAAAATCAAATGATGGCACAATAATCTCCCCTGACCCATCTACAAAACTATTAGGTGTCATCATAGACAATAATCTCAAATTTGACCTACATGTTAACCAAACTATCAAAACCATCAATAAAAAACTAGGGTCACTTTACAGAATAAAAGCCTTCCTAACCCCTCCAGCTAAAATTGCCATAGCTCGCTCTCACCTTCTTTCAACCCTTCTGTATGCATCCCCTCTACTCTCGAATTTGAACAAGACTGTCCTTAACAAACTCTCAATTTGCTACAACCACATTGCCAGGTTTGCCACTGGGCTGCCTTTTAGGACACATCATTTCATCAATCTAAATCAGCATGGTTGGCTTGAACTACCTAGCTTAATCCAGTATAACCAACTGATTATGGCCTATAAAATCCTCTATAATCCGGACAATACTCCTGCACTTAAAAATATTATCACCCCCTATAACAATCCTAGACCGCTTCGATCCTCTAACAAACTACTAATTCAGACTAGCAAAATTAATAACACAGCCGGTGATTCTCTCTTTGCAAACTCTGTAAGTAGATCCTGGAACTCACTTCCAGCTGATATTACCTTACTTTCCACCTTAGGTCAATTTAAAACTAGACTCAAACAACATTTGTCACTTAACTGGCTATGTCAATGTATCAAGCCTGGCTAACTCGAATGTGTAAAAATCTGTTAACCAGTTTACTGTGTAATTTAATTTAATCCTGACTTGTGCTCAGGACTAACTTTAACCTGTGGAACTTGTTTAACTTGCTTACTTATGTAATCTCTGTAAATAATCTGTTTGTAATATGTAATGCTGGTATTATGTAATGCTGTATCTGCTTACCCTTGGAGATTTTCTCCCCGGGCCTCCGCTGAAAATGGACATGCATCCAGTCAGACTATCCCGGTCAACAAATGTAAAATAAAAATAAAAAATAAAAATAAATAAAATATTTTAGTCACAGAGTCACACAGAAAAAAGTTAAATGAGCCACAATATTGGCAGTCTTATGCTGACTGGAATATTTCTACAACAAAGAAAGCAGTGTTCTGAAAAAAAAGAAACAATGCAGCCTGTAGTTACTGTTGGCATTTTAATAATTTGGTGGTTTCCCCTTACATGCTTCATTTCATTTCATTTTACAGAGAAAAAACACTGATGGGATTCCACCTCATTTAAGTCAAGTTGCCAGGAATTACACCTAAGTTTCAAGCTTTGTAGCCCAGCATTGAATTATTGAATCCACTGTTTGGTGTGTGTGTGTGTGTGTGTGTGTGTGTGTGTGTGTGTGTGTGTGTGTGTGTGTGTGTGTGTGTGTGTGTGTGTGTGTGTGTGCGTGTGTGTGCGTGTGTGTGTGCGTGTGTGTGTGTTTTCAAAGCCAGTAGCTTTTACTGTGCATAATGAATTTGATGCATTTGCGTCATTAGAACTAGCTTTTGTCTTCTCCTGTTAGGCACGGATCTTTTTTATTGTAGTCTTCAAGCAGATCTAGTGAAGATTTAAAATGGTACTGCTACAACAGTATTTCATTTGCAACCTTTCTTTGTTGATTTTTTTTTTACAATATGATGCTCATTCATATCTTGCATGAAAAAATGCTGTTCTGTCAAAGTATTCAAGAAATTATTGCAATGGGCAATTGATGTTACTGTATTCATGCTAAGGATAATCTGGGAATACTCTGAGCAGCACCATTAAAATGTGCAGCAGGTTAGAATAGCTTTCTGTTCTAAGCTGTAGTGCAAAACGTTTTAGGCATATGAACAACTATGAAAAAAGGCATGATTACACTATAGCTGACATGAAAATCTATGTTATCTCTGGGTCACAGAACAATTCTCTTAGCCTTTCTAATTTCCCTCCACATCAAGAAGCACATATTAGATTAGATTTTTCCAGTCTTTTGAACACTTTGCATGTAGGGTTACCACCTGTCCCTCTTTGCGAGGGACAGTCCTTCTTTTGGCAGTTGTATCCTGAAAAAAAAACTAAAACATGGCAAATGTCCTGAAATTTAGGGCAAAAAATATTTTTTATAAGTTTTCTTTAATAGTTGCATAAAACAGTTATTTTGTATCTGAATCACTTAAATGTTATATGAAATAGCATAAGCAGCTCAAATGCTACAAGAATAAGCTTTTATTTAGCAAAAAAGTAAACTCTGTCCTTTGAACTTGCCGTGGGTATGTTTTATCCTGCAAAATGTCATATTTCTACAAAAAATGTCCCACTTTGGACATTTGAAAAGGTGGTAACCCTACTTGCATGCCCTCTGGAAGCTAGTTGTGCTGAGATAAAACATGGAACCTCTACACCAAGATGCAATGTTCTGGATTGTTTAATCCAGTTAAATTTCAGAAAACCTCCCATCATAAGCTATGTGGCCTTTTATATCCAAGATGGCCACACCCACACAACACCAACCAATCAAATTATTGAACAAACAACCCAAAGATGAAGTGACTAGTCACACTCGGCTAGACATCATGCTATTAATCTTATGGTTTATAACCTGTTTTGTATGGCCGGTAAACCACGGACCTTGTGTACAACTATTCTGATATCAGTATCCATTAAGAAGAACTCTGTTTTAGCAAAATCAAAGGTCCTTACTAAGATGTGACTCCTTCTGTTTTATTACACAGCCTATTAGAGTATTACTAGGCTGGTAATAACCTGCTACAGTATTAATTTCTGTGACATTCACCACAGTCGAGGGCCTCAGTGTTATTGTATATTCATCAGTTCTAAAAATGATGACTGTCTAAAGCTACTGGTATCAAAACAGCTCACACAGATGCAGCAATAATGTGTAATAAACTCAGCCTAATACAAATCTGGCTCCTGCTTTACTAACTGAACATCCTTAAAGATTCAGAAACTTGATTAAGTTTACAGACAAGGACACAGAGTTTACCACACCTAGTTATAGTATTTTACATGCTTGTCTGGAACCATATATTGGAAGTATTGCTATGCTATGTAGTAACCATCCCACCTACTTCTTGTCTGGTACCAGTTTCCATCATCACTCTAGAGAAACTCTATGGTTATTAATATCATGGTTAACAAATCAAAGCTTTTTACAGTGACATATATATTATAATATATAACTATTAAGTGTCAATGAAATATTGTGGGGCCTTAAACATTGATGAGAAACTCTCAGATGATGGAGTCAGCTTATTCTATGTCCTTAGCCAGCTGCTCCAATAAACTACCCAGGCAGACACGAGCACTGGACGTGAAATTATTATTATTATTATTATTATTATTATTATTATTATTATTATTATTAAATGGAAATTAGAGTCAGCTTTTGATAATATTGCTGTCTTGGATTTATGTATGATTTTAGTGTCCATCTCTTAATATATATTGTATACAGTCACTCTAAGATTCATAAGCCAACCCCCCACACCAAAAAAAAAAAAAAAACTTAACTACCTGTCATGGCATAACAACTACTTTAATACAGCAGGTTTAATATCTTCCCTCTCAGCTGAGTGCTAATTATTTTTTCAAGTTAGCTCTAGATGATACAGTTTAAGACTTCATTTATATCTTTCCTATCTTTGTTACTACCATTGACAAAATGGGACTGCCATAAAAAAGAAATGTTTACTCTGTATATCTATCTTGGGTTACTTCTAAAATTGAAACCATACTGAAAGCAAAATATTATCTTTACTCAATTTTTCTGAGCATCAGTGGAAATTATGAATCGGTTTACAATCAGAGAAGCCAACAATCAAATTAAACATGCTATCATTGCTTGAAGAATGTCATTATTTATTAAATCAAAGCTGGTATATATTAATAATCTGAAAAGAACAAAAATGTTGAAGTACTGACTGAATTTTTCACCTGGTCCTTAATTGTCTTCATCATCCTTTCTTCTTCTTAATGACTCCACTATAACTAGCCTCTTTTCCCAAATACTGTTATAATTCCATCAATAATCTGATTTCAGAATAGTACTGTTTTTCTTAGACTGCTGATTTTCAATAAGGTATTTTACAACCCTTATCAACAGACGCTGTTTAGAAATACCTATGCAAACTCAAGCTATGATCACTAGTCCCCAACAAACTCCAACACGCTTTTATGAAATTGCTGCCAGAACTCCTTGTCTCCTTACTTATCATATTCATCAGCTATTTCATAAAAGAATGAGCTCTTCTCGTGATACGAAATACGTACCTCTTGAAAAAGTAGGTCCTTCAGTGAAGATGAACAACTTATGTTCCATTATCTTGTGATCTCCATTATGCAAGCAACAGCTATTTCCATTATCTGACTGCTTCAGGCATCCTTCCCCATATATAACATGAATTTTGCTGTAACCATGCTACCAAATATTGTATGACTGGATATGGTAGAGCTCTTGCAATTGTAGCTTGACAAAGGTATTATATAGCCTGATTATCTAAGGCCTTTAACAATGTTAACCATTCAAAGCTCCTATAGATCAAACAATGTTTAGGATTTATATTCAATTTATGTAGAAGCTTCTCAGACTAACTTACAAATAGATTACAAACTATTAGACAGAATCGCTCCTTCTTCTTTCCAATCTCTTATTCACCATATTTGTGAGTGACATGGTCAGTCACTGTAATAATGCCAAATTCATTCAATATGCAGGTTATTTAACCATTTCTTCATCATATACTTCATTTTCATGTAGTACATGCAATCCTTAAAATGCTTTCATACACTACACAAATGATTCACATGCCATGAACTATATCTTAAAGCTTATAAAATAAGCAAAAAAAAGTTTCATGCCCAAACATCTCCAAAGTAACATCAAGTCAAAGCTTTATAATCCAAGCATCTCATCGGATTCTAGGCTTTGTATTGACATTTTCCCCTTGATTCATTTTCATCTGAAGAGGTTAATAAAACTAAATATTTCTATCTTAAATCTGATGTGAACATTAGCTGTGTAATAACCTTTTAATAAATAAGGATGTCTTTACATGAATGGTGCATTTGTCTTAATCTCTTTTCTCTTTCCATCCACTCTTGTCTGCCCATCTATTAACAGGATTCATATCATCGCTGCATCATAAAATGACTTATAACAGGGCAGGTATTTAAGCTGTTTGTCCCAATGTTAACACTCATCATTATAGATCATTATATAGATTAAATTTGCTGAAGTAGGGTCATCATTTTACATGTATAAGATTTTGATTTGCCCATAAGTTACTCTGCTCAGATGAGTCCCCCTTCTTGTCCAACATCATGAACTGGAGACAAATGCAGTGAGATCTTACAACATCCACTGGGAAACACATACTCAAAAACATGATGTTTCCAAGTTAACCTTCATAGGTAAATTCTGGAACAAACTCCCAAATATTCCCAGGTGTGTGTGTCCAAAAAAGTCAAAATTTAAGAATGTGTTTAAAATATAGGGATATTCTAACTACCTGGAAATGTCCTTTCGTCACAGCTTCCAGTATGCTCCATGTCTATCATTTTCTTAATCACTGAAACCCCCATTTTCTATCATTTTTTTTTATCCTTGATTTTTCACATTTGACCATAGGTCTATCTTGTTTTCCTCTTTATGAAATATGCTATTAAATATTAACTAAATGATCACTGCACAGATGATACTAATATTAATGAAATGTAAATATGACCACACCAGTTAAATGGATTGCTGACACTGCAGTGTAGCATAAGGAGACTGCTGCACACCTGAGTGTGTTGTCCTTTGGATGAGATGTTAAATCGAGATCCCATATGCTCAAAGTTAGCAGGGTCATCTATGTAGAAGGACAACAGTTAAGACACACCACCATATAGATGACAAACCTACAAATAGAAGAGGATCTTTATACGTAGCAGATTTTTTGTCTTTGTTGTTTGTCTTTCGGCTTTTCCCGGTAAGGGCTCGCCACAGTGGAACTCCAGTCCGCTAATGATTGGCATAGATTTTTACGAAATGCCAAGGTGCCAGCTTGACGCCCAACCTTCAATGAAGGCACACCCATTTACACATGTATGTCTTTTGAATGCTACCCAACCGCGGGGAGGACATGCAGACTCCACACAGAAGGCACTCCCAAGCCCAGCTGAGAATCGAACAGGAGAACCTCTTGCTGTGAGGTAACAACACTACCGCCGTACCACCGCGGCTGTACATTTGTCATAGTTTTATTGATATTATCGTATAAAGGATTAGATCTTAATAGACTAAATAATTATACCTTGCTGATTTTGACTGGCACACAAGCTATGATCAGAACAAGTAAAAATGTAACCTGAATATTATAACAAATTACACAAGCAAGAAAATGCTTGTGACTTTAGTTAAACATCAAAGCCTTAATGTAATAAAAGTTTATGGGATGTAGTAATTAATAGTCTGTATCCAATCGTGACAGCACCTGATAGACAATGATCTGCACTATGGTAACATGATTAAACAGCACACCTTCATTTCAAGCAGAATCAGCTGCACAACAGTGTATACAAATGTATTATACCTGTCAAGGAACATGGTTACATTTTGGTCTTAAGTTTTGAGTGATGTCACGCCCAGCGATAAGGAACTAAAAGTAATTTTCACATTCTTTCATATTCCTACCACTGCTGAATTTCATGCCTAGAAGTTTGCATTTATTTTTTTTTTCTGTTTTAGTGTGTGGTATTAATCACTTGTAATTCTTAAACTATATTATATGCTTATAGCAAGTGAAAAATAACACAGAAATAAAAAAAATACAAATAATGTAGAAGGGAATAAAGGTGCAGATCCTAAGAAAATAATCAGTCGCCAGTTGTGTTAGGTACCTGGAATATGCAATAATGAAATAGTGTGGAATTCAGAGAGCTAAAATATTATCAAATAAAAGAGTAATAACATAAAATTGTTCAGTTAGAATTTTAATTGTACACTTCCCATTATTTATTACGAAGGAAATTAACTTTGATACAACATACTTTTCCCATGAAAGTTTATTTTATAGTGCTGTGACTTAATTCCTTCCTGAAGGCATACATTCCTGTTTTGGCATCACAGTCTGTTCAAAGAAAATGTCTGCAGTGTCACAGCAATGGTCTATGAAATCCATTTGTAAGAAAGAGCCAATTGCACAGGAAAATGCCCTCAACAAAAGGCAGAGACAAAATGTTATTTATAGATATTAGTTCTGTAGGTAACAGACTAGAGCACTACAACAGCAGAAGAAAGAAATATAGAAATTTATAGCTAGTACACATCATAATATGCCATAATGTAAAAATTTGCAATTTCTAGCTGCTTTATCAGTTTTATTATTTATTTTAAGAGTGTCTTTGGCACAAGAAAGTACACTTTTTTGGAAAAAAAATATTAAAACTGGTGCTATGGGATAAAAGAGAGAAGAGGGTGATAAAAAGCATTACTGAGACAAGAAGAGGTTTCTGAATACTTTGTACATTTTGCAAAAAAATCCTGCTATCAATGTGGGGAGTATAAGCAGTGAATCTTTTCTTAAAAAGTATGAATTAGAAGTTTTAGAGGACAAGGAAAGCATGCATATATCAAGTTACTTTTCTGGAGAAACAAAACAAAACAAAAACTTTTAGTGACATTGTAAAACAAATGATTGTTTTCTGTCTTCACATACTACTTCTGTATGTGGTAAATTATCCATGTGCTCATTCTTGGTTCTTAAATGGTATTTCAGTAGATAGCCATAGCAGAAGTGGTCATGTGCTGGGCTGTGGGCTATTGTCACAGTCCTGAACTATAGCTGGTAAATCAAAATAATGTGAAAGTTATGTGTATTTGTTAAAATTCAGAGAAACAAATGTGCAATCTTTTGGAAGAGCAGAACTGAAAGTGCAGTTAACTCGAATATATACTAATATGATGTTACAACTTAGAGCATCTATCCTACTTCAAGTTAATCAATTTTAGCTAATATTAATATAGTAGTGAGGGTGGGGGGCACAGCTTCATATTTCAAGAATATAGCCCCCCTCCCCCACATAAAATGCTCTAATAGAGTAACAGCTACTTTTAGAATTCACATGTTATAGCCTGAATTGCAGTTTAGTTTTTGTCGGGTCTGGACTCACAGGATTCGGACTCACGCCTCTGACACTTTCATCTTCATCATCTACTGCTCACATATAAATATTTATATCTGTTCAATGGGGCTAACTTGCTTTTTTTAATAAATTACTTGAATAATGACTAGTTTTGGTGCCTACTGATAGAACTGAACATTCCAGACGGCATTGCTCTTTTTTTTTCACATTGTTTGTCGATAGAGCCTAGTTGTAACCTTGTCTGTTAATTAGGTCTGCTGGGGTTCAAATGAGCATTACCCATTTTGATAGAGTCTACTAGTATTTGGATGTTGAATTACTCTTTGCATTACTAATTGTACTGTGCTTATGGCAACTTACTTTACCTGCTTATTACTGCTATTAGGAAATAAGGCGTTGTTACTACTACACAGTTATTAACTCTCTCTCATCTTTTCTCCTATCTCCAGTTGTTTTTGCCCTGCATTTCCCCTTGGGACCTCGCCTGGGTGGACACTCACATCTAACTAAAGTCACCTACCTCATCCATTATTTTGATCAGGCAGTATAACTGCTCTACTGCCTCAACCCCCTTTTGGAAAGTTGGAACAGGAGTCTCCCAGAGGAAACTGAGAAAGTATGTGCATCTGCTGCTACTTAAGCTCCTGTAATTTCCAACTCCTGCTTGTTATCTCTGTAAGCTATCGCCCTGCCAGGACAGCCAGCAGCCAAAACCCCTCTTATTTCTCCCTCTCCATTCTCACTCTCATCTAATTCCCTGAGTTACACTAGCTCTTTCTTATTTCTATCCTATCTAGTCCATAGACCACCCTAGTGGGCCTAGTGCAATTCTGCATTTGGCCACCCCACTGCTATTATTTTTCCTTACTCACTTTTTGACTTTTCTCTGCTTTAACTCTCATTCCTCACTTTCTCACCCATACCTTATAGCCCACTCTACCTATTATATACAGAACCCCTACTTACCCTGCTACAACTTACTCTCCTGTAATCTATGCTCCACTGATTGGCTCTCGATCTTCTCCTGGTGTCCTGCCCCCAAATTCCACCCGCCCCCAGCACCTCTAGCTATATCCCTCTTGTAATCACGCCCACTTCCTCTCTACACCAATCAACCTCCAACACCCTAGACACGCCCTGTACCACCCTATTACCTACTTGTAACCACACCCACGTCTATTCTATACTATCAGACTCCATTTCGGAACTCCCACTTACACAATTGATCTATCCCACCGCTCTAACCTACCTAACTCTATACCTACCATTCAGGCTTTTTCCACCATTCCCCTTGTATAATAATCTTTTATAAACACATACAAGATAATTACAACACTATAACACCAAGCAACCTTAATCAACATGCTTTTAAAACCTTCTTCTATCTCTATCGTACTACTACTATTTCTTAAACTTTCATTTCTTCACTACCTTACCCAACCCTGTACCTCCTACCATTCACAATTCTATCACATAACTAACCATCTAAACTCCCCTCTCTTACATTCACACTCTTCTATCTCTCCCCATCTATATCCAATAAAACACCTCTTATCCTTCTCATACAAATTGTTCTCCTCTCAGAAAAACTCCATCCCCATAGCAACCAGAAACCCCTTCACCATCACAACAGACTCAAATCATTTTCTTAAACTGTTCAATTACCTCTCTAACCCAATCTTTCATCTCATTACCAGTCTTTTATCAGGTGATATCCATCCCAATCCAGGCCCCTCCACCCCCACCTCCATACACAAGCCTATATTACTTACTTCTTTAAACTCCCAAAGTATAGTCAATAAAGTTACAACCCTCCATGCCTGGCTCATGCATAACAAACCTGACATCCTTTCTATTTCAGAAACATGGCTAAAACCCACTATAAAAGACTCTGAAATAACTCCACCTAACTATTCTATCATTAGGAAAGACAGGACCCACAAAAAAGGCGGTGGAGTAGCTCTCCTATATTCATCTTCCATGCTAATCACTCCCTACAACAAACCTATTCCTCAATTTAACAATGCTGAATTACTCCTCACTCTCCTACAAGTTAATAAGCACAAACACATATGTGTAGCATCCCTCTGGATAATATTTCCACACTGGAAAATATCCTCTCCTGGCTCTCCAACAACATCAGCAATGAAACCATAATCTTAGGAGATGTAAATATTAACTGGGCCTCCATCCAGTCTCCAACTAACCCTTTTAACATCAACCTATATAACTTTTCCCAGCTAATCAACACTGTAACAAAACCCTCTTGTGGTAGCATTCTAGATTGGATTCTAGTGTCACATCCCCACTATTTTTCAGACAGTGGTACTCTTCCCGACCCTCTAAGTGATCATATGCCCATCTTCACTCACCGACTCCCCTGTATCTCACACCGCACCCACAATTATATTACTACCCGCAACCACAAAAACTTTAACCCATCAACCTTCTTAAATTTCCTAAAAGCAATTAACTGGAACAATCTAAGGACACTATCCTTAGAAGATGCAGTTGCTCACTTCAACTCAACATTCTCCAAGCCCCTTTGAGGACAAAGAGAATAAAAACTAATTCTGCCCCCTGGCTAACCAAAACCACACTATCAACCATGCGCCTTAGAGATAAGGCCTGGGGACTCTATCTGAAAAACAAGACCCCAGAAGACCACATTGCATACAAAACCCTTCGAAATAAAGTAAAAAAACTTATTATCTCTGACAGACAACAATACTTCTTCACACTCCCAAACAATAATAAAACTAATCCTCAAAAATTCTGGAAAGGAATCTCTACCCTCCTTAACCCTAGCAAACCACACACCCCAACCCCAGACCCGAATACCCCAGATTTAGATTCAGCTACTCAGTTCAACTCCTTTTTCATTGAATCTATTAGCAAACTAACTTCCTCATTCCCTAGCTCCACCTCACTATCTAATACACCCCCACTCCCTCCTGCAAACAATCCACCCCTCACTACCACTTCTTCCTCATTCCCATCTACTCACTGTCTATCCTCCACCTTGTCTCCTACTCCAACTTCCACATCACCCTTATCATCCTCAAATTCTCTCTCTCCCCACTCAGCTCTATTCTCATTAAAACCTATACCCACTTCTACTAAAGAAACTCCTTCAGAAATTGAAGCCATGTACTAACGCACCTGATAACATTTCCTCTTACTTTCTAAGTATAGCTGCTGAAGCAATTGCCTATCCCATAAGCATTCTAATCAACCGCTCCATCCATGAATGCACAGTGCCCCAACTGTGGAAGCAAGCCTTTATCATTCCTCTGCATAAAGGTGGCAATAACTGTAACATCAACAACTTCCGACCCATTGATATCCTGTCCCCCATTTCTAAACTTCTAGAAAAGTGTGTCCAACTTCAACTCTTATCACATCTCTTAGAAAATAACCTTCTAACCCCAACACAACATGGTTTTAGGCCAAATCATAGCACTATGACAGCCCTCCTCTCCTATCTTGAGACTGTTAATAGAGCACGTGATTCTGGCCAAATTGTCTCTACCTTACTACTTGACCTCTCTAAGGCCTTCGACACTATCTCACACAGCCTGCTATTAACTAAACTTTCAAAACTTAACCTTTCTCCCTCCTCTGTGAACTGGTTCTCCAGCTATTTATCAAATAGATACCAAGCTGTAATATGGAAAAAGGCCACTTCCTCTTTCCTTAGTACCCCCACTGGAGTTCCCCAAGGATCCATTCTTGGTCCCCTTCTTTTCAATATATTTATAAATGATTTCCACAAATCCATTCCATTCTCAAACATCATCCAATATGCAGATGAGTCTACCATTATCTGCTCTGCCACATCTTCCTCTTTGCTCCAAAAGCTTTCTCAAGAAGCTTTTTCAATTACTGAACATTGGATGAAAATAAACCATCTAGCACTCAATGCCTCCAAAACTAAACTAATGGTATTTATCCCCTCTAAAACTACTCCTTTCGACATAAACACATTCTCGATTACTAGTCAAAATAACTCACCCTGAACTGGTGTCTGAAACCAAGTTACTTGGTGTTCAAATTGACAACCAGCTTAATTTCAATTCCCATCTACAACTAAATATTAAAAAAAAAACATCAAAAACTAGGCATGCTCTACCGTCAGAATCAGTACCTTACAAGCTCCTCTAAAATCACTCTCGCTTCCTCCTTTCTTATCCCCTCCCTTCTCTATGGGGCACCATTGCTGACTAATCTTCAGAACTCTCTAAAAAAAACAACTTTCCTCTTGCTATAACAAAATCGCTAAATTCGCTAACAGCCACAGGTCCTCCAACCACCACTGTTCCACTCTCCAAAAACTAAATTTGCTTGAACTACCTAATCATCTCATCTATACACAGCTAACTTTAGCCCACAAGCTCATTCTCAACCCCTCTCTTTGTCCCTCCCTGTCTTCTACCTTTAAAATGCATCTACCCGATAGAGTTTTAAGGTCAAACAATCAAAACCTATTAGAAGTTCATAAACCATCTCATCCCCCAGGCAAAAACTTACTATCCTTTACCCTAGCCCGTCTCTGGAACTCACTCCCACCATCCATTCGCACCACCTCCAACCATTACATGTTCAAAAAATCTCTTCATATACATCTAAAGTCCCAATGGGAATGCTCTTGCTCCCACCCCTCATAAATATATGATATTTCCATCCTCCTTTCACGCTCATGTTACTTAACTGCTCCTTACAAAGCTTATGTTCCTTACAAAATAACCACTCTGTATGTGTAAAATATGTCACTTTTCTCAGCATATTCACTTCACATTATCTCTCACTAAATTGTAGTGTTTGAATGCTTCCTGAATTTTGAGCTCAAATGTTGTATCCTTTAGTTTTGTATAATTATTATTAGCAGTCTTTTGTAAGTACCTAGTTTGTCTGTTTTTGGAGCTTAGTTTTGTATAATTTTGTATTAGTTTTGTATAATTATTAGTAGCAGTCTTTTGTATGTACCTAGTTTGTCTGTTTTTGGAGCTTTTCTCCCCAGGACTCCATTGAAAACTGGTTCTTTTTGGCCCAATGGACTATCCTGGTAAATCAACTGCAAATAAATAAATCACCATTAAATGTTTTAATATTTACTTTGTGACTTCTGTCACAACAATTGTGATGTGTTAGCCATAGGAACATAGGAATTTAGGAATAACACTAGGCATGCAATCACATGGACCACTAAATGACTAGGTATATGCACACTCAAGCAGACAAACCCAGAAGTTCTTGCCACCCCCTCAATCACTCAGTACTGCATATCTGCCAAACTAAGCAGGGTCTTACATGATAAGCCTGGTGCAAATTTGTGTCTACCCATCCAGTCATCAAAACTAGTCTTAAAGGTAGCTAAAGTAGTACTTTGTTTGACTTGTAGAGGCAACTTATTCCATACACTGGGAGTATGCTGTCTTAGGGACCCTTCCCATGAACTCCTCTTGTTTATGCTTTGCTGTAGGTTTAGGTCAAAAAACACAGCATCAATGGGACTAGACGGTGTCCCGGGCTGCGTCCTACATGAACTCCAAGAAGAGCTAAACCCAAACATAAAACTACTGTTCAATCTCAGCCTTACTACAGGATATGTACCCAAAGAGTGGCGTACAGCAACAGTGATCCCTCTCCACAAAGGTGGTGCCTCAACGGATCCTGGAAACTATCTCCCCATAAGCCTGACTAGCTTGGTCTGCAAAGCTATGGAAAGGATCATCATGGACCTCATAAATAAAGATATTGGGGACCTACAGACACTGGATCCTACCCAGTTCGGCTTTGTTAAGGGCAGATCCTGCCTCTTAAACCTGGTTGATTTCTTTGAAACAGTCACCAAGGCCATTGATGAGGGGAAGGTGGTCCACACAGCCTACCTGGAGCTCGCAAAAGCCTTCGATACAGTACCCCACTCAGGCATTATAGATAAGCTTACCAGCTTAAATATAAACCCCTATGTCACTAGATGGGTTGCAAACTGGCTCAAGGACAGAACCCACATGGTTAGAATTGCTGGAGCCATGTCAGACTCCAAACCAGTTACAAGTGGCATCCCACAAGGCTCAGTCCTGGGACCTCTCTTGTTTGGTATATATTTCTCGGAGGTACAGGCCAACACGGAAGGACTGTGGCTGACCAAGTTCGCAGATGACTGCAAACTGGATGCCATAATCGACTCTCCAGCCAACACAGGCATCCTCCAAAAGGGCCTCATAGAAACAGACAACTGGTGCCAGAGCCATGGCCTCAAGCTAAATGCCAAAAAGTGTATAGTCATCCCCTTTGGCAAAAACAAAGTGCCCACAAATGACCACATAGGTGGTAATCCATTAAGTACAGAAGAAGTAATTAGGGACCTGGGAACCCAAGTTGATAGCAATCTCTCATTTGACAACCACGTGGCCAAAGTGGTTAGAAAAACATTTTATATAGCCCTCCTAATCATGAAGGGATTCACATCTAGATCAGGGGAGGTCATCGTGCCTCTTTACTCATCCCTCATCAGGCCCATAATTGAGTACAATGCCCCTTTTGTGATGTACCTTACCAGACACCTGCAGCAACTGGAAATACCCAAAAAGTACCTCACCAAGAGGATCAAAGGGCTCAAACAGATGCCATATGCTGCCCGGTTAAAGAAACTCCAGCTCTACTCAGTGGCATACCGCCTGCTCAGAGGCGATCTGTGCCTGACGTATAAAGCCATGTCCAACCCGGAATTAATGGACATGCTGCACCTCAGAAAATCCAAATCCTATCGAGCTATGTGCTTGAGAGACTTGAACCTCAGCACTGAAATAAATAGGACATGCTGGAGGGACAGATTCATAACCCAGAGGCTCCCTTCACTCTGGAATAAAATCCCAGTCCAGGATAGGCAGAGTCCCTCATTGACTCTCTTCAAAAGGAATCTTGATGAGTGGATGGGAGATCGTAGGTTTACCCCGGGTATCACTTCTGTGTCACTGTTAGACAGAGGCACAGTATACTAACCTCGAAAAAGGGCATAGCAAAATTAATTTAAAATGGGTGGCGAAAGCCAAACACACTCTGGCTAGGCTTATAAATGCCCTAGGGCAGATAACCTAGTATGAACCTATGAACCTATAATGTAGGTATCTGTAGAGCTACTGGTTTTGCAAAGATATAAGAGGCCAGATAGGAGTGGGTCTTCATGGCTTGACAAACTAGACCAGGTTACATTGGAGCAGCAGGTAGGCTAGAGTTGTGCTAATCTTTTTCAGAAAGTCCAAGGATTTAAGACCTTTAATTTTCTTGGTTAGAAATCTTTAGAACCTTTCCAGCTAAGCAATATGTTTGGATTTGTACATGCCGGAGGTTGCATTTTCTGCAATGATGGCTCGGATAAGGAAAGAACACAGGACAGATGGCTTCTTTGGCTCTTGAAGACACTGCCTTTGTAATTAGCTGAGCCAGATAGAAGGTTTTCCTGACTATGGTGGAAACATGAAAATTAATGAGAAACAGTTGTGCTCATGCAGGCCTCTTATAACGTTCTCTGTCTGAAGAGGAGCACCATTTATATCTGGTAAAGCAGCTATTTTTGTTGAATGCTGTTGCACATAACTTTAGACCCTTTTCAGTACACTGGGTATGTGCACATTCCAGCTATTGCTGAAGCTGTTTACTATCAGTGGATGAGACTGCAACAGGACCCAGCTTGTAGATATCAGCAAACTTCGTCAACCACACTTCCAGGGTATTGGTTTGGATGTCTGCAGCATAAATGCCAAATAAGTGAGGGTCTAAAACAGATCCTAGTTGCATACCACTCATTACAATTTTACTTCCAGAAAGTGTACTAGCAACTTTCACAACCTGGGATCTGTTGGATAGCTAGTTTATCCAGTGGATAACATAAGGGCTTACATTAAGTTTGTCTACTTTTTCAATAATTCCAGCGTGGGGAATAGTATCAAAAGCTTTGGCCAGGTTAAGATAAGTAGTGTACATAGGCTGACCACTGCTGACAGCATCTGTAACATTTTCAAAGATGCTTACTAGATTCAGAAGGCAGGGCTTGCCATTCACAAAACCAGACTGTGTGGGATTTCATTTAGTTAAGGTGCCTATGTCTGCATAAATGCTTTGATGTGTCCCACAGTTTTTCACATAAGGCTAATGGGCCTATGATTACCTCACTCTGTACAGAGGCCACCCTTGTGCAGGGGAGTCACACTGGCTGTTCATGAGGCATTGGGCACAAACCTTTTAGACAGGCTGAGGTTGAACAATTCTTAGTAGAGGTTCAGATAGGGGATACTTGGCACTGATAAGACTGGAACCTGGTATCTTGTCTGGTGTCATCAAAGTATTATTTGCAGCCTTTGGCATGGATTCCAAGACTTTTTCCAAAGTGATTACAGAGAAAACTACATTTTCAGGGATAATTGGGGCAATGTTGTGGGTAGGTGGGGTGAAATTAGCACTTAATTTGTCTGCAAATATATTGGCTATATATACTTGGTGTCAGAGTATATGATATTATTATGTATGAGCTCAATGCATTGTTGGAAATCGTTCTTTATTTTCTGACATGGTTGAAGAAAGATGTATAATTTCCTTTGGTATCAGTGGCAAACTTGTTTTTACATTTTCTAATAGTGCTGTAAGTTCCTTGCCTGCATGTTTCACTGTGGTCTTGAGGTAGCGGGATTGAAATTTCTTGCAAATTGTCATTATTTTCCCTCTTTTGCTATTCAGTTTATTTATACAAGAGTCTCACCATCGACGTTTATTTCAAAATGTAACAGGATGGATGGGAACTAATTTGTCAATGTAGCTGTTTAGGTCCTAGTAAAAGTTGGAGACAGATGTGGCAGCCCTCTCAGGTTTGTCTACTAGCAAGGGATTGTTAAGAATTTTTTATATGTCTTCTACAAGCTGAAGTAAGTTGGACCCAGAGAAGTCCATGAAGATGGTGTATTTTGTTAATGGGGCAGTAAATCTAGACCTGACAGAGAACATGACTACTATGTGATCAGATTTAACTTGAGATGAGGAGATGCAAGGTGGGGTACAGACAGGGTCTAGGTTGGTAAGGACCACATCAAGGATATAAGAGCCTTTAGGGGGAATTTTACAGTTTGTCCAGTACAATGGTATTAACAAAATATAGTAAACACTGAGCATAACTATTTTTAGAGGTGTAAGTGTGACATTCAATGCTCGGGTAAGTGAAGTCCCCTAGCAAAAAGATATTTGGCTTGATATTTACTGTCTCAATGGTGTTAATGGTAATTTCTATTATCTTTGGGGGGGCACTGATGGAGATCTATAGCTTGCAATGAAGGAATAGTTGGATTTTTTAGGAGTGATTTGGATCTCCAGGAGCTCCAAATTAGTGTCATGTATAATCTGTTGTGAGGTGGGGATGCATTATCTTGATAACTGTATGTACTATGTGAGTTGGGGATATGATAACCTGACTTGGACATACTTGACTCCATCAAGGTACCCCCAAACACCCTGATCCTCGGTGACTTCAACTATCCCACTATAGACTGGGTAAACTATTCCTGCACTAATGTACTCACCCAATGATTCCTTGACTTCATCAGTTGTAATGCACTAGAGCAGCTGGTTTTATCCCCCACAAGGGGAGATAACATACTGGACTTGGTTCTTACCAACATGAGCAACCAGTGCACTACTCCCATAGTATGTTCTTCCCTGGTGAGATCAGATCATCAGTCTGTCTCATTCAAAGTTTATATCCCAACCAACCCCTCCCCAGCCGTAACCAGGCTAAAAAACTTCTCAAAAGCTGACTACAACCTCCTAAGGGAGGGTATCAGCAGCTTCGCACCACCACCCCCCTCAGGTGATTCAGACAGCTATGCTGGACAGTACGCCAGTGCAGTATACAAGCACGTGTACAAATGCATGGACTCAGCCTTACCCAACAGAACTAAAATCTGCTCCTCAAGGAAACACAAACCTGTCTGGTGGACATCCTCTATCAACAGGCTTTACAACAAAAGGAAGAAACTGTTATCCAAAAGTAAAAAGAAACCAATTCCAAATTGGAAAAACTCCCTCCTCTATCTCAACAAGCAAATTAGATCACTAGTGAAAACTTCCAAAACCAATTATGAGTTGAAGCTAGCCTCTAAAACAAAGGAAAACCACATGTCCTTCTTCAGTTACATTAGGAACCTCCACGGCAAAGCCCAAGTTTGTTCCGAACTAGAACTTAATGGTATCACTTACACTGATCCTGCTGACTTAGCCAGCCTACTGGCTGATAGGTTCAGTGCAAACTTCACTCCCTTATTACCCCCCAAAGGCCCATTCGGCATCCCCGATACTTGTTCCACACCTCGCATCTCTGTAGATTAAGTTTTAAAGGCCCTATCCAAGGCAAACAACACAGCTTCCATGGGACCTGATAGTATCCCAGGCTGTATTCTCCACCATCTCCAGCAAAAACTAGCTTTGTCATTGAGCACCCTATTCAACCACAGTCTAACTACAGGCTTCATTCCAGCAGAGTGGAGAACTGCCATTGTCATCCCTTTGCACAAAGGTGGTGCCACTACTGACCCAGGAAACTATTGCCCCATCAGCTTGACAAGTCTGCTCTGTAATGTCATGAAGTGTATTATTATGGATCTCATAAACAAAGACATAGACAATCTCCAAGCACTTGACCCCACCCAATTCATTTTTATCAGGGGCAGATATTGCCTATTGAACCTAGCTGACTTCTTTGAGACTGTCACCAAGGCCCTGGATGAGGTGAAAATCAGTACATACAGCTTACCTTGACCTGGCAAAGGCCTTTGACACAATTCCCCACTCGGGCATCATCGAAAAGCTAACAGAACTTGGAGTTAATCCCTATCTAGTCAGAAGGGTGGTCAACTGGCTCACTGATAAGACCCACAAAGTCAAATAGGCACTGCCACCTCTGACAGCAGACCTGTCACTAGGGTGTTCCTGAGGGATCTGTCCTGGGACCCCTACTGTTCGGCATATACTTCTCAGAGGTCCAGGCAAAGACAAAGGGCCTGTGGCTGACTAAGTCTGTAGATGACTGTAAGCTGGGTGCTGTCATTGACTCCCCAGTTAATGTTAACATACTGCAAGAGAGTCTCACAGCTACAAATAACTGGTGCCAAAGTCATAGCCTTAAGTTAAACGCAAAAAAAAAAAGTATTATTGTACCATTTGGCAAAAACATGTCCCCTACTGATTACCACATCAACGGCAACCCCCTAAGCACACAACATGTGGTGAGAGACCTGGATACTCGGGTTGACAATAATCTCACATTTGACCATCATGTGGCGGCGGTGGTCAGAAAGGCCTTTTACTTGGTTCATCTCATAAGTAAAGGGATTGTATCCAGAAAAAAGGAGGTTATTACCTCTCTGTACTCCTCCCTTATTAGACCTATAATTGAGTATAATGCCCAATTTGGTATGTACCTCTCCAAACACCTGCACCAACTGGAAAGGCCACATAAATACCTCACAAAGAGAATCCATGGCCTCCAACACCTATCCTATGTGGACAGGCTTAAATCACTATCACTCTATTGAGTATCATACAGATTGCTCAGAGGTGATCTGTGTCTCGCCTCCAAGGCAATGTCAAACTCTGTCCTACTGGAAATGCTCCATATCCATAAGTCTAACTCCTCGCGCATTACCCACTCGATAGGCCTAAATCTAATTTGTGACATCAACAGAACCTGCTGGAGAGACAGGTTTTTCTCCCAGAGGCTGCCCTGTCTCTGGAATAGACTTCCTATACATGTCAAACAGAGTCCCTCACTGACCCTTTTCAAACGCAACCTTGATGAGTGAATGGAATGGAAACATTAAAATTCCAGGTTTCCAGAGGTTCTCCTCCTTTGACAGGGTGACAGGGGCTGACTGACTTTTTTTTTTTTTTTTTTTTTTTAAACTCTAGGCTTCTAAGGGCCCCAGGGCCATTAGCCTAGTAATCGTCTATGATCCTATAACTGTGTGTATAAAGTTAGGTGGAAATGCATAAGCCTTTTTGTTATATGGATTGTGTGAGGTGACCCACTTTTCACTAACACAAAAAGTTTAAAAAAAAAGTGAGTCATCATTGATACATCTATTGATACATCTCAAAGAGCAGTCAAAGATCATAGAAACTCAGCAGTGTTAGTGAATTGTTTGAAATATTTGAATTTTTCTTTTTTATTTTTTGTATTTTGTTCAGTAATACAGACAGAAGATAGACACAGACAGAAGAAAATAAAAGAGGGAAAAGAAAGGATGCATAAATATTATGAAGGAAAAGCTAAAAACTAAAAAAAAAGGAAACAAAACCTAAAACCAAAAAAAAAAGAAACACAAACACCAAAAAAACAAACACAAAGCAAAACACATTGTCTGTATTCTTCATTGTCTATAATTTTTATTGAATACAATTTTTACCTTATTGCCAGACCACTGTTCTGTTTCCATATTATTGTTTTTTGTTGTTTTTTTATTGCCATTGTTTTTGTTTCCAAATTTATATAATGAATGGCAAATCACTGAATTCAGAAAAATAATGGCAATAATTGAGTTTTTCAGAAATAATATCAAACAAAATTCCTCAAAACCATCAAAAAATTATATCAACTCTAACCTATTATATCAAATATCTAAATAGTGCCCTATTTTTTGGCCCTAGTGCCCCTGTCTAATTGTTGCTTTGTCCTTGTTTATTGTTGTGAGAGGTTCTGAGGTCGAGTGCTTGGTGGGAATGATGTGTATGATGTGTTTTGGCTTATGGAGTACAATGATTAATTTTTCAATGATTCAAATAATGTGGAAAATTAAATTCCCAAATATTTTCAATGAACTAAATGCAGCAATTATGTTACTTTGAACTGTTATGAATTCATAACTACTAGATTAATGGATCCCTACCTCACGCTGTTCAGGTCAATATATCCACTCATGTATCCACTTAGAGTCATACATAGATTACATCATTAGTATTCACACATCCAGATCAATGTATTGTTATGTAACACTCTACATTTAGTTATTAGTTTAACACATCCCTTTGCAACTCTGTACATATAATTATGTTCATTATACTAGGCTAACTGCCCTGAAGGGCCATTTTAAGCCTAACCAATAACCTGAGGTCAGAATCAAAATCTGTACTATATGTCTTTGAGGTAAAGACCTTAACCATCATTCTAAATGTACTATTTTAGTGAACCATTTTAAGCATAGCCAATTTCCCTTGGTGAGAGTCAAACCGTGTATCTCTTGTCTATGAGATAAACACCTTAAGCATTATGCCAAACCACCATTTATAAGGCTGATGCAATCTTACCTCACACTGTATACATAATTATCAAGTTAGTACATACCCACCTCACACTGAACATATACTTATCAGGTTAACATTCCCCAACTTGCTCTTTTGTTTAGTTAGAAGGTTAATGTGCCCTACACTAAAAGCATAGTCATAAGGTTAATACAACCCCCTCCCCCCATAGATCAGAGTGTGTGTTATACCTTTAAGAAGCATTCCATTCAGTGGCACGTGCATATAAGTACTGGGCATGGCCAAGCAGAACAGCCAGAGTGATAGCATGTATGAGTTTAGTAGTCGATCATTTTGTTTGTTCGTTTAAGTTTAATGTTCCTGCCATCCATTCTGATGTAATTGTATGTAGTCTTCTTCTGGCTTTTCCCGATTAGGGTTTGCCACAGCGGATCACCTATCTGCTCATGATTGGCAGCAGAGTTTTACAGTGTCGAGTTGCCAGCCCGGCGCCCAACCTTCCTCAGAAGGCACACACATGTACTCTCACCTAGGGCCAATTTAGAGTGTTCAATCCACCTGCAGCATGTCTTTGGGATGTGGGAGGAAACCAGAGCACCCGGAGAAAACCCACGCGACCACAGGGAGGACATGCAGACTCCACACAGAAGACACCCTAGCCGAGGATCGAACCGGAGAACCTCTTGCTGTGAGGCGGCAATGCTAACCAGTGCACCACTGTGACTGCCCATGTAATTGTATGTAGTAAACTACTTAAATGAACACCCAAGCCTCCTTGTCTTATTCAGATGTACAAGATGAGTGACACTCCTTCACATTATACATATGGTTGTTAAGTTAGTTATCCTTAACTCACACCATGCATCTAGTTATGGTTAACATACTGTAGCTTTACCTGTATTTCCTGTTTTAGGATTTGAGGCTAGTAATAAAAGTAACAACTGTACAGTGTCAGATGTGCCTGACCTATTATAGGTTCATAGGTAGGTACTAGGCTATCTGCCAGAGGACATTTATAAGCCTAGCCAGAGTGTGTCAGCTTTCACCGCTCCATTGATTAACTAACTGAGCCTCTGTCAAGAAGAGCCAATGAAGTGATCCCAGGGGTGTATTTTCTGTTACCCATACACTCATCAAGGTTTCTCAAGGTTTATCAAGGGGCTCTTCCTAATGTAGTTAGGAATTTTGTTCCAAAGCATGGGGAGTCTCTGTGACAGGAATCGATCCCTCCAGCATGTTCTATTTATTGTTGTGGTGAGGTTTAGCTCACTAGAGCGAGTGGCTCACAGTGACTTGGATTTCTTTAGGTGGAGCATGTCCATCAGATCTGAGTTGGACATGGCTTTGTAAGTCAGGCAGAGATCACCTCTGAGTAAATGATATGCCACTGAGTACAGACAGAGTTTTTCCAGTCGGGCTGCATAGGACATATGTCCGAGGCCAGTAATCCTCTTGGTGAGGTACTTTTGTGGTCTTTCCAGCTGTTGGAAGTGTCTTGTGAGGTACATCCCAAATGGGGCATTGTACTCTATGATGGGTCTGATGAGTGATGAGTAGAGGGGCACTATAACCTCTTTATTTATAGATGCAAACTCTTTAGTAATTAGATGGTCTACATAGAAGGATTTCCTAACTACTTTGGCAATATGATTGTCAAAGGAGAGATTACTATCTACCTGGGTCCCCAGATCTCTTATTACCTCTTCTGTATTAAGGGGACTGCCACTTATGTGGTAATTCATAGGTGTTTTGTTTTTCCCAAACGGGAAGACTATGCATTTTTTGGCATTTAGCTTGAGACCATGACTTTGACACCAGGTGTCTGTCTCATTAAGGCCCTTTTGGAGAAGTCCGTGTCAGCCAGAGAGTCAATTATGGCTCCCAGTTTGCAGTCATCAGTGAACTTGGTTAGCCATAGTCATCCTGTGTTTGCCTGTACTTCTGAGAAGTATATGCCGAACAGTAGGGGTCCCAGGACCGAGCCTTGTGGGACACCACTTGTGACTGGTTTAGAGTCGGACCTGGAGCCCACTATTCTTACCGTGTGAGTTCTGTCTGTAAGTCAGTTGGCAACCCATCTCGTGACGTAGGGGTTTATGTTCAGGCTGGTGCATTTTTCTATAATTCCCGAGTGGGGAAATTCCAGCTTTATTTTTTTAGGATTATTCCAGCTTTAGCCATCCTACTCAGGTGTGTAGTAGTCATCAACGCTATGCATAACACTCAACTGTCTAGGTTTTTGTCTCATATTTTTGGTCCATTTTTCATAAAATTGTGGTTGTCTAACAAGTCATGACAAATCATTCAAGATTTAAGTCAGGAGAAAAATGACAGACATTTGAGTTTCAGACTTCATACCCTTCAAAATATTCATGCTAATGCAAAACCTGCTATTCTATCAACTCTCTAAGTTTGTAGGAGCAATATTTAAAAATTGTCCTTAATTTTGGGCCTTTGTCCCTCTATATTTATGGCTTTGTCCAGATTACTTCCTCTCAGAGGTTGAGAGGTACGCTGCTATGATTGCAGTCATTCATTCATATATTCATTCTGTGGATATCCACCTAATACAGTTCAGCTTTGCAAGCAAGCCAGAGCTGCTTCCAGTTCATTGGGTGCAGGGCAAAGTAATCAGTCCTAGGCCGCCATCAGTCTTTTTAATGTAGCACTAGCATGTGCATGCACACATACACAAATCCACACACACACACATACAAAAATGTGCGCACACACACACACACACACACACACACACACACACACACACACACACACACACACACACACACACACACACACACACACACACACACACACACACACACACACACACACACACACACACACACACACACTCTTACACCTGGCATATAAACCGTCAAGCAATTTTAGATCAGAACCAACACCTATGCCTGTTTTTAGAAAGTGGAAAAACAGAGCACCCAGCAAAAGCCCAAATAGATATAATGGAAATGTGCAAGCACTGCATAGGAGGCACCCTAAATGACAGCAAACCAGAGATCCAAGTGCAGCAGTCATACAGAATCATAGGTAGGTACTAGGCTAGCTACACCTGAGACCATTTTAATCCTATCCGATTTCTCTTTTTGTGTTCAAATTAACCTGTACGATTTGGTTAGAGATTGGCCTTACCCATCTCATGGTCAATAAGTATATACTATTCCTAATGAGAATAACTGGGATCATACCATAGATAATTTGAGGGGACTAATGCATGGGCTAAAGCATTTAGATGCTGCCTCTGTCCATTAATGGAACTGGATCGACCCTGGGTTAAATTTTCTGTTTCCCCACCATAGAGCGAAGTTGTACTTGAATATGGACAGGGAAGAACTTTGTTTTATGTGGATGGGGTATCTGTTTCAGAGTAGCGCTATCCTTTGCGAGATATACCTCCTCCAAACCATTTTGTTGATGTTACAAAGGAGATTTAGATCCCAAGACAGATTATTTCTGATGCCATTTGACTTGTTGATATGCAGTAAATCCATCAATACTGGGTCAGAAGATGCTTTGTATGCCAGACACAGGTCACGTCTTAGTCTATGAGACACCGAGAATAATGACAGGGATCTGAGTCAGCTTGTTTAGGACATGTTGTTTAGGTCTTGTATCCTTCCAGTAAGTTATTTCTGTGGGCATTGCAGTTGTTGCCTTTATCCCTCATAAAATCCTCAAAAGCTAGTTACAAAAATAAAATTGCCAAAGATTCCAAAGACAACCACAAGGCATTCTATAGTTATGTCAAGAATCTAAATGGCAATGATCAGATCTGCTCTGAGCTACAACGTAATGGCATTAAATATACTGATCCCAAGGATATTACCAATATCCTGGCAGATCGATTTAATGCAAACTTCACCCCTCTCTCACCCCATAAAGAGCCCATCTCAATATCAAAAGATTGCCAAATTCCAGTAATCATGGCCACACAGGTAGAAACCGCACTCTCCAAAGCTAAGAATACAGCATCCATGGGACCAGATGACATCCCGGGCTGTATACTACATGGACTACAAAATGAACTGGCACCTCACCAAAGTGTCATGTTTAATCATAGCCTCATCTCAGGCTTTGTGCCGACTGAGTGGCACACAGCTACAGTTATCCCACTTCACAAGGAGGATCCACCTTGGATCCTGGGAACTACCATCCCATCAGTCTGCTAAGCCTGATCTGCAAGGGCATGGAACGCATTATCATGGAACTTATAAACAAAGACATTGGCAACCTTCAAACACTGGACCCCACCCAGTTTGAGTTCGTGAAGGGCTGATCTTGTCTCCTGAACCTGATTGACTTCTTCAAATTAGTCTCCAGAGCTGTGGATGAGAGTAAGGTGGTCCACACAGCCTATCTGGACCTTACTAAGGCCTTCGACACCATCCCCCACTCTGGAATCATAGATAAACTTACTAAGCTGGGCAGAAATCCCTACGTCACTCGATGGGTTGCCAACTGGCTTACTGACAGAACCCAGACTGTAAAAGTAGCTGACTCCAAATCCAGCTCCAGACAAGTGACAAGTGGAGTACCTCAGGGTTCAATCATGGGACCACTCTTTTTTGGCATCTACTTCTCTGAAGTACAGGTCAACACTAAGGGGACTCTGGCTAACAAAGTTTGCAGATGACTGCAAACTGGGAGCCATTATTGAATCCCCAAATGATGTGGATATTCTACAAAAGGGCCTTACAGAAACAGATGACTGGTGCCAGAGCCATGGGCTCAATGCCAAGAAACGTATAGTTATCCCCTTTGGGAAAAAACATGTATCCGTGAATTACCACATAGGTGGCAGTACACTAAACATCAAAAGTGTAATGAGAGACTTAGGGACACAGGTGGACAGTGGTCTCCCCTTTGATAACCACATCGCCACAACAGTCAGGAAATACTTCTATGTGGCACACCTCATCACTAAGGGCTTTTCATCCAGAAAAAAGGAGGTCATTGTCCCACTGTACTCTTCCCTCATTAGACCCATTATAGAGTATAACGCCCCATTTGTTATGTACCTCACAAGACATTTGCAACAGCTGAAAAGGCCACAGAAATACCTCACTAAAAGAATCACAGGCATAAAGCAGATGTCATATGCTGACCATCTAAAAAAACTCCAGCTATACTCTGTGGCATATCGTCTACTCAGAAGTGATCTCTGCTTAACATACAAGGCCATGTCAAACCCTGAGCGGTTGGACATGCTCCACTTAAAAAAATCCCAATCCCTCAGAGCCACATGTTCCAGGGATCTAAACCTTGTTATTACATGTCAAGCAGAGCGCCTCCTTGGCCCTCTTCAAAAGGAACCTTGATGATTGGATGGGAGATAGGAAACTCACCCCAGGGATCATGTCAATCGCCGTGCTAGATAGGGGTCCAGGGGAGTAAATATTGTGGGAAGAAATATCCAGGGAATTGTTATGGCTAGGCTTGTATAGGCCCTAGGGTCAATAGCCTAGTACAAGCTTATGAACCTATAGATACAGGCCAAAAATTACATTACATTCAATAACTAGCCTAATGAGAGCTGAGTAAAGGGGGACAATGACACCCCTAGATCTAAAGACAACCCTCTTATTTCTAAGCTCTGCAATATAGAAGGACTTTCTTATAGCAATGGACACATGTTGGCTGTCCACATAAGTTCCCAAATCCCAAACAGCTGGGTTAACTCTTAGGGGGCATATTGTCAGTGTGGTAACTCCTTGGGGTAGATGACTTCCTAAAAAACACAGTAATGCAGTTTTTGGAATTTAGTTTCAGTCCGGGAGTTTGGTACCAGTTATTTATTGAGACAGACCTTCCTGCAGGATGGCTAAGTCATTTGGGAAGTCAGTGACTGCTCCTAGATTGCAGGCATCTACAAACTTAGTCAGCCAGAGCCCTTTGGTATTGGCTTTTACTTCAGAATAGTAGATACCAAACAGGAGAGATCCCAACACAGAACCCTGGGAGACTCCACTGGTGAATGGTCATTGGTCTGTTTGTTAATTTCCCCTATTTTTATTTCCTGCATCCTTTCTGTGAGCCACTTGGCAATCCAGTGGGTGAGAGGGTTATTCTCAGTTTATTTAATTATTCTACTATGTCTGAGAGGGGAATTGTGTCAAAAACTTTAGACAGGTTAAGGTATGCATTGTGTACCATTTTGCTTTCATCCATTACTTTGGTGACCTTATCAAAATAATCCACCAGGATGAGTTAGCTTGATCTGCCCTTGATGAATCCAAACTGAGATGATTACAATGTCTGGAGGTTCCCTATGTCCTGATTTATTAGTTCCATGATAAGTATTTCCATGATTTTGCATATGAGGCTGGGTCAGACTTATCAATCTGTAATTGCCTTGGTCTGTGGAAGATACTCCCTTATTCAGGAATGACTATAGTTGTTCTCCATTCACTTGGTGCAAAAACTGAATGGAGGCTGAGACTGAAGAGTGTTGTTAGGTATGTGGCTAAATCATGCTTTATGCTATTTAAGATGCATCCAGGGATATTGTCAGACTCATCAATGCAGTATTTGTAACTTTTGATAGCACTTTTAGGACTTGGTCTTGTGTATTAGCTGGAGGTGAGCCAGATTCTGGTATTTAGTGAGCTGATTTGGTGTAGTGGTGTGGTGCTCTGACTGTAGTTCAGAAGGTCCTGGGTTCAGTACTTGGCAGCTTTGTCTTTAGTCTTAAGTTTCGGGTGGGAATTTGGCATAATGCTTAAGGTATTTACCTTACAGATACAAGGTGCAGGGTTTGATTCACATATGGGGTAATTGGCTAGGCTTAAAACAGCCCACAAAGGCAGTTAGCCTAGTACTAATCTATGAACTATGAGCTATATATATCTTGAGGGACAGATGGAGGGGAGAGAGGAGTAGAGCAAAATTTATCAGCCAGTAGGTTCACTATGTCATTAGCCTCAGTGTAGGTAACATTATTCATAATCAGCTCAGACAATTGTTGCATTCTGCTTTTGAGATTATGAACATAACTAAAAAAGAATGCCTTGTTACTGTCTTTGGCTTGGACAGCTATTTTAGCCTCAAACTTGGCTTTGGTGGATTTTATTAAGCTCCTGAGTTTTGTTTATTTCAGTGACAAGGGCCCTAACATTCTGAGAATTACTCTTTTTACTTTTGGTCAAAATTCTTTTCCTTTTATTATAAAACTTGTTGATATTCTGGTTCCACCACGTGGGTTTCTTTCTGGAGTTTGTCCTGCACTTGTTCCTGTGAGGTACAGCTGCATCTCTACGGTTGCTTATATGCTGGTATAGTGTGGTGGTGTTCATTTCCACATATTCAGTGGCATAAACTGAGTTTGGTGAGGATTTGAAGTTTATCATTATAATCACTTAGGAGTAGGTAGTTTGTCTTAAAGAAATTTCTAAAGGTACCTTGTATGAAAGGGATTTCTTGTTTCAGTTTTATTTCAAAGGACTGCTTTATGGTCAGACCTGACAAGTAATGAAGATACACAAGGGATGGTCCAAGATGGTCTCATATTAGTAAGGACAAGATCCAAGATGTTATTCCCCCTAGTAGGTATTGTGACAATTTGTCCAGGGCATTTGTATTGGCAAAGTCCAGGAATCTCTGTGCTTGTGCACTACTGGGGGTATAGGTTTCCCAGTCCATAGCTGAATAGTTTAGGTCACCCATGAAAATGGTATTGAGTTTAATACTGAGTGATGCTAGTTTGTGTAGTAGGCATTGTAGTTTCTTTTTTCATAGATGGAGTTCTACAGCTAGCTAATATGTGATACGGGACCTCTCTGATGGTTATTCGGGCATGAAGAAGCTCTAGTGCAACATGCTGTTTTACTAGCCTTGATGTGACTCTCTTCTGAATGTAGATTGAGACACCTCCACCTCCTTTCCCCATATGGTAAAACATAAAATCTAAGAGGCTCCTAAACCAAAACAAATCCAAGGCTGAAGGTCATGAGCAGCAACTGTTTTATTTGGTAAACCACTTAAAACTAAAACAAAAAATGCATATATATTAAGCGCATTCATCCCTTGTAGGAACTTCATCAGAATGGCTTCCTTTCTCCATCTGTGCAGCAGCTGGTCTAAAAATGTAGAAGATGTTATAGCCCTGCACAGCCAAAGTGCTCTCCACTATTTTAAACCATGACTCAGTCACTGCACAGATGTCAGTTTTCTCTATGGTGAGAAGGACTTGTAGGGAATAGAGTTTCTTGTTTAGGCTCTGAGCATTTGATCAGTAACACCTTCATATTTTCCTTTGCTTATTTCATTATGATGGTAGGTTTCTCAGGTTGGCATTACCTAAAAAAGGCACTATGGAGGTGGACAGAATCTTTTGCCAATAATCGAAACCCTAGAGAACAGATGCCCTCCCCAGCAAAGCAGCATGGTCTGTTGATCATATCCTTCCATGCTGACAAATATTGGGCCCCCTTTGAATGATGCCAAAAACTAAGCCAATTATTGAAGTCAATTATTTTTTTGCTCATACAGTGACATCATCCATGGATAAGGTAGAATGTTGCTCAATGCTAGGTTCATACCTGTTTTAATCATAGTCAGATATGACTATCAACGATGTCACTTTGGGAAAAAAAAAACAAGACATGATTTTCTCCTGCTTATAGTCTCTGTTTTATTGACTCAGTAGACCATAACGTCAAACGGTATCATTTGGGGATGGCTGTGCAATTGTTATCTCCCACTCCTGTACTTTGCAGAGGCTGCACTGGCATATTTTTAAATCAGGTATTTTATTATTTCCTAGTGGTCTAGTTGTGGGTTTGTGACAAGTGCTTCACTTTTCTACTTGCATTCCAAAGATATTATGTAGGTGAGCTAATGATCTGTCAGATTACCTGTAGCAGTGTGTATTGTGTGTCTGTCTGTGTGTGTGTGTGCATATGTGTGTGTGTGCATATGAGTGTGTGTGTGTGTGTGTGTGTGTGTGTGTGTGTGTGTGTGTGTGTGTGTGTGTGTGTGTGTGTGTGTGCGTGTGTGTACATCTTGCAATAGATCAGTGTCATACCCAGAATTAGTTTATTTGATTTGTTCACCCTACCAGGCTCTGGTTTACCCATATACCTAAACTACATAAAACAAATACTGGAGATTAATGAAGGAATAAATGTTTTCTGTTGTGTTGTTAACAGTACATGTGGTACCTTTTATGTACAATAGTAAACTGTATCAACTAGTTTTCATCATTTGCT